>NC_036240.1:540933-547437 GCF_002742605.1 Olea europaea var. sylvestris
AAAAAGAGTCAAAGTTAACCTCCATATGAAGAAGATATAGATCCGAATCTAAAACTAGGTTTTGTCTAATATGAAAGAGCCAACGTGGAACAAATCGCTGCATCCAGGCCCCAAAGTTTCTTGAAGTGGCAAGTATCAACCTGCTATTACCCGGACTGACTGGAATGCAGTAGAAAAGTAGGAACATTTTTTTCATGAGTACGGGCGATGGTGGCTCCTGCATGAAGGAAAATACATTTTGCTAAAGAAATGCTGAGAAATTATAGACATAACTTATGAAGCAATCAACACTCAATAAGGTGAAAATATCTAATTTATTACCTCTGTGGTTCTAGCAGATGATGGGGACTTCTTACTTGGAACCCCTCCTGAACTGAAAGCACCGTAGAACATACATGGTGGAATAAAATAGCTGTTCACAAGTAACTGCTTCGAGGTGAACCCGTTTATGTCTAGTTTCTCTATAGTCATTTCAAGTGGTTTGCCACCTTCCCTATCAGCCTTCAGAGTGCAGTACACTTAGTGTTAGCCATGTGGAATTTAAAAGAAAATCATGTGAGCAGTAAGTCATGAACAGATATACTCATCTCTTTGGTGTTTCCGGGATTTTCATTATTCCATAATGTGCATATGGGACATGAGCAGGGTCCATAAGATTTTCAATTAGAACTTCATACCTGAAAATGCCAATGCAACTGTCAAGAATAACAAAAAACAGGTTCCCAAATTTTATATGCACCATTTGACTTCACAGTCAGTAGTTGGAAGATACATCAAATAAAAGTAAATGAATCAGGTATCGACCTTTCTGGCCACCCACCAAGCCATCACAATTGAATTTCATCTAATTTTTTGCCAGAAGTCCTTGTCACCTCTTGCTCAACTGTGACTCCATTTTTGTGCTTAGATTTTATTTCTTTTTCTTGTGTGGAAGCACAGGGAAATGCAAGATTTGTCTATATTCCCTTTAAATGATGAACAAGAATAGCTAGAGCCAGTGTGAAGTTTATCACAGTCAAATGGAATACTTTTTTATTTTGAATCCCAGCAGAGTGGTTTAAAATATGATGTACAAAAGTTCAGTACCAAAAAGGAAAAGAAAAGAACAGCATACCCATAAGGTAAATCTCTGCATATCATCGTATTGGTGAATGACGGGTCATCAAGTTCTGGGATGTAGGGAGGCTTTTTCTTCGATAGAATATCTTTATATAGCGGATCAGAGCTTGCCCAAAACCAAAGAATATTATTTTGTACACAACTTGGATATACAGCTACACATGCTTTCAAGGAAGTGTGAACCTGCAGAACCAATCTATCTCTTAATTTAAATGATGAGATCTATTGCCTAAACCCATGACGCAAGCACTCGTACGCACACATGCACACTCACAGAGCAAGGTACATTTGTTCTGTCAAGAATTTTTTTAGCTTTTCTGTATGGAAGTTCAAATGCTCAGGACAGTTTGTACAATCAGAAAAAAGGCCCATTAACTGTATCTATAAAGCCAATTCTATACTAGAAAAGACTTTTTCCTACGTCTATGAAGAGTTATCATTTCATTGTTTTACTATTCTGGCTATTTCCTTTTTATAAAGGGTCTCTTGTACATTTCGATAACATATTTCCATTTCCTTCAGCTAACAGTAATGCATATGAAGGTTAGGAACGCAAACCAATCCTTCTTTTAGATCATATTTTCTTCTCGATCAGATTACATTGCATTGGATCCCATATTAGATATACGGAAGACATAATCGTCAATTATTCATGTGTCTCAGGCTTGTGAGGCATCACACAGGGATAAAACCACAATACTCATTGGCCCAAAGGGTACATTACTTTGCAAGAATATGGATCCAAGCATTACATGACCTTTAATTTTCTCTGTCGGGAATCTCTAATAAAAAATTACTGTATGATTTTCCAGCTTGGTGAGTGATGATGCATGACCTGAATGTCTTAAACCGGCAAAAATCCTCTCAAAAGAAGCATTTTATTTTGAATAATGCGATCTAGCTCCATTGGTGTTACAACACAAGTCTAAGTGGCAACATATGATAAATCCATTTAAATGAACCATAGCTCCTTGCATTGAAATGAATCTTTCATTTAATATCCCATATGTTGCCACCCACACCAGTGGTGCTATAGATAGCCTTACTCTTATCTTATTCCGTCATTTTCTTACTGCAGTTGCTTATCTGAACATCCATTTCAAACGCTAAAATAGTTATGGTAATAGGCATATGAGCGAAATGCAGAAATAGTCTGAATGTTATCCTTAAATAGTCCTAATTTTTAGCACCTATTTCTTGTTAGAGCACATGCTGACGGCTATGGGCATCACAATAGCAAAATTAGTTGTTAATCAGTGGAATATATATTTTTGTTGTTGTTATTCCCTACTTCCCAATTATATAGACTTGTTTTGTTTTTCACACGGATTAAGTAATTATTATTTTTTTAATGTCATTAAAAAATTACTTTTTGCTAGGATCATTCCTTGTTTACCCCTATTTAATTTTCATTATGTAGCAGTAAATTATTGTTAGAATTAGTAAAAAATTTGAATAATTTAATTTGAAGAAGAAGAAATGAGAGTTGTTTCAAGAGGTGAGAAATCTGTCTATTTGGATGATTTCAAGAAGTTGATATATTAAATGGCGAAAGTTGAATAAAGGTATATCAGTAAAGGAACAAAACAAAATATTCTAAATTAAAAAATAGGCCTACATATTTGGGACAAGAGAGAAAGGAAACTCGGCCTATATAATTATGACGGAGTATTTTGCAGAACACTTCATTTTGTGAGTAAACAAATATGGTACTTGTAGTTACTAATAACAAAAATATCTTCACTTTCTGCTAAAGAAAAGAAAAGGAAAAATAGTTCTAAAGCTGCGTTAAAAAACACCAAATAATAGCCCACTTAGTTAGCAGAAGCAATTCATAGAGTGCTGAGTGCATAAAAACTTAATGTTCTAGCAGAAATTATTCAGTAAATTTATGGTTTTTGATCATTAAGAGATTATTGTTCACCGGAGGGCCGTCCCGGGGTGCTTGAGGAATGAACTTGCAGTCACCAGAACCACCAAAACACCAGCCATGGTACACACACTGCAGCCTACCCCATTGATCAATCCTTCCTTCAGACAATGGAGCCAATCTGTGAGGACAACTATCATTAAACACTATCCATTTATTCTCATTTCTATCCCACCAAATCACTATGTCAATTCCCATCACCCTCTTCCCATGTGGTCTTCTTTTGTCAAGATCACAAATTGGCATCACTGGGTACCATTGTGCAAACCAATCAAATTTCTCTTCTTCATTTTCTGCTTCAGAATCTTGATCAGGGGATGAAGTATAGTCAGATTCCCCAGTATATAGGACAGTTGGAGAAATGGCTGTAAAACTCTTTAAATTTCCTTTCTTGCTTAGAACTACAGGGACATGTGAAGTTAATTTCTGAGTTAAAGGAATCTGAATAATGGGTTTTTCAAATATGGTTTTCGAGATTAGTGGGTGGGTGAATGACGGAAATGAGGAAGCTCCCAGAGCTTCCATGGCTGGCAGTTTGTTTGGGAACTAAAATTTGCTCAAAATATATGGTAAAGATAATTATTTGTATGTGGATGGAGTTGAAGAGACGAACATACAAATGTATGTGGTTCCCACAAACCAAAACAGCTCGTCTTTTCTGCTGAAGTTATTGATTCAATTTTTTAAGGATGTGTTAAGGATATAATTCCACGTCGTATAAGATGAAGAAGACCAATCGATAACATTTTGAGTTACTATTCTTAATAAGATTGATCTTTTTAAAATGAAAGTCCGAATTTTAATATGGTATTAGAGTTTATTAAATTTCAATGAGCGATTCAATCAAATTAAGACTCGTAAATGAGCACATAGATTTTAAGATTAGTTTGTTCAAACAAGTCATTATCTTGCAAAGCATGTTAAGAATATAATCCCACATTGTATAAGATAAAGATATAGATCAATTTATAAGGTTTTTGACTACTCTTCTTAATAGAATTGACTTTTTAAGATGGAACCCAAATTTTAACAGAATACACTTTTCTAATTTATTGTAGAATAAAGCTATTTGAACAATTGTTGTTAATAATTGTGGTTGACAGTATTGATGTTAAAATTTGGACATTTGATTTAGAAATAGTTTTTAAAATAGATGAATGTAATGTTGGTAAGTGTGTATTGTCAACCAAGATTGTAAAAAGATATTATACAAGTAGTGTGATCGTTTTTTGTGCAAGTTATATTTGCCATGGTCACAAACTACATAGTTAAGTTTATGGTAGAAAATCAAAGATTGTGTATTTAGTTTTAAATTTAATTAACTTTAACTGAATAAGTGAAAATCAAGTTTTGGGCTGTTTTTAACAAAAAATTACTAAAATCACTAAAGGAAGCTTTCTAAAATGGTATTCCAAAAAAGAAGGGGTTAAAGTATATTAATCTTTCAAATATCTTTTCTGGTGCTACTTGTCATCTTTTCAAATTTAAATTAGTTAGAATTAGGGTGTGATCCAAATTCTATTTGAAGTACAGTTGAGAATTCTATTTGAAGTCCAGTTGAGAATTCTAATTGACGTCTATCTGAAAATTTAAGTTGAAATTCAATTTATGAGTTGATAATAGACTTGAATAGGTTTTGAAGGAGTCCAAGTTGCAATTCGAGAAGGTTTCTCAATTTTAGCACCGTTTTACTTTTATTTCATCTCACATATTCCATTATTAGTTTTATTCATTGTATTGAAACTTTACTTTATATTAAACTCTTCATTGTATTATATTCGTTGTATTATATTCTCCTAGCATATCAGGGATTCTTAATATTATACATATGTGGTGTACAACAGATATTTTGGTTATCTAATTATCCAATAGGTTAGTTGAGATTAGATATATTGTAATTCAATATCATTAGAGTTTGATATATGGTCCATATTTATTAAATAATGAGTGAATTGTTCAAATGATCACTAAATTTTGTAAAAAGTTTCCAAGAAGTCACTAAACTTTAAAAATCACATAAATGGTTACTGAACTTTGTAAAAAATTTCTACGGGGTCACTGAACTTTAAAAATCATTTAAATAGTCACTGTAAGCAGTGCTTGAATTTTAGATCACATTTATTGAGTTTGCGCTTCAGGTTTTTGTGGAAGATGTAGAGTAATTTGTTTGAGGAGTTTTGTTGGAGTTAAAGACTTAAGTTTTATTCTTTGTAGCGGAATTTGTCTTTATATACAGAGTTTTTTGAAGTTTTGTTCGTTGTAGTAAAATTTGTGTCGATATGGAGTTTGTTTGAATTGGAGTGTGACCTGAGTTATGTTTCCAATTGGGAATTCTAGTTAACATTAAGTTGAAATTCAATTTGGGAGTTGGTAATAGACCCAAAAAGACTTGAAGGAGTCCAAATTGTAATTGGAGAAGATTTCTCGATTTCAACTATTTTTAACTCCTATTTCATTCCAAATATTTCATTATTGATTTTACCTATTTGTTTTGAGATTTCACCTTATATTAAATTCTTCATTGTATTATATTCTCCTAATATGTTACGGATTCATAGTATTATATATATATAGTGTACAACACATATTTTGGTTATCCAACAATCCAACAGGTTAGTTGAGATCAGATATATTGTAATCCTTACTTTTGATATAATGAATTCTTCATTTCTGTTCGTGATTTTCCGTCTTTTTCCATGTAAATCTTGGGTTCTAGTGAGTGTTATTTTCATATTGCCTTATTATTTCCCGTCTTTAATATTCATGATAAGTGGTATCGGAGCAATATATAATTCTTAACAGTTGGCTCATGACGCAGTATGAAACAAGGATTTTAAATGAAAATCTTAAGTATACAAATTTTGAAATCTACGAAATTATGAAGGAACTATACTCACGAGAGTTAATTAATGTAAGATGATCAAAAATGATAAATTAACACTTTATTTATAAGAGTTTACATGAAAACATAATTTAAACAAACTAAAATTGAAAAGAATTCAAAATAAATTAAATGACAAAGATAGCACTAGAATTTTAAGTGCAATTTTCGAGTCGTAAATGAACTTAAATTGTCAAAATCCATCGTACATCAAGGCAAAGCGATTTGTTTTACTCATCTCGTCGTTCCCTTTTTGGAATGATATTATGAGCCCAAACCGAAGCTCGAATTCCACACCCACACTATTATCTTTTTTCCTTTTCGATCCAATTCTTTTTCAATTAATTCAGCCATCTGTCTACATCAGCTCGTTTTCTAACAAAATTGTTCCCTCTTTACTGTTATGCGAAAATATCTTTCGAATTAAACTTACCGGTATAGTTTGTTAACAAATAAAAAAATTAGGCTACTTGTGCACTTATAAGTAAATTAACTAAATCAAATGTAAATTATGCTAAATGAAAGTTGATGTATTTTAGAGCCCGTTTGAGAGTAATTTTTTCCCCCCCCCCCC
>NC_036240.1:547486-562884 GCF_002742605.1 Olea europaea var. sylvestris
CCCCCCCCCCCCCCAAAAATTAATTTTTTGACCGTTATTTCACTATTTCAGCTGTCATATTTGACTTCTTCTCTTATAGATGGGCCCCACTTTTCTCCTAACGGTCAAAAAATTAATTCTCAAAATCACTCCCAAACAGGCTTTTAAATTTTTAATGAATGACAAACGTACTAGGGTCCCGAATTTCCATGCAATAATCCTTTTGAACCTCAATTCTACATTTTGACAACACAATTGAATTTTGATAAATTAATGTTCATGTTTTATTCATATTCTCTTTCGAGTAATGTTAAATCTGCCGTCATATATAACTCGATTATATTTCTATGATGGGTGCGAAAATACAGGAGTATATAAATTTTTATAAACACTTAAAAATTCACATAAGGGAAAGCGGTATATCTCTATTCTCTATTGGACCATATAACGATTTATATCATGTCGAGCTTATTTCTCTTCTTTTGAATGCATAAAAGAAGCCACCACATTCACATAATTACATGCCCAATAATAGTAGAGAAAAGAAATTCATATAAATCTTTCAAATATGTAAAATTAAAGATTAAAAATTCATATCACATAGTTCATCATTCTTCTAGCACAAATAAATCTAGCCTAAAATGTTAGGAAGAGAAAAACAGAAGAAACATTGAATAAATGACATCACCTAATTAAATCTTAAATTGAATATTTAAGTCTTGGAATCTATTTCTGTGTTTCTTGCCTCCTTCTGTGCTCCAAAACCTATATGAAAGTGTTGTAATGCATGGTAAACTACTTATGGATAGCCTTAGGTCTTTATAAGACGTTTCAATATTTGCTTCAAATAAGAATTTGAGTCATATAAGGAACTCGGAATTTTTCCGCCCATAGCATAGTACAAATGCATGTTATAGCATATTTCAATGAAAATTGGCCCTGAAATTCTCTAAATGTCACAATGTGACCGCATAGTGTAGATAAGATCCAAAAACAGCGTTTTAGTTCCTGAACTCTGTTTTCTTGTTTCTTGATCTCTTTCTCGCTTCTTCTTCCTCCAACACTTTATTCCTTCGCTCAATTAATTTTCGACTGTTTCACATCTTCGTTTCTTCTTCTGGGTCATCTTTCAACTATTTACACTTTGGTCCACGAACTTTGATTTTCTCCCATTTTGGTCATTTTTCGTTTGCTTTTCCTAAATTACACCATATTCATTAATGTTATCCTGCAAAACATAATTTATAGAAAATTAAACCATATTCTAACATATTTGCCAACAATTATCTATGTTTTGTAGCCTAAATAAGTATGTAAAACACACTTATCATTCCCAATTCAACGGTCTGGCTACCTAAAAAACTTTATTAAACATGTTAGAAACAACTATTTAATTGTTCTTGAAATCTCTCCCAAATGAAACAAAAGATTTCATGTATATTTCTTAAATATGCTATGACAAACTTTTAATTCTTATTCTTTCTTGAAAGAACACTCATTAGTCACTTTGCTAGAAACATTTTTTCGACTACAAAAAAAGTCGAAGTATTGAAGAGAGCTTTAGATTCATGCATGGAACAAAATCTAAAAAGAGGGTACAGACCCAGCAAAGCAAAGTATAGAACATATACTACTTGTCCACAAAATATGAATGAAAAACAGAAACTAAAGTCGAAACATGGCACTCCAATAATGATGTTAAAGCGTCAAAAAAACCAACTAGGTTATTATCCTCCGAATTCGGACCAGTATTGAATGTTTGGACAACATGATAAGGTGCAAATTGTCTGTACTTGTAACTGTCCGTTATCTTGGATCCGTATGACAGCACAACCCCCCATTTTCTTGCTCGCAAATAAGTTGAAAACAAAAAAATTTGCTTAAGATTTATTACGTCCGCATTTTATGACTTTTTATGTTTCACATTTTCATTACATCACAACTCATGAAAGTTTTTGCATCTTTATCAGAATTAACATGTGCCCATAAATCATTAAATCAATTTTAAACAGAACATGGTTTAATTTCATCCTCTTTGGCTTTGGCTCCTCAGTTCCTCTCAGAATACACTGACGTGCCAATTGATAGATGTTTATGGTACCGTTGGAGCTTACATTCCAAAGTTCATCTTTTACATCGTTGTCGTCCTTCTTATTTACAACACCAACAAGGCCAACAAGAAGTGTCAAATCCAACAGCATTGGTTCTCTTATGCTCAAACAATCATGTTGGGGGTGACGGAATTATTTTGTGAACACTCAACACTTACATAGGTTCCTGTCAGGGAAAAAACAAGTGGGGGGCGGACACCACAAATTCCTTTTTAAATACATGTGGGCCCCCCCCAAACAGTGAGGGGCTTGTAAGGTCTTTGTGAAACACTGCACCTAAACGTGTAGTATTTTTTATTATTTTTACGTCCCAACTGACTTACACTCATATTTGAGATGAGTGGGGTACCATTTTTTTAGATTTTTTATTCATATGAGGTCGGCGTGAGTCTCGTGCCAATGTGAGGGTCGGTCACCTAGGTGGGTAATATTCATCTGGTAGCATGGCTTTATTCATGCTCAAATAATGGATCATCATCGTGAATGTATATTGCGAGAGCTCGTCGTCATAATTGAGTACGACAAATCTTTAGGATTACGTAACATTGCTAAGCATCCCTTGGACCAGTTCTTAGAATTCACCTTCTTATGTATATTTGTGCAATTTCTCTTCTTAAATTGGCTCTTTTGATGTAAAAACACGGTCAACCGTAGAAAAATTAAACATTGGTTTGATGAAAGAAAATCTGCATTATCTAAGTTGACCCATATCTTGTAAGCCACTTCAAAACGCTAGACCAAGTCAAAATCAATGTTAGAAAACGCGGTAAATTGTTGGAGCCTATTTTCATGAAGCTATACATTGTAGTAATTCAAATTCAAATGCCATGCACATATATAATACCCACAAAATTAAAACAAGAACGGTAGAAAAAACTTAAAATATTTCCTTTTGAATTAAGGGTACAAAACCCACAAAATTTTACAACTTTTCATCCTGCACTGTACAAGATGATAAAACAAATCTCGAATACAAGTACTAATAGGAAAAAAAATATAGTTGTAAGAATTCCTATCGAAAAATTGCTATTATCATTTCTTCTATTCAAACAAAAGAATAGATCTAAAAAATAAACTGTGACTACTTGTGTTTCAGCAACTAGATTTAGTAAGTTCCTTTACAGAAAGGGAGGACTGTGTAATAGAATGGTGACTGCTATTATGAGACAGATTCGATTTTTCTAGAGGAGATGAGCTAGAACAAGTCGGTGTTTCCCTACCAAAGCTGGTCGGTGTTGATTCCCGAGAGGGGGAGTCTAATCTTAAGCGGCGTTTAGTTCTTGGGGATAAATTCACTTGCTCCAAGGCATGGTACTGGAGCTTCGAAGGATAGTCTCTTAAACATCCTATTCGAGGTCCAGCTCCTGTACTCCATTTGCAAGATAATTTGTTCCCTAATTGAAATGACTTCATATCTTTATGAGAATTTATCCTCTGGAGAATTGATTCTTCTGAAATGATCTCCTCATGTTCTTGATCAGACGAGTCATGCTCTTGATTGACGGAACGAGTCTCTGAAGCAAAAGACTCTTCTGCTGTTTCATATCCACCCATAGGTGATTCCAGCAAGAAATTTTGACTTTTTGATTCTACCACTTTGTTTTCAATCTTTAAGGTCTCCAACAAATCGGCTTTGCTTGGTATTTCTAGAGTAGTAAGTTTTTTACTGAAGTCATGAGATGTTTTTGATTTAGTTATCTCTTCTTCTTCTTCTTCTTCTCCTTCTCCTTCCCTTGATAAAACTTTATGCAAAATGGAGTCTTCAGTATTGTTTTTTACGGTCTCTAGTCGATCCTTTTCAGCCAAGCCTTCTTCGGAGGAGTTACATCTCAAGAATAAACCTCCCTTCTTTCCCACAGATTCTTCTTCTTCATCATCAATGGAATCAAGCTGGATAAAAGAAGATTAAAATTACTCAGCCTTTAAATCTAATTTCTCACTGTGCAAAACATGAAGTGCATGTTTAATACAAAGTATTAGACCATAGTGGACATCAAAAGATAAGTTATAAATTTCTCTATACCTTAACATCCGCAAGATCCACATTATTCTCTCTGAGAAATGATATGAAGTCCTGAAAATTTTCTGGAGTAGGCCGATAATGGCCACTGTGAGGCCAGACTGCCTGTCGAAATTCACCGAAGAATGAATAAAGTTAACATTCAAAGGGGTGAATATCAAGTAACAAATTAACATCTAAGTTTTTGTAGTGTAAAAATACCTTTAAGATTCCATTTTCGACAACAATCCTTCCGGCCGCCAATGTGGCTCCTCCAGCCAGGAAACTGGAGTGCTGAAATGTGCCTTTCTTTTTCTTGCCTACATACAATTTTCTAGAGGTGCTCAAGACAAAAATCCACTTAGCACCTTTTGGTTCTATAGTGGTGTCCAGGAGCTCCCCTGTTTGCTTGTAGCAGAGTTTTCCATCCTCCACTACAACTTCATAGGCCTTTCTTTCCATCTGTGAGAGAAAATTGGAAAACTCTTAAGTACTAAAATTCTCTGAGGTTGGAAGATTATTCAAATTATAATTGAGCCAAGAAAGAGAATAATGAGAGACATAAGGACACACCGGACCAAGATACTTGATGCACTGTTGTTGAAGTTTTGATCGAGAACATTTCTCGACGAGGTTAACCTCTTTGCCTTCTCCTATATCAAGCCTGCATAATCAAAATAGTATAGTTAATATCAAAATGTAAAAAGTCGAACATTTCTTGTGACAAAATAAATATTTTCACTTGGCAGATAATTACCAGTAGAAGAAGGGTTCCATGCTTTGAGAATTCAGCCATTTCACATAATAGAAATGAAGATTGTGCCCATAACGATGTCGTGGATCAATCTGCTCAACACAAAAAGATAGAGTCAGCAACAATTCTTGATTACAAAGAATGGTATAATAGAGAAAGTAAGGATATTAGAGACCGCTTCTAGCCAATGTTGTAAAGCAAGTTTTTGGGCTTTGCTGTTCTTTGATAAACCTTTCCCAACCTGCGATGAAAACGGCGGTCAACATAAGAAAATTGATAGCTTTTTTCAAAACTAAGTTCGCACAATAAAATTAATTGAACTTCACCTTGGCAGCCCTTGTTCTTGCTCTCGACCAGCGTGAAACGGCAGTCTCGTGTTTCTCAAGATCAAAAAATGAAATGGAACTATGCTTGAGTTGGGCAAAATCTAATAACTTCCACCAGCTCTTCTCCACAAGAACAGCACAATCTGCTAACTTTCTTCGTGTTCGGAAGCTTTTGTACACTTTCTGCAACTTTACAGCAGCCTCATGTTTGGGGCTGCTAAGGTTCAATCCAGTCAATTGTGGGATTCCCTCTGTCGAAACTGTACTAATCATTTCTTGGCATGCACATTTATCTTTGACAGGAGCTTCAGTCGAGGTCATTTCATTTTCTCTTGTCCTAAAGCTAAAAGATCCTTCAGTCAACATTACTACTGTCGGTTCGACAGATCGAACTGGCGTTTTCCGGTCATTATCATCCCCAAGGTTGATCGATTTAAAAATGACAGATTCAAAACCACTCTCTAAATCACTGTAAACACCGACCGGACATGAACAATATACCCCCATGCAATTTCAAAATGGATTATGAACAGCCTAGGCACCTGGATTTTGGACAAGAGAAATGTCAATATTACATAATCAAATGCAGATAAAGCTATGTCATATAACTTGAAGAAAATCAAACCAAACAAACCCGACATCATTTTAACATAAAATAAGACGGACAAATAATCAGTCAAATGAGCTTTATATTCAGTTAAAATATGCGAAAATCTGTAGCTGCACACTGACCCATAATCAATAACACTGCCAGTACAGAAAGCAAATGTCACGTAGATCCCATCAAGCGGAACAAAAAAGGGGGAAAAAAATGAAAAGAAAGAAAGAAATTATTTTAGGGCATTTTAATTAACATATAACCCAAAAAAACAGACCAAGATTTTCCCAATTATAACAGCTCAAACACACCAGTCAAGCAAAATGCAAAGAACACATAATCCGTTTTATAAAAATTCACAGAAAAATCTATAATGTCGAAAATCGAATTCGTGAATAAAAAAAGAGAACTCGAATCACCATGTTGTTCAGAAGGAAAACCAGAAAAGAAAAACAAAACGAGAAAGATTAAAAATTTACCTTAATGTACGAGAATGTTTGAGCCGAGAAAATAGAGAAGGATTGGAGGGTTAAGAACGGAAGAATAGGAAGTCCGAATCAATAGGAGTGAGGTGTTATATTCTTTCTGTTTTGTGGGATTTCAGAGTTGTTTTATGAATAAATGTTACAGAAGCATGAGCATGCGTGTGTTGTATATATAGGAGTGAGAAGAGGTGAAGAGGGAGACGAGTTGTAGAGCGAGAGAGAAAGATGGGGACAGAGGAACACGTGGAATTGACTTTTATTTGAGGACGAGGTCCAATACGGAAATGTTATTTTCTTATTTTTGCATTTATACTTTTAACTTTTTACATTGAGGGCTCGTTTGTTTCGTATTAATGTAAAAATGAAAATGAAAAAAATAATCGTTACGAGTACAAGAAATAAAAATTCAAATATGATGGCTTGATGTGATAGATAACGGTTATATTTTTTATTTTAATGACTAGACAATGGAAAAAAAATAGGGGTTGAATAACAGCTAAAAATACTTTTTAATTCCTCAAATTTGAAATAAGCAACATAAAACAATAAATAAAAATATTCAATAATATATGTTTTCTTTTCATACCAAACAGAAACTATCAATAAAGACAATATTTACTAATAACAATAAAAAAATGTTACCTTATATTTTGAGTTAGAAAAAATATTATTGACCATTGATTTTCTTGTCAATCTCTCTGATAGAAGGCTAAACTTAATAAATTTTGATTCTATATTCACCCTTACTACTAAATTTCAACATTTTAATATATTTTAGAATCTAGTTTTGGTCCTTTTGGATAAAATAATTGTAATTTTTTGTTTAAAAAATAAAATAATATAAACATTGAAATTATTTCCTTGTTTAGAAAGTTTGATGAAGTCAAAATTCAAGTTCAACCTTTCAAACTCGAGTGATAGAATTGACGTCCATGAGTGACCCAATTGCTTATGTAAAATTACTTGTAATGTTTACCAAGTAAATCCACAACGTCGCTTATTGCCCAAGCTTTTTAATTAAACACACCCATCATGATTAAATTAATTACATATTTACTTGGCTTGATGACGTGTTTGCTTATGCTATGTCTTGGTGATATATATCTTGAATTAGGTGAACATTTGGACTTGGATTTGCTTTAAATTGATAAATAGTTGAATGGTGACATTGAAACTTCAGTGTGCAGAGTTCGATTTCTTGCAAGGTGGAATTGGCTTTGTTGCAAGCAGGAGTTACCATATGGGTTAATAGCCTTGACCTATCCATGTGCTCTCCACCCTGACTCCTGGAAGGCACATCCTGCGATTTACCTCCTCCACAATAACCCAGGATAGGGTAGGTGGGGGCCCCTAAAGTTGGGGTTCAACCTTTTTTTTGATAAATAATGATGAACACGTGTAACGGTATAAAAACACAATAATTTATAAAGAATATCGTGAATTTAAGAATCAAATATTTGTAGATTCTTTACAAAAAAAAATATTTAATTCTTGATCTTAATTGCGAAATTGTGGATTCTTATGAATACTAATTTATGTCGGCAAAACCTCAATAATTAATATTTTATTTCAATTCAAAAACAATTTTCTTGCCTACAACCCTTATTTATAGCCACTGAAAAATGTAATCAATACTTATCCTAATTAATAATTAATCATGACCAACAACTAAATGTTAGTATGTTACAAAAATTAAAAGTTCTAATTGAAATTAGGCCCTGTTTGATAGCACGAAATTTTCCATGGAACTTGGAATTCGAATTCCAACTTTCACTTTTGTCCTGTTTGATTGACAAAATTTTTCAGGAAATTGATTTTTCATGAATTTCTAGGTACAACACCTTAAAGCGTGATTTTCCACCTTTTAATTTTTTTGGGGGTAGGTGATTTTTGGTTTTCCACCTTTTTTTTTTAAGGCAATGTGAACAAATTTTAGGAACAATTGTAAAAGAGAATATCCCTGAAATTGACAATTTTCATGTAAAACAAAGTCAAATGAACACTAAAATATAGATGATTTTTTAATCTTCTTTTTCCTTTTTTTTTGTTGGCAATGGAAACAAATTCTAAAAACAATGGTAAAAGTGGATATCCCTTAAATTGACAATTTTCATGTAAAATAAAGTCAAACATACACCAAAAAATATTTTTACTTCAACATTTTTCAGGTGAAAAATTATGCCAATCAAACACAATAATTTACAATTCTCAGGAAAACAATTTTTAGGTAATTCAATTCCCTAGAATTCATTTTTTTCACCCAAATTCCATTTTCGCAATCAAACAGACCCTTAAATTTCGAATTTATTTGATGGAGAAAATATGAACTACAAAATAAAAACTCAAATTTTTATGCATGGTTAATCCACTCGTTGACCATTCTTAAAATCCCGTAAACAAATGATTTGATGAGTTAATAACAACAAAAGACACTTGTGCAATATTAAACTATTAATTCTTTATGGGAATGTTTTATGTGACTAATAGGATTAAATATACGTAAAGAAAATGTCACAAGTTAGCTTATGTATGAATGTTTGATGGTCAGGTCATCCAGGGACAGACGCAGATACTTGGAGTTAGTGGGGTACAATCAAATTTATACATTGGTTGGCCCCCATTTTTTGAAAATGAAAATGGTTGGAATATTATTATTTTTTTAAATAAATGGTTGAAAAAGGAAAAAAAATCGATTTATGTGTAATATTATTTTATGAAAGATTGTGTGGTTGAAATATATGAGAGAAAAATTGAATGTAATATAATGGGGGTCAAACGAGGGCTTGAGAAAAAGTTGCTAAAAATTTAATATATTTAATATTTTATTACAATTGTTCTCTATGCATTCTAGCGTTTCATAATTATATATCATTTTCAATACTTTCAATTCTAGCGTTCCATAATCATAATAAAGTACTTTTTTATACCTATTATAAACAACCAATTAAAACAATCAATTCGACTGAAAAAATAATTTGTTTATCAATAATCACATAATTTTATCAATAAAAACAATCAATTCAATTATTGTTTGGTAATGGAAGGATTCTCTTTTTTCTTTGTGATTTTGGAGTCTATTTAAAATAATAATAATAAAAATAAAAATAATAAAAAACCTCCAAAGCTGGTGGTTCACTTGATCCACTAGGACCCAATGAGGTCATCATTGTGTGATGTTTTGAATGTGATTAAAAATAAATTATCTTGTTTAAAGAGAGTTAAACGGGGGCTTAACATATTAAAGCTTGTTTGATTTGACTAAAAATTAAATTTCTAGACTCTGTTTGAGCTCCATTATTTTCTCATTAAAATAAAAAATATAACCGTTATCCATCACATTAAGTCATTATATTTGACTTTTTATTTATTTTGTGGAGTCCATAATGACTATATTTTTCATTCTCATTTTCACAATAATGTGGCTCAAACAGGTGTTTAATAAATTTTGATAAAAGTTGATAAAATAAGTGATTGAAAATAAAAAATAAAAAAACTATAGGGTTAAAAGTGAGTTTAAGAAAATCAAAAATTGGAATTAAATGTGTATAAATTATTATTAATATAACTCGAAGAAAGATGTGGCATGTCAACAAACATTACTGCATTAATTGTGTTAGAATATTATGCATTTATTTTGTGGTTGCCAACTCTAAAAACCTAACGATGTCCTCATATGGAACAACAAAATCTTGAATTTTAGAGTTTTTATTGGAGTCCTAAACATATTTTGAAGTACTAGATGAGTATGGCCCTATGCATTTATAAGTATTACTCATGTATCGACCTCTTATTTACTATTGTTTATAAACTTCTAGTCAATTAATGAAACTAATCGATAGTTTTCTGATAATTCCACCCTTGACGATAACGAAAAATCAAAAAGCTTGATTATTTGTACTCACTTCTCTATCTTTACGTGTAGTTTCGATGAATAAAGCTCATCACAATTTCATTAAATAATGTGATTGTGAACCCAATGTTATATGGGTTGCTATTCACTGCTGATGAATAGCGTTACTCGTGTAAATGGTTTTTATTGGTCGGAAACAACCCAAAACAAGAGTTAAATGGGGCAAAAAATAAAAATAAAAGTTGGAACCTCAAATTCAAATTCATATAAAATATGAAAATGCTGGTTGGTTTCCAAGTAGCACTAAGAATGTGTTTGATTACATTTATTTTTCATGAAAAATATCAGTTTTCCACCCAAATTTTTATTTTGAGTGTTTGATTGCTATTTTTTTTCCATGGAAACATTTTCCGACTTTTGAAAATATGCCTAATTTTCCTTATTTTTAAGGAAAATATTTTCCTTGAGTGATATTTCCATGTCAATGTCAATCAAACACACTCTAATATAGAAAATATTTTCTTTTCTAGGTGATATTTCCATGTCAATCAAACACACTCTAATATTATCGTGTGTGAAACTGAAAATCAACTTTAACACTTATAACGATACACGTGAATATTTGCATGGGGCATGCAACACGCACACAAACGCGTGAGCGTAAATATTTTAAGGTTTCTGGTCTTTAGTTCAAATGGGATGGGATTATCCCTACGTATGTGAAAACAAACTTTGTGACAAAAACTAAATAACACATAGCTTGAATTTGAATTGAATTCTTGAATTAAACGAAATAGTATTGTTCACACATGAAACACAATATGTATGATTGGTCAAAAGAAAAGATTATAGAATTTGTGTAAATGAATAACAAAAAGACATAATTGATTGCGTAACTAATTTATCACTAGAAAGTCATGCGAATCTCCATTTTGTTGGATAATTAATTAATAATTTCTACTTCGATGCACTGCATTGTCAATCGCTTTTTTAATTTCACATCTCTTGATTACTCGTGCAACTTGCTTCTTTGCCCTTTTTCCAATATAAATGTGAATTTCTTATCCGTTTTTTATAGATGGCAAAATAACCCGTCCCACCTCGGCAGGGCCCCGTAAATTAAAAAAAAAATACAAAATTTTGAATTATGCCACACCAAAGAAACTGGACATCTTTCAAGAAGGTAAACATTTTGGCTAAGGCCCATAGGCATGTGTTGCTCTCCTGATTCGATGTTTCAATTAATATCCAACCACGTTTTGTGATGAAAGTGAGCCATTTTTTTGTTGTATGAAAGAATACTGACAACATATCATATATTAATGTACACTTATTTTTTACTCGATTAATTTGTTTCTTTTTAGCCATGGTTGAGCCAGTGCCACGTTGTTAGCTTCGCAAGAGTAGGTTCAACCAATTATGTTACCTTGAATTGGTATTCATATAAATAAGATTATTCTATTTAACATTGTATATTTCATTCAAAATATTCGGACAATTATATCTACGAAGGTAGGAGTTTCGTTTTTTTTTTTTTTTTTGTTTTTGTTTTTTCCAAATTAGGCTTGAGTAGCTTTAGTCCCTGCTGACAAGATTGAGCCCGAGTTTATATGAAACACGTACAATTCAATTAGAAAGAAAGTTGAATTCGAATTCAAGTTTTTTCTTGAGAGGAAAGTTGAAAATGAACAGAATCTCCAGCCCACTATAAATTCACCCATGATAGAGAAAACATGGTTTAATGGTAGTTCAATTAAACGGACGGAATCGCATTGACATCGAAATCGAAATTGAAATCTTGCTTTAAAACCATTGAAGATGACTAAAGTAAATCAAACTTTAAACAGACTCGAAAGACCATTTGATGACCAAAGAATACGTTGAAGAGCTTTTGGATCCCTAATCTTTTTGAAACATTATCCATAAAACAATTATGAGACGATCTTTAGCATCTTCACTTATGCATAGGTGTATTTGTAGGACAAATTAATAGATTTATGTCTATCTTAAAAGATACTAACATTTAAATTAATTATTTGTTTATTCGACAAAATTAAGCAAATTTAATTAGAGGTGAACATTGTCTAAACACGTCAAATATTACCATCCCACATGTACTCCCCTCAAAAAGGGAACATGACACTGTCCAAGAGTCCTAATTTTATTGGCTACTTTTAATTTGGGTTAATATTTCTTCTTTAATTCAACTCCAAAGACATATAATTGGCCCTCTTTTAGTGATAAATTAAAGGTTCAAAACAAATAAAAATAGAAAGTAATCAGGTTGTTGAATTGAATCCATTATCATGCCACCATTCGCTCTTAGAAATTATTTTTATAGCTAAGAACGTTAATAAATAATGCGTGTTTTGTCATTTTATTTATTTTAATGAACTATCCAACTTAGCAATAGAGCGATAATTCTTTACTCGTAAAAGATCGTAAAAGAGAGAGAGGGGAAAAAAAATATATCCAATGGAATGCCACAAATATTAGTGCCATTTTTGGCTTAAATTCCGTAGTTTTTTAATATATATGCACGCAAGGATAAATATATATGTACTGAAAAAAGGTTACCGAATTGGTGTCCTACTTTTACATGCGCGTGGGCCCCACGTGCATTTAAAAATTTTGGCTTGTGGGGCCCACCCTCCTACTGTAAGTGTAGGTAAAAGATTTGGTAAAAATGTATAGATAAATGTAACATTATCCTGCACGCATTATAGTAACCGACAGATCCAATTAAATAATATAAACTCCTACCGGCAACCACTGCTATTTTCAGTAATTAATAAGTCGCATTTTGCGTTTCTTTTGGGCTGTTGAGTTTTTCCTTTTTCCCCCAAAACGCGCTTCTAACAATACTGCGTTACCGTTTATGACTAAAAGATGGTACAACTAGTCAACTACAGAGACTCAAGTCAGCTCCAAATTTGATTTTAATCCCCATCAAACAAGGCTGATTCTTAACTCTAAATCAACAATTAATTTAACCACATATTTTATGGAATTCACACCTTCACATTTTATCAAAATCTATTAAAAATCTAATTTTAGTCCACACCAAACAGGAACTGAATTAAAATTTCCGAACTAATATCTATGTTTACACGTGTAAATAAAATATGATTTGATCAAATAAAAACTTCATGAACCCTAGTCAATTCTCGAATCTTTAAAACTATGTTTCATATTTGACAGGAAAACTAAGAATATAAAACTTATAAGCTATTGGACTTTTTCGTTGTAGAATTTGTACTTCGACTGATGACCGAAACTTGTCATTTCGGGGACAATGTCTTTCTTGACATTTGGTTTTCTTGAAAATATTCCATGTTTTTCAGTCTTATTCTGATTAAATATTATGAATAAAATCTTAGATGTTGACAAAAGGACTGTTATTACACGAGATTGCTATTTCTACACAGCAAGAGCGAGCAAGGGGGCCCATTGTTCGTCTTAATTATCACCATACCATATTCTGTACAATGGACGGTGCAGGCAACCCACCCTACAATTTAATATAGAGGAAATTGTTTGAAATATCCACTTTCACATGTTCATTTTCACAAATCTTTGTAAAAATGTTTATTTTGAAATATTTTGGACTAAAGTACTTCTGTGAACAATTTATTATTCCATACAAAGATAAGAAATAAACATTTTTGCAAAAATTTTATTGGCAAATAAATTTTCACACGTAACCTTCCATATTTATTTCAAAAGTGCACATATCATATAACAATTAATGCTATTTTTTTCATTGACATAGAAACGTCGAGAATTACATTTCAAATATAGAGAATTGTTATGTTTGGAATGAATTGTCATTCTAAAAATTTAAAATGTCGAGAACATTTAATATTGTGATTTGACATGTATACTTTTAAAATATAAACGAGATTCAAATATCGATAATAACATTTGAAATGTCGAGAACATCATTTTAATGTATCTTCTCATGGAAGCTACTTCTCGAAATCCGCAACAAATTGAAAAAATAAATAAATTGCTTCTCTTTTTACTCACATCAAGTGAAAAAACAAGTTAAAGAATTCTTAGGGGTCGAACATCAAAGAGCAAGTTCCTGGCACATTTTTGTATGTAGACGGACAATGTTGTCCAATCTACTATATCAAGCATATCATAACGTGGATATTTACGCACTCCCGTACATTATATCCTACTTCATAAGACGTATATGAGGTTCCCATTTGAAAAAGGCCAAAATAGGGACATGAGACATGCTGCTGTCTCAAGTTGACCTTAATAAGCCTTTAAGCTACCGTCCAGCACCGATTTTCTGGTACAACTAGACAATTCATAATCAATTAATTAGCTCAATTTGTCAAACACAAGACAACTCACAAACCACACTTAACAAGTTGCAACACAATTTCCAAATTCCTTTCCAGGTCTTCATAGACCTTTAATTCATACTAAAGTCTAGGCCTTGCTCAGTCTCCGATTAGAGAGAGGAAAAAAGGTTCATATATAATGTAAAATGTCAATTCCCAAACCTTTGAAAGGATACGAACAAAAGTCCAGCAGCCAGCATTATAGAATACTCAAATTGCCCAACAAGCTTCATATAATCAAAGACAATTAGCCTTCAATGTCAAATGCACGATTAAAGAAAAATAACAAAGTTGTTAAGCCTAGCTTCACTTTGAGCAATTTAATAATGCCAATAGTAAAAGAACCCTAAACAAGCAGCCACAATGTTCAAGATTGTAATTGAAAACTTGATACTCACGTGTGATCTAAAGCGAAAACCACTCTCCGTTGTTATTTGAGGGACCCTAAGCCTTCCAGAGGAGCATCATTTGATAATGAAAGAGAGCCTAGTATCAGATGTACTATAATTTGGAAGATGTACCTAACTAAATACCAATTTTGCAGCAAATCAGAGAGTGATGAGTGCGTTAGTTTGCAAGCAAAGCTATAAAAGAAAGAGTTAGTAATCTACATCATACCTATCATCATACCTATTAATTTCAATGGCACCTTCTGAATTGAACGTAACTTGCTTTTAAACTGCAGTTTGTAGTATCAGCTCCTGCATACTAAGAGCAAAAATAACAAGCACAATGCCGAAACAAACTAATCTATGATTCCAATGATTTCAATCTAATCTAAAGATTTACTGGGTCTAACAATAGTCAACACTGTAAAGAATCATATTAGATAAAAAACAAGCCATAATTTAATTTACATGCTTTTATCATATACTCAGTATGAAACATAAAATTCTTTACAAGAATTATAAAACTTTTAAAAATTAAAAAATTTTATA
>NC_036240.1:564495-576922 GCF_002742605.1 Olea europaea var. sylvestris
TCATACGGAGTAATTTAGAAGTGCCTCAGAAACAATCAGGGCAGATGATATTGAATGAGCTATAGCAACATCACATTCAATAAGAGGACAAACAAATGAGAGATAAAATAACAATTGAAGGCAATAAATTTAGGAATTAGCACATTTAAATCTGGCTCCCGGCGAAATCTTCGCCTTCGAGCATCCCTCATTGGAGGGGTAAGGCCGTGTCTGTACTCCACAGTGTCTGGAACACTGTCACCATCCTCTGTCACCATTATCATCTGCCACACCTCAAAAATTTAACACGGTCATGTTACAGCTGAAGCAGATGTATGAGAGAGTTGAAAATAATTAACAAACAGTGACCAGCATACTTGACCAATGTCTGCAGTTTTTATCAACGCACTGTCATCATAAGTTTTATAGGACTCTACAACAGTGGGAAGATCCAAGAGTGATGCAGAGAACTGGTCATTGCCTATAAAAAACGAGCCAGTTCTTCCATCATCTGAAATGAACAAGCAGTCCCAATATTAAGAGCACAAATCTAAAGGAAAGATTATAAAACAAATAGGATGCGGTTGGAAAACATGAATAGCGAAGAACGTGTAATTCTTATTCACGTTTCCAATGATAAAGTATGTACAATTTATAGGAAAATGGAAGGAATAAATCACTTCCTTAAATCAAAATAATAAATTTAATTTCCTAAAATACTCCGCTAACTAAATGCCTGAGAATGGGAATCGATAAAAATAACATCCCTTTATTGGGAACTAATTTACAGTTGCAAGATTTCCTAGAAATTGGGACAAAAGATCAGGAATTCCACACTCCCCTCAAGCTAGGTTATAAAAGTTAGTTCATTAGTTAAGCCTAGCTTGGAAATGAATTCTTCAAATGTTTTTATTAGTACTACCTTAGTGAGAATATCGACAATCTGTTTGTATGTTGGAGTGTAAAGTAGAGATATTATCCCCAGACTCTATTTTCTCTTTGATAAAGTGCCGATCAATTTCCACATGTTTTGTCTTGTCGTGATGAAGTGGATTCTTCACTATGATGATGGTAGATCGATTGTCGCAATATATCTTCATAGGATCTGTAATTGGAATACTTAGTTCTTGAAGGACCCTTCTCAACCATATTACTTCACAAATGCCACGAGCAGCTCGAAATTCTAATTTTGCGCTGCTTCGAGACTTAATAGATTGTTTTTTACTTCGCTAAGTGATTTGATTTCCCCAGGCATAAGTGTAGTACCCCGAAATTGATCGTCAGTCAAATATAGACCCGGCCCAATTTGCATCAGTGAAGATTTCAGCTTCTCTACTTTAAGTAGTCTTGAAGAACAATCCTTTGCCTAGAGTCATCTTTAGATACCTTAGAATTTTGAAAACAGCCTCCATGTGCTCTGCAGTTGGTTTATTCGTAAATTGACTCACCACACTGACAGAAAAACTAATATCTAGTCTAGTGTAGGAAAGATAAATAAATTTCCAACTAACCTCTGGTATTTACCCTTATCCACAGGTGCACTATCTTTTCTTACTCCTAGTTTAATAGATGAATCCATAAGAGTTTCAATAGGTTTACAATCAAGCACTCCTGTTTCCTTCAGGAGATCCAGTACATATTTTCGTTAAGCGACTATGATTCCTCTTTTCGATCGTGCCACTTCCATACCAAGAAAGTAACTGAGATTGCCTACATCTTCAATATCAAATTCTTTAGCTAAGAATCCTTTAAACTTGAGTATCTCTTATTCATGATCTCTTGTCAAGATGATGATGAGGACATCATCCATTTTATTTATTTTTCTAGTTGGACTTTATATATGTTTTGGACTCTTATTTATGTAATTGAGCTTGAATAAGGGGTTTGACCTAAGCCCGTTCTCTTTACGGTTTTGTTTTGCTATTTATATTTGATTTGTTATTTATTTAAGACAATTGATGAATGAATAAAACTTTTGGTGGCTTGTGGCCAAATTTCTCTTCCTACTTTCTTATTCTTCCACCATTCTCCCCCTTAATTCCATCTTCTTTATAAATCTGTTTTATTTCTCCATTAATTGTCCAGTTGGTGCTGTATCAAATTTGGTATCAGAGCTAAACTTGAGTAATATTTCTTCATCTAAATTCTTTTAATTATTTTTCCAAAAATTCTTCCGGCCGTTACCACAATCACGCACCCTCTGTCGATAAATGCAAATCATTGATCAATTTCTCCAAAATCCTAGGACAGCACAAAAAAAAGAATTTGTTGTGGCAGCAATTTCTTCCTTAGTATATTATAAAAAAAAAAAAAAAAGTTACCATTCACGGGTACTGTTCACACCCGGAAAATTCAGTTCTAGTATTTTCACCAATTTCAAAAAAAAAGAAAAGAAAAAAAAGATAGCTCTTGTCGTGTTACTGCTGCTGCTGTTCACACATGTTTCTTTTTTCCAAAGGTTTCCTTATACAACCAATCCTAACCCAATATAAGTAACCAAACTGCTGTTCACAAACAACCTGAAGCTCATACGACAAAGTTCATTTCTTTAATCATTGGCTTACTAACTAATCCGACTTATAAATTGAGCATGACAATATGTTCTAAGTCCTAGTTCACACTCCTTACTTCCAAACTATGTTTCCTACTAATATTACAGATTTTTCTTCGCAGGTTTATTAGCCACATTAATGATTTATCACAATGTAGGCCAGTTTTCTATAGTGCTGAAAAAGATATCTAGTAGACTGTACATAATGCATTTTACAAGTTCTTGGATGATACTATGGTGAAAGCTGCAAGCTTAGGGCAGCACATGCATAAATTAAAAAGAAATGCAACAACTGAAGGAAGATAAATGAACATATAAGCTGCAATAATACTATTCAATCCAAAGTCATTAATAAAGTGGCGTTTCACTTGCATAATTCTCATTACTCAATAATACACTGAACATGCATCATTTAAAAATAAAGAAATTTAGTTGTTGGAGGAGAGGCAAATTGTACAACAGATCAGTAAATCCATGGAAATTTACAAGACTGCAAAAAATAATAAAAGGTGTAATTGAAGTTAAAACAACTCTTACAAGGGATTCAACAAATGCATAGTAAAAACCCAAATCTTTCCCAGAACAAAAGAGTCACTAAAAATACAACAGGCCAAAGAATTCAGTGTATCTAGACAATGGGAGAAGAATTAGCCCTTGTTTGTTTCTGATTAATATCTGATTTTAATTTCAAGTCAAATTCAACAATTAATTTTAATCACATATTTTACGAGGTCCACAACTTTTCTACCACACACTTCGTCAACTTTTATCAAAATTGACAGCATATCACACACATTATGCACATGATTATATCGTAAATATAGAATATATTTTATTTCTTTTTATATGAAATATGAAAGTGACATAATTAGGAGATTTGATAGAAATGTTTTGGCTGTAATTTAGGACGATAATTAGGGAGAAAGTTCCTATTTGATAAGAAGAAACTCTCAATTGAGAGGCATGGAGACAGTTCTAACATGATATCAGAGTCTCCTTTGATTTTACAATTTTTTGTAAAATTTCTAGGTGTTGCAGAATCGGTCAGAAATCTTACCAATTTGTTTTTGGTGTTCTGGCCTCCTTTTCTCCTGGCCGAACTTTGGTCGGTTCGCTTTTTTTTGGAGAGAGTCAATTTTTTCACGATTTCTCAGTTTGCCATTCTTTTGTGAACGGCATAGACAACGACGAAGAGTGGGGAAACTTCTTTTGTAGGCGCCAGATTCGCCGAGGTGACAATCGATGAGGAAGTGACGATCGATCTGCAGGTTCGTTTGTTTTGGGCTGTTGTTATACTACTGGGTTGTTCAGTTGGGCTATTGTTACGTATTGGGTAGCTATTATATATCATTAATTGGGCCAATATTTCTATCCTTAGGTTACATTTTGGGCTGCTGACATTCACCTATTGTTGCCTAGGCTATAATTTATTCTTTTGGGCTATTGTTGGGCCACTGTTTGGACTGTAGTAAACATATTAATGTTGTTGTCTAATTAGAGGAATTGTATTGGATTGCTGCATTTATGATGTCGATGGAAAATATTCTCATCCGTTTCAATGGAAAAAATTACTCCACATGGGAGTTTCAGTTTAAAATGTTTATAAAAGGCAAAGAACTTTGGGGACATTTGGATTGGTCATCTACGAGTCTTGAGGATAAAAAGGGAAAGAACAATGGGAAAGTGCAAATGCTCGTATTATCTCATGGATTTTGGGATCAATCGAATCTCATATGATATCCAATCTTCGTTCATTCACTATGGCCAAGGATATGTAGGAGTATCAAAGATGTGATTACAATCAAGGAAACTCCGCACGGAAGTTCCAATTGGAATTAGAAATTGCACAATACAATCAAGGTAATCTTCCGATTGATCAATTTTATGCTGATTTTCTTAATCTATGGAGCGAATACTTCAGCATAATTCATTTCAAGGCTCCTAAAGAAGCATTAGCTGCACTACAGGAAATTCAAGCAGAAAATCAAAGGGATCAATTTCTTATGAAGCTCTAACCGAAATTCAAAACAGTTACGTCTAGTTTACTCAACCATAATCATGTTCCACCATTGGATATTTGTCTAGGAGAATTATTACGTGAAGAACGTCTCGCTACTCAACTGACAATGGGACAAATGATTGTGTCCTCTGAGGTTATTAATGTGGCCTATACTGCCCAGAGACGAGGAAAATCTAAACATCAGCCGCAATGTCACATGTGCAAAGAGTTTGGACATATTGCCAAGCATTGTAACAAGACATTCTGTAATTAATGCAAGGAAGGACTATCGGATACGACCTCAGAATCGCCTGGCTCAAGCCTTTCAAGCTAACGTTCAGTCTACCTCATTTGGCGATCAAACCTCAGTAAGCAATTCCTCTTCTACCCTCGCACCTGAGATGATACAACAAATGAATCAGATGATCATGTCTGCCTTCTCCGATCTGGGACTACAAGGTAAGAAAAATTTACTCTCTTCTCTTTGGTTGGTTGACTTCGCTGCTTCAAATCATATGACTAGGAATACGGATAACTTGCACGACGTTAAAAAGTTTGAGGGTAAGCAACACATAGAAATAGCCAATGATAATATGTTACTAATAACTGTGATTGGAAACTTGGGGATAACAATGTTTTTGTATCTCCTAATTTATCTACAAGTTTGATTTCTGTTGGACAATTGGCGGATAACAACTGTAATGTTCATTTTGTCGTGATGGTTGCCTTGTGGAGGATCAAGCATCGGAGAAAGTAAAGGGGCCTAAAGTGGGACGTCTGTTTTCGCTCTAGTTTTCCATTCCTAGTACTTCATACTGCTGTAATTGAGAACTCTAATGTCTAGCATAAGAAATTAGGACATCCCAATTCTACTATTTTGACTTATCTTGTGAAACAAGGTTATTTGGGTAATATAGATTCTACTCATCTATCTCCCGATTGTACTACATGTAAACTTAGTAAGACCTAAATTCTACCTTTTCCTGATCATGGTTGTCGTGCCTCTAGTTGCTTTGATATTATTCATACTGATGTTTGGAGTGTCAGTCCTATTATTTTACATGCTCAATACAAGTATTTTGTGACATTCATTGATGATTATAGTCGTTTTACTTGGGCGCATTTTATCCACTCCAAAGCCGAAGTCTTCTCTATCTTTCACACTTTTGTTGCTTATGTTGAGACCCAATTTTCCACTAACAATAAAATTTTACGTTATGACACCCGGGGGAATATATGTCGAAAGATTTTCAGGACTATCTCAAAATAAAGGGGATCCTTCCTCAACGCTCTTGTCTTTATACTCCCCAATAGAATAGTGTCGCAGAACCTAAAAATCGACACATCCTAGATATCGTTCGTACCTTATTGATTGAATCTTCTGTGCCTTCTAAGTTTTGGGTAGAAGCTTTATCTACGGCTGTATATTTGATTAATAGATTGCCCTCCCGCAATTTGAATTATGATTCTCCTAACTCTCGCTTGTTTGGTAATGTTCTTGACTATCATTCTTTACATACTTTTTATTGTGTTTGCTTTGTTCATTTACCACCCACCAAATGTCACAAGCTTACAACTCAAGCGGCTAAGTGTGTTTTCATGGGATATAGTCCTACTCATAAAGGGTTTGTGTTATGATGCGGACACTAATAAGCTACGCATTTCTCGGAATGTGATTTTCTTTGAAAATCAATATTTCTTCCAATCTCGTATCACTCTTGATTCTACTTCTGTCATTCTCCCTACTTTTAATGCTACGCCTTGGTCATATTGAACGCTTTAAACCAGGATTTGAATATCAAAGACGTCCCCAACTGCCTCTTTCCCCTGATCTCGAACTAAAGACTGACTCTGAACCTGAGCATCGTCCTCCGGAGCCTGTACTTCGACGCTCCAATCATGTCACCTATCCTCCAGATAAGTATGGTTTCTCACATACTGCCTTCCAAGCTACGACTAATAATACTCCTGTCCCCAAATCTTACTCTCAGGCTATTAGCCAAGCTTGTTGGAGGCAAGCTATGCATGAAGAACTTCAAGCTCTCTAAGATAATCATACTTGGGACATTGTACCATGTCCAAATGGGTAAAAGTTATTGGATGCGGGTTTACACAAAGAAGCTATGCTTTGATGGTTCCATCGAATGATACAAGACACACTTGGTGGCACTTGGAAACAAACGAGAGTATGGCATTGACTTTGAGGAGACATTTGCACCGGTGGCTAAGATGACTACAGTACGCACTATCACTGCCATTGCTGCATCCCAAAAATGGTCACTTCAACAAATGGATGTCAAGAATGCTTTTCTACATGGAGAATTGAAAGAAGTATACATGACTCCTCCTCCTGGGCTATTCGCTCGCTCATGCTCTAAAGTTTGTCATTCGAAGCGGTCATTATATGGTTTAAAGCAAGCACCACGGGCATGGTTTGATATTTTTCACACTAATCTCCTTGATTTCAATTTTATCCAAAGTCAATATGATTTCTCTCTCTTCCTTAGAAAGACTGATATTGGCATTGTGGTTCTTCTAGTGTATGTGGATGATATTGTCATTACAGGTTCTGATTCATAGTTAATTGAGGAAGTGCAGCAACATCTTCAAACTTCTTTTCACATGAAAGATCTTGGTCCATTGCAGTATTTTCTTGGCCTTAAAGTGCATTCCACTTCTAAAAGCACACTGTTACATCAACACAAATATACTTAAGTTATAATTGCTTCTACTAAACTTGGGTCAGGCAACTCAGTTCTCACACCTATGGAGGTCAATTTGAAGCTTCGCTAGGCAGAAGGAGATCTTTTACCCGATCCTTTGCTATATCGACAACTGGTGGGAAGTTTGAACTATTTGACGATAACAAGGCCTGATATCTCTTTTGCAGTCCAACAAGTTAGCCAATTTATGTAATCTCCTATACATTCTCATGTGGCAGCCATGCAGCGTATCATTCGTTATCTAAAGGTTCCATCTGGTCGAGGTTTATTCTTTCCTATTAGGAATTTCCTACAGTTGATTAGTTTTAGTGATGCTGAGTGGACTGGTTACGCGGATACTCGACGGTCAATTTACTGGTTGGTGCATGTTTCTTAGAAATGCACTTATCTAGTGGAAGAGTAAAAAGCAAAATCATGTTTCAAAGTCTTCCATTGAGTCTGAATATCGAGCTATGTCCTCCGCTTGCCCTGAGATTGTGTGGCTTCAGGGCTTACTCGGTGAATTTGGTTTTCATCAACTTACTCTTACTCCACTTCATGCTAACAACAGAAGCGTTGTTTAGATTGCTGCTAATCCGGTATTCCATGAGTGAACCAAACACATTGAGGTCGATTGTCACTCCATACGAGATGCATTTGACCAACAAGTTATTACACTTCCTCACGTTTCTACGGATCTTCAGACAGCTGACATATTTACCAAGGCTCTCGGCCACCATCGACTTCAGTTTATGGTCGACAAATTGATGCTTTTTGATCGATCAGCATCAATTTTGGGGGATTACAACATATCACACATAGTATGCACATGATTATATTGTAAATATAGAATAGACTTTATTTCTTTTTATACGAAATATGAAAGTGATGTAATTGGGAGATTTGATAGAAATGTTTTGGCTGTAATTTAGGACGGTAACTAGGGAGAAAATTCCTATTTAATGGGGAGAAATTCTCAATTGAGAGGCATGGAAACAATTCTAACAATCTACTAAAAATTTGATTTTAATCTACACCAAATAGGGACTTAATAGGATTAAGACTTAAGGGGTTCAGGATAATCACCAAAAACCAATAAACAAATTGTTGGGTTATGATAACTCTTAGAAATGAGTCTATAAATCTAGGGATATAGACAAATCCAAATTTAAAATCTGAAAAAATAATAGAAAACATTGTTGATCTACAGATTACATGAGGTTTAGTATAACCATGGAAAATACAAAATCCGTAGGAAAATTAACAACAGATTAGTTGAAAATATTACAACAGAATTATAAAAGTCGTAGCAAGACACAAAGTTTTCGAGAAATAATAGCAAAATGCCATAATAATGGCAACTACTTTGCTACATTAATCGAGATAGGACTTTTCCATAAATAAATACAAATCCTTCTCTACACGAGACATCCATCTTTTTTTCTTCTTTTGAAAAAAGTATCTACTTCTCTAAAGCAAAGGAAAAAAGGAAGATTGGCTGCCAACAAATTTTCAGCACAGAAAAGAATGTTAAATAATCTTTCAGTGCCTAGGGCAAAACTCTCAAGTATCCCAAGATTGACCTTTGCTATAAATACCTACGAAATCTTTTCTACATGAGACATGCATCATTTTTTCTTCTTTAGAAAGACGTCTCTGCTTCTATAAAGCAAAGGAAAAAAGAAGCAGAATGGTGCCGACAAATTTCTGTAAAGATAGAATTTTAATACAGAGTTTAATATGAATTATAATGATTTAATTAGATTGGATTATTTGTTTATTTTGATACTATATATAAAGGGCTTTATCATTGTAATTCATAACCTTGATTATATGAATAAAAATTGATTTCCTTTGTCCTCGATTCTTCTCTTCTATACACCCCGTTCTCTCTTGTTTGTTAACAAATTACACGCTTCTGCATCAATAACTTTCCTATCCTGTATTTTGTTTAACTCGATCAAGAAGAACCAAAGGGAGCAATGAGTTGAACTGTTGTTTAGTCACTAAAAGATTATTGAATTCTAGGTAGGGTTCTGAAGTTTCTTTCACATTTAGGATTTCAATTCGGAAACCCGAATCTACCGAATTTAGACCGCATTATCTATTATCAACCCACAAGGTTCAATATTTCAAAGCTATAGCCAGCAATCGGAAGTATATAGTCTATGCTAGAAGATGATAAGAAAACAGTTAGTGCTATACATTTTGCTCAAAAAATTGAAGCTTGATCGTGCATTTTTATATTCAACGACTAAAAAAATAAAAATAAAAAATACCATCATCTCTTGAAATTGGTATCTCCGATTGAACAAATATAAAGAATTTGTAAGAGCAAACGAGTAATATAAAAATAAAAAATAAAATCACGAGACTCGAACGAATTAAGGCCATTTCTCAAAAGGAGATAGGGTAATTTTTTGTTGAATACCAGAAAAGCTCAAATCCAAGGACTTGTCGTCTGAAGATGTTGGGTCGTTTAGAAGACGCTCAATTCTTTCCGATACTGCTGGTGGTACTCTTAGTATGAATTGCTCCTCCATTGCCCTTCTTTAGCTCCTTGCAACAATTGTTTTCAATTTTCAGTAAAAATATATTGCAATGAAGAAAACATCAGTTCTGTATAAAAAGGGATAATCACAAAACTTGTCTTAAATTAGCATGCAAGTTTAAACTATTTCAAACTCATCACTAATTTTACAAAATATTTCATTGACTAATTTAATTGGACATTCCTTCATTTTTTAACTGAAAACCCTGTGTGTTCATGTGCCAATTGATCAAATCGTTAGAATTCACGTGTTGGGTAGTGTTTACAAATTATTTAAATTATAAATAAGTAAAAAAAAAAAAAATAGTAATGAACATGTGAGTTTTTGAAATGTGTTAGTAAAAAGTAAGTCTGAGTACTTGTAAATAATTTATATGTGAAATCCAAACATAGATTTAGTTATATTCTAAGAGTTCGTATGCAGACATGTTCAAAATTATCGACAAATTAAAGGTTTGAATGTAACATTTCCAAAGTGCAGTGATAAGTTTGGATAATCTATAAGTTCAGTGGCCAAGTTGACAATAAGTGAATAGTTCAATGGGCACTACTGAAATTAATCTTAGTATAAATAGCTGCACGCGCTCTGTTCCAATGCATTGCCCTAATCAGTATTCTCCGCAGAAAGCAGTCTCGAGATTTTCTCCCCTTAAGGTTCAGGTACTCGTTCCTTGCCGTTTTCAGGTATTACATTATTCATTTGTAGATTCGTAGAAATTTTTGTAGTAAAATCTTAGGATTTATCATCTCTGTTGCTCTTTCTTAATTATTGGATCTGATCTGTGTTTTCTTTTTCCTGTTCATCAATTTCGTATATTATTTTGTGTGTGTGCGTGTGTTTGATTTCCCGTTCTTGATTTTAGGGTATTCGTTAGTGCATACGGTTGCTTACTAGATCATATTCACTTTTATATGTAGATTCGTACTTTTCTAATTGAATTTCCATTTTATTTAATAAATTTTTTGGTTCTTTTTCGAGCAGTATTTAAGATGCCTATTTGTTTATTTTTTCTTAATGAAATTATGAATTAATGGTATGTGAGCTATAAAGAACGAATTGATGATTATTAGAAAGGTTTAAAAAGCTTTTACTATTGCAATTTATGTATTAGCTATGGCTTTGATGCCCGCAATCCTTTTTCTTTTATTTTTCTTATTTAGTTCTTTTTTGTTATAAACCCGGAGAGTTTTGAGGACCATATAAATTTGCAAGTGAGATAGTGCAATAAATTTTAGTATTTATATATGGAATTTTTATTATCGGCACGTTGAAATAGTCCATTGTGATGTGTTTTAATTAATCCTTTCTTTCTTACCTTGTATCTTGTATTTGGTATTTTACCAACTGCATATTAATGATATTAGAATCAGCTTTAGAATATTAGATATATCTTCTTTCTTTTTCCTTTTTTTATATTTACTCCCTAATGATGGATTAGTTGTCATCATGATGTTCCGTCATTCCCTTTTTGTTGAAGTGATGGCTTGTTATTTATTCATACATGTATTGTCTCTTCTATATTGTTTGTTGAAATTCTCGATTACATTGTTTTTGGTTGTATTCTTCCTATCACTTTTTTATCCTTTATTGTAATATGGATTCTTAAATGTTTTTGTTGAGCTGGATCTAAATAATTTCTATAGATGAGAGGTAGGAGTTATACTCCATCACCTCCTAGAGGTTATGGTAGAAGAGGGAGGAGCCCCAGCCCAAGAGGACGCAACGGTGGCCGTGGGAGAGGAGATGCTCCTACCAGTCTTTTAGTTCGCAACCTTCGCCATGACTGTCGGTAAGCATTAGTGCATTACTTGGTCGTATATTTTCGTCTTGCTTAATATGAAGATATAACCCACAATGTTCTTTGCTTTTGTTCCGTGTTCAAATGGAGCTGGGAATACTGTTTTCGGCTTGTTAATTGCCTGAAACCTACTAATTATCGTGATACAGTCGCATTTATTTCTTGTTATTTTGTTAATCTTGTTTTTTGAGGTATCTTTTTGTTGAAAGGTCTTATATTTCATATTCGATGCAATGCTCGAACTTTATTATCTTCTGTATATTTTGGTAAAAAAAGTAGCAGAGAATTTCAGTTTTATTGGCTGGATCCCTTTTTTAAATCTCTTCATTATGAAGCTTCTCGCTCTTTCTGTACTACATATTCTTGTCCAGACATTACGTATTTATGATTATTTTCTTGGAAAGATAGGAGTTGAATTGTATTGGTGCTTGTGTCCCCATTCTGCTTGTTAATTTTTCAGCTTACAAAGCAGGGTAGCTTTTTGCTTGGTCAGTTTCACTTTAGAGTCATCCATGGTTCACTAGTAATAGTTTGATTTTCTGTATGCAGGCCAGAATACTTGAAGAGGCAATTTGGACAATTTGGCCCAGTAAAGGACGTCTATTTGCCGAGGGATTATTACACTGGGTGAGCTGTGTTGGATGTCGGTTTTACCGCTTTGGATTTTTTAATTCTTTGTTCCTTTTTAATCCTATATTTGATAATATAGTGTTTATAATAAGTTATGCCTTAATTGTCAATCACTTGGCATTCTGTTTAAAGTTGAATTTTTGTTAAATAATTATTTTTTTTCAAATTGGATTTCATTATCGAGGATTTTGATATTTAGCAGTGAAGTAAGAGTTG
>NC_036240.1:577022-644955 GCF_002742605.1 Olea europaea var. sylvestris
CCTATAACCTCAATCTGACCCGATTGATTCCTACAATGCGGCAAGATTGGTTGTTTCCCATGACAACTCCATCTTGCTTCACCGTCTCATATATTTGAAACAAAGCCCTATTGGGACACATATGATACGAACAAGTAGAATCCAGAATTCACTCCTCAGGTTTGGATTCCCCATCAGATATAGCCAACATCACATCTCCATCATCACAAATTTTTTTAGCAATATTAGTCTTGTTCGAATTACCTATTGCCCCGCATGATTTGCATGTAAATTATCTTTACCCTACAACTTGTCGCAATCTTTCTTGATGTGTCCTTTCCTCTTGCAGTAATAACGGTACACATTGCTGTACCTCGCCTTCGATCTATCCCTCTGTCAATCACCATGAATAACCAGAGCATCCCCACTCTTAGATGTAGTATCTCCAACCAACAGCTCCATCTTCTTCTTTGAGAACAGGGCATCGTATACCTCTTCAATGGATAATGTGTCACGACTATACAGAATAGTATCACGAAATGATGAAAAAGAATTGGGTAGCAAACACAACAAGACCAAGGCTAGATCCTCTTCATCATATTTTACCTCCAACGTCTCCAAATCTGCAACGATCTCCTTGAACACAGCAAGGTGGTCCTGCAGTGACCCTCCTTCTGCCATGCGATGAGAATACAACCTCTGTTTTAGAGTCAGTTTGCTAGTCAAACTCTTTGTCATGCACAACTACTCAGCTTGAGCCACAAAGCAGCCGCTGTCTTCTCCTTCAAAATATCTTGCAGCAAATTGTTGGATAAATGAAGCTGGACTTGTGCTAAAGCCTTCCGATCCTTCCGTTGTTTCTCCTCCATAGACAAGTTTTCTGACATCCTATCAAAACCCAACAAAACATCATCAAGATCCATCTACGTCAACACAGCTCTCACCTTTACTTGCCACAACGAAAAATCTTGTATTACGATCCAATAGCGAAATTTCATACTTCAACGAATTCATCCTTGAAAAATTTCAACCAAATCACAAAGAACTTGCAACCTGCAACACCCAAAATTGAAAACTTTCGAACGTGCAAGGGGTAAAACAGTCCAGAACCACAATTTTGCCCAAAACTGAAATTGGACACCACCACAAGGTCCTTCTCGTCGTCCGAAGAAAACTGCCTGAAGACACCATCACTAGAAACCACCGTACGCGCCGCCACTCGCTCACCGGAGTTCCAACTGTCGGCGACTGGAAACGTGCCGACAACCTGTGACCCTTTATGGACCATCTCTACCTGCTGAGTCCACTGGTGGTGTTTATTTCTCCAGACTCTTTTTGGTTTGACCAGAAAAAATAAAAACATATCCAGCAGAAAATTGAAAAACTGGAAAGATTCGTTTTCTGATTTTCGAGTAATTTTCGGACCAATTTTCGATCAGTTTCAGGCTAGAAATCCACCAACAACCCCGCTCTGATACCACTTGTTGGGACCGGGTGGAAACGAAATGCAAGAATTGAGATTTAATGGACACCAATTTGAAGTATAATACAAGATCGCAAAAATACCATGAACAAGATTAAAGTAAAGAAATAAACTGACACAGGAACGATATTATCTTATTCCCTCAATGAGAGGAGAGAATTACAAAAATTGGCTTCCACAATACTGAAAGAAGAAACTCATATTTATACCACAAGAGTCTAGCGCTAAAAGAGTCCTAAAAGGTAAGAATTCTAGGTTAAACGTGAAAAGGGAAAAAAACGAGACAAGGACTTTGTTTCCTTATTTTCCGGATACTATTTGATTCTCCAAATCCATCACGCATCTTCAAGATTTCCTTTCCAATTTGAGTCACTAACTCATACAAGTTATATGTAATGATACGAATTTGATGATCTCTTTATTTTTGTGAGACCAAAAAATTGTAAAATTTCTACTATTTTTACGATATTTCTGTCTCAAACATATGCGTCTCATTTAACTATTTATCTAATACTATTTGAATATATACTGTAGGATGTTTGCTGTTTGGGACGAATGATGTACAAATGCATAAATTAAATCACCATATCCAAGACAAACACTTGACCAATGTTGCAAGTCCAGCTAATATAACTTTGAGATGAATAATTGTTCGGAACGGAAACCAATATTTATATATCAAAACGTCAACTGAATACTCATCCATGATTACAGATAGAGTTATTAATCCATCACAAGTATGCGAAAAAGATGTCTTCGAAGAGGAAGCCTGTAAGGTATTGTAATATTGAACTTTTAGTTTACATTCATTGTAGTCTTAAATTTCAAAACTTTTTTTCCCCAAAAAGGAGGTTCACCATTTGGATGTTTTATGATTGAATGTATTTCTTGTTAAGGCAAATGTGATACAAGATCAAATTGAATACATTAGAGAAATGTTGGGTACCATAGGAGAAGGTCGTACAAATGTGTCGCCTTATGAAACAGCATGGGTTGCTCTTGTTCCAGCTCTTAATGGAGATGATATGCCCCAGTTTCCCGACAGTCTTCAATGGATTGCAGATCATCAACTTCCTGATGGTTCATGGTGGTGATGAGCTTGTATTCTTATCATATGATCGTCTCCTCAACACTATAGCATGTGTAGTCGCACTGAGAACTTGGAACATTCATCACAGCAAGAGTGAAAAAGGTTTGAAAGTGTGGCTCGCTTTTAGGAAAGAAATTAGATATTAAAATTTTGCATCTTTAACATACTCACATGCTAGCTGAACTCATTTTTTAATTAAAAAGAACTTGATGCATGCATAATGTTTTGGACGCTCTCTCAAAGGATCTTCAAATCGATGGTTTTTCGGGTTCAGTCCAACGTACCTTTCTCTACCAACCAATTCAATCAGCTCCAAACCACAACCAATATAATTCACTTCGGTTGCTATTCAATATTACCCACGTAAGACAAGAAAATGTAATAATTTGTAGCCACAAAGGCTAGGAGAAAACACCACAAAGGTAGACTATGAAGGAACGACCAATTACACAAAGTAAACAAACGTTTTGGCCACTTCTAGGGACTGTTTTTCACACACCAAAGGAGGCAGCCGAGATTCCTCTATTTTTCTCACAAAATCACACAAATCATACAAAAAAGTAGCTAGGTTTATATCCTTTAAGCTAGAACCTTTAAGGGGTTTAAACGGACCAGGATTCAAACTATCCAAGAGAAAATACAATTGGGCCGAGTGTAGCTCATGGATTTGATTATTTGACTTATTTCATTCATCGATCTATGCCTATGCATGAAATAATTAACCCACGTTATCACAGCCCAGGATTTATTGGATATCAAAAACCTAACACACAATTTTCATAAATGGTAGGTGGTAAATCTATTTTCTTTTATTCCTTATTAAAAAACCTCAATTAAAAGCTTAAAATGTTAGAGGTGAGGCGAATTTTTCAAAAAATAAAAATAAAATAATAAGAAAGAAACCACATAATAGGACAGTGATTAAAGAAATATATATTGACATGGCACTGTGTTTTTTATTTAGGAATAACATTTATCAAGGAAAACATACAAAAACTTCAAGATGAAAATGAGGATCATATGCCTTGTGGATTTGAAGTCGTATTTCCGGCGCTTCTACAAAAAGCCCAAAACTTGGGCATTGACAACATTCCTTATGATGTTCCTATCTTAAAGGAGATTTATGCAGCAAGAGATAGAAAGTTGAAAAGGTAACGTTTCAATATCAAATTAATATACGAGAAAGGGTAAAATTTTATCTCCTTTTTTACATTACTGAAACTAGAAAAACCCATTTTTTCTTTATTTCTATTGAAATATCAATATAAAAAAATTGTGATTATATTTCATCGACCAGCACTATTATAGATGCAATACATTAACAGTTAGCTACGCAGGTCATTATAAAGCCTTTTCGCCAGAAAGTCCTCAAGAATGAGAAAGTGGATCAAAAGAGATGATTACATAATATACTACATAAATTTATCATGATATTTATTTTAAATTAAAAATGCTTCATCTAAATTTAAAACATGGGAAAAAAATTAATTAAGAAATAAGAAAAGAGAGGTAAAATGGAAACAATAGTTTCTAAAATTTTTGAAAAATTGGGAAGTGCCTCCGTAATAATCATTTACGTCAAGTATCTGTACATAATTTTCTGTTAAAAAAAAAAAATCCTATTTAAAATATCTACTTGACAGGATACCAAAGGACCTTGTGCACAATGTACCAACATCTCTACTGTATAGTCTGGAAGGATTAAAAGATTTGGACTGGGAAAAACTCTTGAAGTTGCAAACGCCATTAGGGTCCTTCTTAACATCTCCAGCCTCAACTGCATTTGCACTTATGCAGACTAAAGATGAAAAATGCTTCAGATATTTGGACGATATCGTTAAGGAATTTCAAGGAGGAGGTACAATCATTTTAGCTCCAATCTTTTTCTCGAGGAAAAAAAAAATTACTATATATATGTTAAACTGCATTTCATGATAAATGAATAAAGCCTTAATCTGTCACAATGACTATATGAATCTTCCTTATCCAAAAAGACTATATGAATCATTCTTTACTCTATAGCGCCTGCTGCGTACCCATCTGATTTGTTTGCAAGGCTCTGGGCCATTGATCGAGTACAACGGCTAGGAATTTCCCGCTTCTTCACGACTCAGATTAAGGATTGTTTAGATCATGTCTACAGGTAATTATATAATTTATTTTACTGATTATTAATGAATTGTATTATATTGTTATTGTCATGTTAAGATTTACATGAGGAAGTCACGTATGCAAAAAAAAGGTTATCAATTTAGAAGAGATATTATCTAAGTTCGGAATGTTCAATATTTAAATCTTTTGTTTCTCTTTATCACTATTATGCCTTGATTATTTGAGAGATTACACTTATAAATAAAAGAAAAAAAGGATTTTTCTTTAGTGTCATAAAGCATGAAATGAATCATTATTATGCCTATAATTTTTTAATGTTAATGCTATTTTTATTAAGAAAATTAGAACTTAATAGTATCTAACTTTAAAATTTAGGTAATTATATCTTAGATGTGAAAACATCATCTAAAATAGTGACAAGGGCTCCAGCTAATACATCAAATAATAATCGCGATAAACTATATTGTTCCATCTCACAAACAAATGAATAAGATTTCATTTATACTTTATTTTATTTTATTTTAAATTTGTCTTCATATTAAATTAAAATTACAAAAAAATTGGCAGATGGAAGGGATTTATAATTGATTATTGCAATATTATTTTATTGTACAAATAGATAGAACTAGTACGAGAATAAATTATTAGTAATTCAATTCATATTGAGAATTGTTTAATTACAGGTATTGGTCAGAAGATGGAATCTTTGGTGGAAGGTTGGCAAGATTTTCTGATGTTGATGTCACATCCATGGGATTTAGGTTTCTAAGATTGCATGGATACAACGTTACACTTGGTTCGTAAGACAAGGATAGACATTATTTGATAGCATTCAAAAAAAATAATAATAATAATAATAACAATTATTATAATAATAATAATAAAAGAAGTTTTATTTCTTATAATGCCTAATCCTTTTTAATATTGTGTATGAAACGTGTGCATAATCTACATTTTTAAAGTAATTACTTACCAATGCAGTCAATTGTTTTAATTTGGCAGATGTGTTGAATCAGTTCAAGAACAACGACAAATTTTCTTGTTTTGTCTATCAAATGATTGAGTCAACAACCCCAATATACAATCTCTATAGAGCCTCACAAGTTCAATTTCACGGAGAAAAAATTTTAGAAGAAGCTAAGGAATTCTCTTATAGTTTTTTACAAGAAAGACTAGCATCCGATAAATTTCTAGATAAATGGGTAATATCGAAGCACATTCATGACGAGGTAACTATTGAAATATTTCTATAAATATCATTATAAAAGTGACCATAATAATTTTTCCATTTTGATTTTTTTTTCAATAACAAATAAATTAATACTTTCCCATTGTAAATCTAAAAATTAAAAAAAAAATGTGAATAACAGATAAGGAAAGGATTGGAAATGCCGTGGTATGCCAGCCTACCTAGTGCGGAGGCTAAATATTATATAGAGCATTATGGTGGTGAGGATGATGTATGGATTAGCAAGACATTTTAGAGGTTAATTAATATTTTAGTAACTTATAATTTAGAAATGGATTTATTTATTACAGTTTTCATTTTTATCTATATTCGTAATTGTTTGTTATAATTATAGTCACTTCAGAATAAGACATGTTTTTCAAATCTATTTGTAGAATGCCTGATATCAGCAACAATAAGAATCTTGAGCATGCAAAATTGGATTTTAATGGATGTCAGGCACAACATCAAAGGGAATGGTATTTTCTAGGAGAGTAAGTACCCCTTCACTAGATCTGAGTACCCCTTCACTAGATCTGCTTAAAAATTTACTTGTAAGTAAATAAGTAGGTTTGAGAGTTATCATTTTGTTTTAATTGAAGTTGCAAATATATATATATGAACATAAGAAATTTAATATTAGCTTTTCTTTATTGTGCAGGTGGTATGGAAATTTCAAATTGCAAGAACTTGGGATAAGTAAAAAGGACCTTCTTCTTGCCTATTTCTTGGCAGCTGCAAATATATTTGAGCCAGATAGGTCAAATGTGAGACTTGCATGGGCTAAGTCTCAAATTATTATTAGGCTAATGACATTTTATTTCACTAGAGAAAGTAACACTTTGGAGGAAAGGATTGATTTACTATTGAAATTCAAAAACTTCAAGTGCATAGGAAAAAGGAAAAGGTATTTAATATCTACTTATAAGTTTTATGAATCCACAAAAATGAATAGAGAATCCAGCATTTTGGTTTCGAGTACTACAAAGAATTGGACATTACATTTATAGTAAAAGCATTTTAACTTTTTTTCCTTTTCTTATGGACAGCTATGAGACTGGATGAAGAATAATTGATATTCTACTTAAAAACCTTGACCAACACTCTATAGAGACACTGAAAGAGCATAACAAAGATATCAGCCACAAATTATATTGTGCTGTAAGTTCAACACTCTAGACTAATTACTCGTTTGCTTTGCCTATATTTGATTCATAGTTTTGAAAGACCTCACACTTAAATAATTTTTATAAATGATGACCCACTTTTGTGTCATATAATGTAGTGGGAAACATGGTTGTCGAAACTGAACGATGAAGATCTTGAATACAACGACGAAGCTGAGCTCCTAGTACACACAATAAACACTTGTGCTGGCTATATGGTTTCTGAGGACATGTTGCAGCATCCAGAATACAAGAAGTTCTCCAAACTCAAAACAAAATCTGTTATCAGCTTAAAGAATATCAAAATAACAAGGTACATAGCATAAGTCCCAATTTTTTATTTTTTATTTTTTTGGTGTCGAATACAAACTGAAACTTTTAAAACAATATGTTGATACATCGAAGTAACTTCACACCACACCTTACCCATCAAGAGTAGTGTTTTTTGACATTTTTTAGTTGAAGCTCTTAATTCATATTTTGTCCTGATTTGATTCGGATGCAATTTATGTATAGGTAAATGAAATGGGAAACAGAGACAAAGGACCTCAAGGCATCAAATACAAGGAAATTGAAACTGATATGCAGGCATTAGTGCAATTAGTCCTTCAAGAAAACGATGAAATTGATTCAAATATCGAGCAAACATTTTTAATGGTTGTAAAAATTTGTAACTACCTGGCATTCTTTGATCAAGAAACCACTGGTGTCCACATTTCCAAGGTAGTTTTTGAAAGTGTGTGACAAAATGATTGGCAAATCTATGTATGAAAAATAGAAAAATTTGTTCTATCATATATGATATAGTACATTGTTGTAATAATCTCTAGGCAATGCCTTTTTCCCATGAATTTGATGTATTCTATCTTTTATTTAAGTTGTATCACTTGCAATAATAAATTCAAATATAATTTCTATTATCTTCTTTATTTGTAATTTACTAGCAGATTTAATTACTCTAATAGCTTCGTTATTGCTCTCCTTAAGTCGTAAGAGAATTCCAGTAGATCATCTCATCATCATTGGTTTTTCCAATTGTGGAGGTAAATGGACCCTCTTCATGTTCCCAAATTATTCCTTCTAGAATATTATCAATCATTTTATGGATCTTAAAATCCAAAAATTGAATCAAGAAATGACAGTGAAGGAAAGATATCTCCAACATTAAATATTCCTGCAAAGGATGTTGCTTTTTTTCCCAACTCGATTAGTGATTCTTGGTAACCAACTGTGCTTCTGCAAACTATCAAATTCTCCGCATCTATATATTTTTCGTTAGATTGATTGGTACTACTTCCAATGGTCTAATTGAACTAATGAGAGGAGAAACCTCTTCCTCCATTATGCAGTAAAATGATTGGACTTTTTTTCCAAACTCAGGAGTTCCATCATACATAGTTTAAGTATATCTTTCCAGTATTTTCCGTATGGAGTAGAAGCAATGTCAGCAAAGTTGTAATATACAATCTTAGCGACAACCGGGTCCGGCCTATCAGAAAAGTTAAATGTCATTTGTTTTAAATACTTCTTGTGCTATTCGAGGAGACGATATAACAATAATGGAAAGTTCACCTATTTGAAGGTGCATGATTGGTCCATATTTTTTTTTGCCAAGTTACTGAGAGTGCGATGGGCTAGGGAGCCTACCATCTGATGCAAGTTCCCAATAAAATGGAGCTTTTTTGGCCCTGGGAGCAATTTTTGAGCAAAAATACTACTTGTGCTGAGAAAATTTTACGAAATTGTGTACAGGTGCTCACGTGGCGAAGAGTGATTAGTTGGTTTAACTTTGTATTTTGTCCAAAATCTAATGAACTTGCGCCACCGGTAAACTTATCTGTAATTTTTCCTGTACAAGTAGCATCACTCAATTTTGAGTAACATTACTGTTTGTTATTTGGCGTGTGCCATAGGATTATTACTAAAAGCGTGCTTCTAAAAATGTGCTTTTACTTGGTTATTGGAAATGGGTCTTCAATTGTGTACTAAACTTGGCCTTCCATTTAGACGGTTTATAACTTTTGTGGCTTGTGGTATAAATACCTCAAACCAGCACTTTGGGTTTGAGAATCATCTAATATTTTTGGGATGTGTCTGTCTCTTGGTTTTGGTGTGAGAGGCGAAATTTCTCCTTTGCCAGATTTTGAACTTTGTTTTTATAATCTTTTGTATAGATTAGAGTGATCAAGTGTTGATCTTTAAATTTGAGCCAAAACTGTAAAGTGAGAGAATTGAGGTTTGTGTTCTTCGATCTCCTTAATCATGAGATTCAAAAGAATTTTTTTACGTTCAAGAGACATTTTTGGTGATTCTTTACAGTTGAGCATCCACTATTGTGGAGCTCCTTGGATGTATGTTTGTCCGATGAACAATATCTGGTGTTCTTTACATTTCTGTATTTTGTGCTTGTTTGATTTTGATATTATTTCGAAAAACAGGCTTTCACACCTTACGGTGGTATCAGAGCATATAAAAAGGATGAACCCTAAACTTGAGGGCCCTCATCGCCTCGCCCTTGGAGCATTGTAAGGGAGGCAAATCGCGCGATGTGTCCTAATATGCCAGGGAACAAGAGCTTGCCGTACACTGCTGTCCACAAAGAGTCCAATTTCATATTTCAGGAATCAAACCCTCACAATCTGGCCGCCAGCAAGGTTGATACTACCTCACTCCTATCCTTTGCACCACTGGATTATGCCCGGGGGGCTATCAAAGCATATAATTATTAAGGATGGTGGTTGATCCGATACTGGTTGGTGGTAACACCAAGTTCTCTGACTTTGTTTGTTGGGGTTCTTTGATTAATAAGGATATTTACCCTTTGTGCTCGCATATTTGGAGGTTCTTGAAAGCTCTTTTGTATTACTAACATAAGTTGCTCACTCGGTTTGCAATTTCTGAAATCCTAGTTTTTTAAGTCTTAAATGTGTGTCTCGGTTTGATATATTTGGTAATTTTATTTGTTCTTATTGCCCCTATTTGACACTCATTATTTGGGAAATTAAAAAATTTTCAATAGTATATTTTTGGAGAATGTGTGGTTAAAAAGTAAATAAACTTTATTAGTTTGTGTATATAATATTTTATTGTGTGAATGTGCGGTGGTGAATTATACTGTGACAAACAATTTAAAATTTTAAAGGTTGTCGAACTAGTGCTAAGATATTTTTATATTACTGTGTATACTGTCCCTGACCATCCAAAATTTGTTTTCTTGGATCTCTTGGCCTAAGAAAAAGAATTTCATGGAATCCTCAGGTCCTTAAAACAAAAGATAACGGCCTATAAACTTTTCATTTGAGGTATTTGATTTTTGGAAAAAAATTATTCATTGTGACTGTAAAAATTGTTGTCTCTTCTACTGCATTTTGTGTGTGGTTTACTTGTGATATGGTTGTGCTATATTTGACACTTCCAAACTGTTTTTCAAAAAATCTAGCAACAGATTTTCTAAATGGTTAACACTAATTTTGAATTCGGGATTTTTACTGGAAAATGTGACTTTTCAGTTTGGCAACAGAAAATTAGGTGTATATACTTGTTCAACAATTTTTTTTTAAAGCAATTGAAGGAGAATATCCTGAAGCTATGACTGCTGAACAACAGCTCGAGGCTGATGAGTTGGCCTATACCTCTTAGTATTGTATTTGTCTAGTGTTGTGCATATCCACAAAAAAAATTGTGGGATAAATCGGAAGAACTTTATCTTGTAAAATATTTACCATATAAATTATTCTTTTGGAAAAGTTTTTCAATTTTAAGCCCCCATTTGGCCCCTATTCTCTTTCTCATTCATTTTTTCATTCTTATTTTTAACCACACAATTTTCCATAAAATAATATTATACGCAAATCGAAAACTTTCCATTCTTTTTCAACCACACAATTTTCAAAAAAATAATATTCTAACCATTAAAATTTGGAAAGAATAGGTGTCAAACGAGGGTTAAATTAAATCAGTCAAAGGATCCTGATGATAATTTTACAATTTGAATAAATTGGTCCAAGGTGTTACTACGTATGGTGAAAAACTATGAAGAATACAAGGCTATGATTTTATTGAATACTATTCTTGAAAATTATAGTGAGATTAAAAAAATGCTATGTGGTAAAAATTAAAAATTAGATTTTAATTTAAATCAATGTTAACAACTACTTATAACCACATATTTTATAGGACCCACTACTTTTCAACCACAGATTTTATCAACTTTTATCAAAATATATTAAAAATCTGATTTTAATCCTTGTCAAACAGGGCTAAATATGATAGAGATAAGTTGACCTCTGGAATTGATATTAATTCTTTAAGAACTAAAGAATTAGAGCTCAGTATTGGAAAATAAGATTTGGAAACGCAAAAATATTAATGGTAACTGTAAGAGGCGGAATTCAAAACAACCAGAATAACGGTCAAGAATGCAAAAGCAATACTTTACAAACAAAATTTAAGGAGAAAAAAAAACGTTGTTTAGCCTTTGTTTGACAAATTTATAAATAATTTATAAAGAATAATAGCAGTAAATCTCGTGAAAAGTGTGATTAATAAGGAGTAATAATTATAAATGTGTGATTGTTTAGGTAGATCAGAGAACCACCTAAAGCGTAAAGCAATCATGCTACTTGTACAAAAAAATTTACATCTTACTTGACAGAAAAACACATGGGATAAAGCCATTGGCTCAGTTAAAAAAGAAAACAGTTTTTGACTTTTTTCACCAATCAAAATCTGCCGACTGAGATAAGTTTTTGTACTTTGCTATACAGTGACATTTGAGATGCATAATTCGGTTGGTAGATTAAGCGAATTTTTGGCACTGTGTACTAAACCTTTTTCCTTTTTTTTCCCCTCTTCTTTTTTGGAAACCATTACTAGACATTGTTATGAATTAAAAAAAATAAAAATTCAATTTATTTTTCTTCTATAATATTGTCACTGTTGTGCAGTCCGCTAATCAAATAAGTCATAAATGCATGTTTCATAGAGATTGTCATAAGTGATGCATATCTCATTACTATGCCAAAGTTACTCTAGTATATTTTTTTGTATTATTTCGGCTTAATATATTGCATTGGAAGTTATTTTATTATGATCGATAAACAATGCATTGAGACCGAATGACCAATTAAAAATTCATTACAAGATAATTGGCCCACTCCTTTTTTTCTTTTCTTTTTTTTTTTTTTTGGCTGAAATATGCCCACTTTAATAAGGAGACATATAAAGTAAAAACTTTGCGAGCTACATAAATTTTGAGAACTTACAGTTAAAATATAATCTAAGTTGTTCTAGACAAAAAATAAAAATAAAAAATGGATTAAGTCGATTCAAATCATTAGCCTAATTAAATTGAAATCCACTAAAGTCCATAAAATCCAAAGGCCCATATCATCTTTTCAAATAAATAAACAAATAAATAATTATAATTACTCAATTATTCCTTTTAATTAAATATAATTGAGAATTACCAAAATTAGCACGAATTTTCTCCTATAAATAGGACTAATGGTCCATAAAGAGGAGAAGAAAGCAAAAGCAAGAAGAAGTGAAAGCAGAGAAGGCAATCATGAAGTGCTAAAGGAATTCCAAAGTCGGAGGAAGAGAAGAAATTCTCTCAAATCTAATTTCGGTGAACTTCAAGAAGATCAAAATCTTCTTCAAATCAAACAGGTTCATGCTAAATTCAAGAAGATCAAAGTCTTTTTCAAATCAAATTAAATTCAAGCACAAGTCTAAGCCCCGAAACTTAAGTGCTGGACAAGTCAAGTATCAACAAATCAAATTTTCAATAAATTCTCGAAAATTAGGATTCAAGCCACGTAGCCTCTCGTTTTCAAATATTCAAATAATTAATCAGAAGATTTTTTCGCAATTTTACAATTACAAGAAGGTTAATATCACTTGTATTTCTCAAAAATACAATTTTCGTATTTTAATATACGAAATTCGTCGTACAAATTTCCTAGCACACCCAGTGGAACCTTCTTGTCCTGTCATCTTTTTATCACAGAATCTTCGAGTTTCAACCACCACATCAGCAATGGCTGGCAAAAAGGCGAAAAAAACTATGACTCATCTTGAAAAGACGTTGAACTCTTCCATGCTACTAGGGCCAAAACAAAAACTAGGAAAACTCAACTAGTCCCATCACTGAAGAAGTTCTTCAACAAAGGCAAAGTGAAAATTGCCTTCAAAAAGTTGAACTCTCATTCAATAGAAAAGACCATGAATTCGGCGAAAAGCTCTCATTCGGGCTCCGTCTCTAATGGCAGATCCTTGTCTGGATCATCTCATGCCACTTCTTTACAAAGGTGGGGAGACGATGCTTTATCTGACGAATCATTTAAACCAGTGATGGTCACAGAAGCGACATCGGAATCAGATGATCGAATTCAACAAATTGCTTTAGCCATTGAAAAATTAACAAAGTCAGTAAAAGATAAAGACCCGTAGATTTCTGTACTCATGCACAAGCTAGAGTTGCAAAATCCACCGGTTAAAAAAGATCAGGAAAATTCAAGATCTTCCAAAGCTAAAGAGGATGCTTTATCTGACGAATCATTTAAACCAGTGATGGTCACAGAAGCGACATCGGAATCAGATGATCGAATTCAACAAATTGCTCTAGCCATTGAAAAATTAACAAAGTCAGTAAAAGATAAAGACCCGTAGATTTCTGTACTCATGCACAAGCTAGAGTTGCAAAATCCACCGGTTAAAAAAGATTAGGAAAATTCAAGATCTTCCAAAGCTAAAGAACCAGAAGTCCAAGAGCAACAACAGAAGCAAAATATACATGATCGGACTGTTGTTCAAAACATGTTGCGCGACACCACTCAACTCTCCGTTCGCTCTCTATCCATCCAATAATTTCAAAAAATGATTATAGACACCATCTGTGCTCAGTATGGTGGTTTATTGCAATCTTCATCGGTCTATGCCAAGCCCTATCGTCGTCAAATCGATGAAATGAAGATGTCACTTGGTTACTAACCTCCGAAATTTTAATGTTTTGATGGAAAGGGCAACCCAAAGCAACATATTGCTCATTTCATTGAAACATGTAACAATGGAGGCCCTTACAATGACACCATGGTGAAGCAGTTCGTATGCTCCCTCAAAGGTGCCATGTTTGGATGGTAGACAGACTTACCAGCTAGGTCAATTGATAGTTGGGATCAACTCGAACAAGAATTTCTAACACCCTTCTATAGCACCCAATGAATTGTAGAACTTGTTCGAACAAAGCAAAGCAAAGAAGAGCCTGTTGTGGAGTATATTGAATGCTGGACGAACCTCGTGCTTAATTGCAAATAACGAATAAGCTAAACATCTTCCATTGACATGTGTGTACAAGGCATGCATTGGGGATTACTCTATAATCTCCAAACAAATATGTATCACTCATTTGAAGAATTGACGACACGTGCTCATGACCTGGAGCTCCATATTATAAAGCATGAGAGTTACTTACCAAGCAAACCACGTGATAAGAAAGATCCTAAGAAAGAAATAAAGAAAGATGTCAAGTCAGGTAAATCCAAAGAAAGTATGACGATTTTTACTGTTCCTACAAAGATAGCCTTCTAGAGGTCGAGTTCAAATCATAAACCGAAGGCAGAGTTCAGACCTAACAAAGGACAAATCCAATACAGAGGTCATGCGATTACAAAAGAACTTGAAGGAAATGAGTACCCAATCTTAGATTCTGAAGTTTCTGGAATTCTAGATCATCTCCTTAAACAGAAGATAATCGAACTTCCAGTACCAAAAAGACCCGAGGAAGCTGGTAAGATCGATCATCCTAAATACTGTAAATTTCACAGAATCATTTGTCACCCAGTGAAAAAATGCTTTGTGTTGAAAGATCTTATTGTTCGAATGGACAAAGAAAATAAGATCAAACCTGAAATCGGAGAGAACCCAACAGCCATCTACTCGATGGTTTTGTTTGGATCATTCGATCCAATTCCCACTGCAAGGAAGAAACAAATATTTCTAATTTACATGATGACTGTAAATCTTCAGTTGAGGAAGTTGGACCTTAACTTCCACAAAGAGCCATCCCAGTGGAGTTTGAGGTAGACGGAGAAATCACTATCAATTACATCTATCCGGGAATGGATGGACCAAACGCATCCAATTGTCCAACATTTCATGAAATTATGACGGGCGTCCTGGATTTTTGGGATTCTGACTCAGAGTCTGATGACGAGATCGGTGACAGCTGGTCTACCTTCATAAGCAAGAAAGAGAAATATAGAATGTCAAACAAAATAGGTAAAATGTCACCTCCTACGCCTATTGAAGGACTAAAGATAAAGGAATTGGGTATGAAAATGCAACTCAATAAAGAAGAAACATTAGAAGAAGATCAGGGGGCATGGATCCTTATAAAAGAACATCATCGAAGGGTCCCACAAATCCCAAGTTCTAGTATTTGCAACGAGAAATCAATACCAAGAAGCAACCAAAGAAGAAAGTCTAAAGTTAAGCCAAGAGTATTCACTAAGTCAGAGGAGGTAGAAGTTGCTTTACGCATTCCTCCTAGCCTACCATCCTTGGTTGATTATTTTTTCGATGGTCTCTTTGACAAGGAATGTTTTATCTCCAATTTTATCAATGTGGAGAAGAAAAATGAGATGAAGAATGCATCAAGACAAAGTTCAAGATAGAAGAAAAATATCTCAAGACTTAACAATATTCCCGCCAATACGAGTTTAGCAAAGTCTCTTAGTTTTTCATTCGATGATCAAATGACTTTTTAACGTGGCATTAATTGATCCGGAAGAATATGAAGGCAAAGTCTTAGAACATATTGGATCCACAACCCTACAAGATTGTCTGACTACCATAAAATTTGATGATGAAGATCTACAAGTGGATTCTCATTTACATAGTAGACCACTGTATGTTAGTGGTTATATTCGAAAATGCAGGATAAATCGCATAATGATCGATTGTGGATTTGCTGTGAACATTATGCCGATTAAAACAGTGAAGAAAATTGGAATTAATGTTGGCGATCTGTCCAGGAGCAAAATCATGATTCAAGGATTCAACTAGAAAGGTCAGCAAACCGTTGGCATGATCCGTCTGAAACTACAAATAGGAGAGTTAATTTTCTTAGCTCTGTTCCATGCAATTGATGCTAAAACATCATACAAGTTACTCATTGGACGTGTTTAGCTATACGAAACTAGAGCAATACCTTTGACTTGGCACCAATGCTTCAAATATAGTCGAGATGGAGAAGTTAAATGTATGATAGCTGAGTCTAAATCATTCCTTGAAGAAGAATCTCATTTCACTGATGCCAAATTTTACATGAAAGATGAATAGTGTAATTCTACAAGGTTGACCATGTCTGGGTTTAAAATCAAAGAAGATGCAGACGATCATGATATATCTAGTGTTGGTCAATCTCATCAGCTTCTCAAAAGCAAGTCAAAATTTACATTCGAAGAATTCTCTAAAGACAAAAACCTCAGATAGAATCAAGCGATGTTGAGGTATTGAGAAAAGAGTTAACTCCTTCAATACCTAGTATTCCGAAATTGCATCTACCCCATCAACTCAAGGCAGTCTAGAGGAAACATAAACCTACATCGGAAGTTTTGACTTCCGTTCCAAACATATCAAAGCTTTGTATTTCTAGCTCGTCCAAACTAGAAGGAGCTGCTGAATCAAAATAGATTTTTAAAGGATGTTACAATCCTCAAGTAAAAAATTTGTTTGAAAATGTCGAGTTTGGAAAATGAAAGCCTCGAAAATTAGGTGATCTTGATGCTATCATTTTAGGAGGGTGTGTCCCTTCTAATTCTAAAGGAGCCCTGGTATCTCGATCCAGGTATGATTCGGGATATGATCCCAAACCTCTGAGAAATATTAAGGTTAAGAAGGTTTTCTCAAACCCCATCAGTATTCAAATTTATGAAGTTGCAGAAGATAAATCAGAACAACCGAGATTTTTATTGTTCGATCGAATTGAAAATAAGAATACCAAAAGTTTTGGTGTTTAAAAAGTTAAAAAGAGAACCCTTCCCAATAGTTGACATAAAAGGTAAAGTCTCTGTCTTCCAATGGTTAAGTAAAGATCCTTCTTCTTCCATCCAAATTGATAGAAATGCACGAGTTCCCCATATGTCATCCCAAAGACAATCTACTTTTTCTTGAATTGGAATTAAAACGTCTGATCTAAGTCCAAAACCTCAACGGCAAAAAAGAAGATGATGACATCAAAAAGTTTACCCGTCCTTAAAGGGCAATGAAGATAAGGAAGAAATCTTTGTCAATCACGTAGCTTCTGAAGAAGCTCCCGACTCAGAATTCGAATCCAAAAGTTTTGTCACAACGGATGAACCTGAACCAACCCCACCTACATTTGAAAAAAGGGAACAATTTACTTTGGATATTTGAAACAATTGAACTTGGGAACCGAAGAAGACCCGAGACCAGTATTTGTAAGTGCCTTCCTCAATCAAAAAGAGAAATTCGAGTACATATATTTGCTTCAGGAATACAAAGATATGTTTACATAGACTTACAAGAAAATGTCGGGGTTAGATCTTAAGGTTGCGGTGCGTCATCTTACAGTAAGACATGGAGTTCGACCAATCAAGTAACCTATAAGAAGATTTCGACCAAAATTGATCCCTCAAATTGAAGCAAACGTTAAAAAACTTATTAAAGCTGGATTTATACACGAAGTGAAATACTCAACGTGGATTGCAAACATTGTTCCAATAAAAAAGAAGAACGAACAATTACAAATTTACGTTGACTTTCGGGATATGAATCAAACATGTCCAAAGGATGAATTTCCACTTCCGATAATAGAATTGATGGTGGATGCAACTACTATGTATGTCAGATATGGTTGAATCCAAAAGACGATAAGTTTACATCATTTCGTACTCCTAAAGGTGTATATTATTACAAGGTTATGTCTTTTAGATTAAAAAATGCGGGGACAATCTACCAGCAAGCAATGCAAAAGATCCTTGATAACATGCTGCATAAGAACGTGGAGTGCTGTGTAGATGATCTTGTTATTAAAACAAAGAGATGTAACGATCATTTACAAGATTTGCAGGATATTTTCAAAAGATTTCGTAGACGTCAACTGAAGATGAATCTATTGAAGTGTGCATTTGGTGTCACATCTGGAAAATTTCTCAGCTTCGTTGTTCGACACCGAGGCATTGAAATAGATCAATAAAAAATTGATGTCATCATCAACATGCCAGACATCGTCTTCCATTCAACGAATTGGAGAAGAAAGATGTACCATTTGAATGAGATGATGCTTGTCAAAATGTTTTCCAAAGTATTAAGCAATATTTATCTCATCTATCGGTACTCAGAGCTCCAATCCCATGGAAACCACCGGCTTTTTATGTTGCAGCACAAGAATATTCTCAAAAAGCATTTCTTATCCAAGTCGACGATGAAGGAAAAGAGAATGTGCTCTATTACTTGAGCCAGACACTAGTAGGCACTGAAATAAAGTATTCACCTATTGAAAAAATAAGGCTTGTGTTAATCTTTGCGGCTAAAAAGTTAAGACATTGTATACTATCACACAATCAATGTTGTTTCGAAAATTGATCCATTGAAGTACATAATGTCCAAGCAAATTCTTTCTAGAAGGATTGAAAAATGCGCATTGCTATTGTCTGAGTTTGATATCAAATTCTTTCCATAAAAGGCCATTAAAGGACAAGTTTTGGAGGATTTTCTTGCCAACCATCCAATTCTAACGGAATGGAAACTTCAGGAAGACTTTCCCGATGAAGAAATTCTATTTACTGAAATCATACCATCATGGAGGCTATACTTTGATGGGACAGCCCAAATTTATGGTGTCGGAGTAGGAGTAGTCTTTGTTACTCCTCAATATCTCATTATGCCTTACTCTTTTGCCTTAGTAGAGAAATGTTCAAATAACGTGGCAGAATATCAAACCCTTATCCTTGACTTTGAGACGGCGTTAGATAAATCAAATTCATCCCCAGGAGTGAAAATAGGGAAGTTGATGATATGATCCAAGAGTCGAGCCCGACGAAGGCAAGTGCGAGATGAGACCCGTTGATAGTCGATGGCTGACCAATGACACGATCAAGGGCAAAGCAAGTGAAACACGTGATGGGATTGCTCATTCAAGAAACCATTGCTGGAACCATGTTCGGGACTCAAAATGGAGCAACTTTCATGTTTGGGTCGAAGGCCGAATTAACTTGGATCAATTTGTTATCAAGCGACGAAACCGAACGCTGAAAACAAGTCTATGCGGCCGCACAGGCAAAACACCATGCGGCCGCACAGTGGCATACCGAAACTTTAATTGGAATTTTTGTTGAACCATGTGACCGCATGAAAATACACCATGCGGCCGCACAGACCAAAAATTTGGCGAATTTTTCAATTTTGGCAATTTTCCATATTTTGTTAGATTTTGATTTTTTTTCCATATTTTGGAGATTATGCTCGACTTTTACACAATTTTTACCTAATTTTTAGGTTTAGTATAAATAGGAGTTTCCATTCAATTGTTAAAAACCTTTGATATTATTGATAATGAATTAAAAGTGAGACGTTTTGTCTTTGCTTCATCGTTCTTCATTGAACAATTTCAAACTTATCAAGTGTTAACTTGTGGCGTTCAAACAACCGGATATAATTCTTGAATTGCGTGATCAATGGGTCTTTCAAGCGTCATTCTTGTTGAGTTTTTTGGTTCAACTTTCTTTTGGGTTAATCCTAAACTATTGGATTAATTTGGCTTTCTTGGGTTCGTCAATCTCGTTGTGGGTTTCGTAGTCAACGTTGCTACGGGGTTCGCATCAGTTGATATCAGAGCTTTTGCTCCAAATTAATTAAAGGTTATATCTTTTATTTATTTGTTTGGGTCGTTAATTGTTCTTTATTAGTTTTTCTTCATTCTTGTTTTCTTTTCATCTTTTTGTTGAGTTGTTGGTAGTTTACTCACCTTCTTTCATCAAGGAGTAAAAAATAAATAAAAAAATAAAAGAGGGTCACTGTACATTCGAGGTACTATTCATCTCGAAGTATTGTTCACAAAAAACAAAAAATATATATATAAAAAAAAAATTTGATATCATTGTTTGATTTTGTGTTTTTTCTACCAACAACAATTCCTATATTGTGTTTAATTTTTGGGATATTCAATTGGGTTCGAGTCTTTCATTCTTCTTTTGAGTCTATTCACATATTCGTGTCAAAACATTCATCTATTCCACTTATTCAAGTCCTTTGAGTCTCGTGGTCTTTGATTAATATTCGGTTTGTTTGAATTGCCGGTAAAACAATTGATTTAGTTCACTTGGTTCTTTGAAGTGCTTGGAGGGAGACTTTGAGTGGTAAAAGGCCGAGTGGTGAGTTTAATAGAGGGAAAAAGTCATAGTGAGTGTTTTCCGAGTGAAATCTTTGTGAGGCATAAAAAAAGTTGTGTGATATGATGTCGGAAAGAGAAGGTTCTAATTCAAGCCGAAATGGTAATGACAATAATGCATCGGAGGACATGATAAGGAGGTTTGAAAGGGTACTTGGTGATGTTAGGGAGAAGGTGGATAGGTAAGGGGAATGGATGGCACAAATGGGTACTACTATTGCTAATCTTAGCCGGGGACAAGTGGAGATGTCTAATGCTAGGGGGCCGGGTAGGCGTGAATCTAGGAGAGGAAGGCGGGATGAGTATCGTAGTGATGAGGATGATTTTGATGAAAATGACATTGATATGGGTCGAGTGAGGCATAGGGGCGATAGGATGGAAAGACGGGGTAGGAATAACTTAGGAGATGAAGTAGATGGAAATTTGGGGAGTATTAAAATGACTATTCCGCAATTTAAGGGGAGAAGCGATCCGGGAGCATATTTAGAGTGGGAAAGGAAGATTGAGATGATTTTCAAGTGCTATAATTATTCGGAGGAGAAAAAGGTAAAATTGACGGTGCTTGAATTTGTAGATTACGTGATATCTTGCTGGGATCAAGTACTGACATCACGGCGTAGGGGTCGGGAAAGGCCAATTAGCACTTGGGATGAGTTGAAGATGTTGTTGAGGAGGAGGTTTGTTCCGAGTCACTATTATAGGGAAATCCATGAAAAATTGCAAGGTTTATGTCAAGGATCGAAAAGCGTAGAGGATTATCACAAGGAGATGGAAATTCTTATGATTCGGGCTAATGTGGAGGAAGATCGGGAAGCTACCACGGCATGGTTCTTGAATGGGTTAAATCGTGATATTGCAAACGTTGTAGAGTTGCAACATTATGTGGAAATCGAGGACATGTTATATGTGGCAATGAAGGTCGAGAGGCAATTGAAGAGAAAGGGGACGTCTAGGCAACTGTTAGGTACTTCGACTCCTAATCCAACATGAAAATCGAAGTGGGATGACAACAACAAAAATGGGGCTGCACCTGGAGGTAAAAATGATTGGCAAAAGGGCAAGGATGAAAATGCTAGCTAACCAATATCAAAATCGGAGGCACAATTCTCGCGCAATCGGGACATCAAATGTTTTAGGTGTTTGGGAACAGGGCATATTGCTTCTCAATGCCCAAACAAATGGGCGATGGTGTTGCGGGATAATGGAGAGATTGTGAGCGATAGTGACGGCGAGTTTGATGACATGCAGCTTTGGAGGGTGTTAGTGAAGAAGAAAAAGTTGAAGGGCCGATTGGGAATCTGTTAGTCACAAGGCGAGCTCTCACTACTCACGTCAAAGCGGATGACTTGGAGTTGCAACGGGAGAACATTTTCCACACTCGATGCCACGTCAACAATACGGTATGTAAGGTTATAATTGATGGTGGTAGTTGCACTAATGTAGCTAGCATATCTCTTGTAGAAAAATTGGGTTTAACATTGTTGAGACACCCGAGACCTTATAAATTGCAATGGTTGAATGAGAGTGGCGAGGTGAGGGAGAATCGAAGAGTGTTAATTAATTTGTCAATTGGGAGTTATAAGGATGAGTTAGTGTGTGATGTGGTGCCAATGCAAGCGGAACATATTTTATTGGGGCGACCATGGCAATACGATAGGAAAGCTATGCATGATGGGTACAAAAATCGATATAGTTTCATTAAGGATGGAAGGACCATTACTCTTGTGTCATTAACACCGACGCAAGTCTATGAGGACCAATTAAAATTGAGAAGTGAGGAAGAGAGGAGAGCAAAAGAGTTAGAAAAAATGAGAGCAAATAGTGAGTTGGAGAAAAAGAGAGAAAAATGTTGAGATAGCCATTAGAGAGAAAAAGAGAGAGCAATCACAAGAGAGAAAAGAAAGAGAGTGCCCTGAGAGAAGAAAGAAAACACGAGCGAATTTCTTTGCAAAAGAGAGTGATTTGAGGAGGGCAGTAGTTGAGAGGAAAGAGATGATCTTGTTTGTTTATAAGGAATCACTCCTCAATTTTGAGGAAACTAACCCACCCCTCCCTAGTTTGGCTAAGTCTTTGTTGCAGGAATTCGACGATGTATTTTCGGAGGATGCACCAAGTGGATTGCCGCCTATTCGAGGCATTGAACATCAAATTGACTTCATACCCAGAGCTGTCATTCCAAATCGACCGGCTTATCGAAGTAATCCCGAGGAAACCAAGGAGCTTCAAAAACAAGTGGAGGAATTGATGAGCAAAGGATACGTGAGGGAAAGTATGAGTCCTTGTGTGGTACCGATTTTGCTTGTACCAAAAAAGGATGGAATATGGCGAATGTGCGTGGATTGTAGGGCTATCAACAACATAACGGTAAAGTATCGTCACCCTATACCTAGGTTAGATGACATGCTTGATGAATTACATGGCTCTTGCATATTTTCTAAAATTGATTTAAAAAGTGGGTATCATCAAATTCGTATGCGGGAGGGTGATGAATGGAAAACGGCTTTTAAGACTAAATATGGTTTATATGAATGGTTGGTTATGTCGTTTGGACTCACAAATGCACCTAGCACTTTTATGCGTTTAATGAATCATGTTTTACGTGCTTTTATAGGAAAATATGTTGTGGTTTATTTTGACGACATCTTAATCTATAGTAAAAATCTAGGAGAGCATTTGGAACATTTAAAATGTGTGCTAATTGTTTTAAGGAAAGAACAACTCTATGCTAATCTTAAGAAATGCATGTTTTATATGGATAGAGTTATTTTTCTTGGTTTTGTGGTTAGTGCTAATTGGGTAGAAGTAGACGAAGAAAAGATAAAAGCTATTAGAGATTGGCCAACACCTAAAAACATAACGGAAGTTAGGAGTTTTCATGGTTTGGCTTGTTTTTATAGGCGCTTTGTGAAGGATTTTAGCACTATCACCGGACCATCCACGGAAGTAGTTAAAAAGAGTGTAGGTTTTCATTGGGGTGATGAACACGAACTTGCATTTAATACTATTAAAGGTAGATTGTGTGAAGCACCTGTTTTGGCATTACCTAACTTTGATAAAACATTCGAGATTGAGTGTGATACATCAGGAATAGGGATTGGAGTAGTTTTAATGCAGGATCGGAGGCCTATTACATACTTTAGCGAGAAATTGAGTGGAGCTGCTTTAAATTATCCTACATATGACAAAGAACTATATGCACTTGTTCGAGTTTTGGAGACTTGGCAACATTATCTATAGCCGAAGGAGTTCATAATACACACCGATCATGAGTCACTAAAGCACTTGCGGGGACAAGGTAAATTGAACAAGAGGCATGCACGGTGGATGGAATTCATTGAGACCTTTCCATACGTCATTCGGTACAAACAAGGTAAGGAAAATATGGTGGCGGATGCGTTGTCTCGAAGGTACGTCTTGCTAACTACTCTTGATTCTAAGTTACTTAGGTTTGAACATATTAAGGAATTATATGAAAAAGATGTTGATTTTTCGGATATTTATTTGTCATGCATTAAGGGGGTGGTTGATAGGTTCTTTAGGCATGAGGGGTATTTACTTCGGGAAAATAGGTTATGTGTTCCTAATTGTTCTATTCGAGAATTGTTAGTAAGGAAGGCACATAGTGGTGGATTGATGGGACACTTTGGGGTTCAAAAAACATTAGATGTATTGAAGGAGCATTTTTATTGGCCTAAGATGAAAAGTGATGTTGAGCGAATTTGTAGTCGATGCATAGGTTGTAAAAAGGCTAAATCTAAGGTTTTACCACAAGGTTTGTACACACCTTTACCTACATCTAGTGAGCCTTGGGTTGATATCTCGATGAACTTTGTTTTGGGTTTACCTAGGACTAAGAGAGGTCGGGATTCTATTTTTGTGGTTGTAAATAGGTTCAGCAAAATGGCTCATTTTATACCATGTCACAAAACTGACGATGCCACGAACATTGCTGACTTATTCTTTAAAGAGGTTTTGCGTTTACATGGGGTTCCTAAAAGCATAGTGTCGGATCGGGATGTCAAATTTTTGAGCCACTTTTGGAGAGTTTTGCGGGATAAGTTAGGCACTAAGTTACTATTTTCCACAACTTGTCACCCACAAACAGATGGGCAGACCGAGGTAGTGAATAGGACTATGACACAATTGTTACGCACAGTAATCAATAAAAATTTGAAGAGTTGGGAGGAGTGTCTACCATTGGTTGAATTTTCATACGATCGAGCTATTCACTCTACTACATCATATTCTCCATTTGAAATTGTATATGGTTTTAATCCACTAACTCCTTTGGATTTAATTCCTTTACCTGTGAATGAACGTGGTAGTTTAGATGGCAAAAAGAAGGCGGGATTGATTAAGTCACTCCATGAAAAGGTAAAAGCGCAAGTTGAAAACAAAAGTAAGTTGGTTGCGTCGCAGGCGAACAAAGGTAGGAAGCACGTGACATTCGAGCCAGGAGATTGGGTCTGGGTGCACCTTAGGAAAGAGCGGTTTTCGGAGCAAAGAAAGTCCAAGTTGCAATCGAGGGACGATGGTCCATTTCAAGTGATTGAAAAGATAAACGACAATGCTTATAAGTTGGACCTTCCAGGTGAGTACAATGTTTCGGCTATTTTTAATGCATCTGATCTCTCTCAATTTGATGCAGGTTCATATTCGAGGACGAATCCTTTTAAAGAGAGAGGGGATGATATGCTCCAAGAGTCGAGCCCGACGAAGGCAAGTGCGAGACGAGACCCGTTGATAGTCGATGGCGGATCAATGACGCGATCAAGGGCAAAGCAAGTGAAACAAGCGATGGGATTGCTCGTTCAAGAAACCATTGATAGAACCATGTTCGGGAGTCAAAATGGAGCAACTTTCATGTTCGGGTCGAAAGCCGCACAGGCAAAACACCATGCGGCCACACAGTGGCATACCGAAACTTTAATTGGAATTTTTATTGAACCATGCGACCACATGGAAATACACCATGCGGTTTGGCGAATTTTTCAATTTTGGCAATTTTCCATATTTTTTTAGATTTGATTCTTTTCCATATTTTGGAGATTATGCTCGACTTTTGCACGATTTTTACCTAGTTTTTAGGTTTAGTATAAATAGGAGTTTCCATTCAATTTTTAAAAACCTTTGATATTATTGATATTGAATTAAAAGTGAGACGTTTTGTCTTCTCTTCATCGTTCTTCATTGAACAATTTCGAACTTATCAAATGTTAACTTGTGGCGTTCAAACAATCGGATATAATTCTTGGATTGCGTGATCAAGGGGTCTTTCAAGCGTCGTTCTTGTTGGGTTTTTTGGTTCGACTTTCTTTTGGGTTAATCCTAAACTCTTGGATTAATTTGGCTTTCTTGGGTTTGTTAATCTTGTTGTGGGTTTTGTAGTCAACGTTGCTACGGGGTTCGCATTAGTTGATGCCTTAACTAAGTTGGCCGCTGTTTTAGCTAGAACAAATGAAGATTTTTTCCACTCTATATCAATTGCTCTAAGATGGGTGCTTCCTTCGTTGCTCTCTAGTAATTTGGAAGATAACAATAATCCCATCTTCCTTCGTTGCTCTCTAGTAATTTGGAAGATAACAATAATCCCATCTTCCTTCGTTGCTCTCTAGTAATTTGGAAGATAACAATAATGTAGGAGTAGTCGAAGATGAGGAAAGAGAAGATTGGAGACAACCAATAATCAATTTCCTTCGACATCAAAAGCTACCAGATAATCTACGACGAAAAACTGAAATTAATAGACGCGCCTCCCATTTTGTCTGTTATGAGGGAACACTTTATTGATGATCATTTAATGGAGTTTTATTTCAATACTTAAGTAAGGGTGAGCAACACAGGTCGTGAAAAAAGCCCACTTTGAAATCTGTGGTTAAGGTTGGCAATGGTTCGGTTATGGGTCCGTTCAGCCAAAACCATAATTGTACCACCAATTTTTTGACCATACCATAACCACGTAAATCAGTTTGATTCAGTTCGGTTTGTATTTTGGTTCGGCACGGTTCGGTTCGGTTAATAACCATGAAAAAAGTTGATATAAAACAATTTATGAAAAAAGTTGATGAAAAAAAATACAATATTCCAAATGAAAATGCAAACATTACTCCAATTTTCAATTACAAAATACAAATTTAACAAATAATATTATAAATATAACAATACTAAACTTTTCCTTCATTCTTAATTGTTGTGCATCAAAATTACTTGATTCATTCTTCATTCATACTAGCATAGATCAGCACTCAAAGTTGATTCCTATATAATAAATAAAAAATGTAAGTAGAGAATACAACGATACTATCTATTCTAGAATGGTCTTAAGTAAGATTTAAATTAAAAAAAATGCACCCCTTTGTCAGCTTCCTTCTTGCTAAATGTTGCACAAACTCTAGAGTATGATGAAGGAGTAGAATTTTCTACACACAATAGAAAAAAATTAACAATAAAAGGAAGTGTATAAATAAAAAATATAAAACAATAAATCCTACCATGAATATCAATCCAAAGCCAATCCCGAGCACACATGAAAGCTTCTAGAGTCTTCGGGAGAAGCCTATTTCTACATGGATTCACAAATCTACCACTTGTACAAAATGCCGACTCGGATGCCAAGTAGATAGTAGATACTGGAATGGCTGATAAATCTCTTACAACCTTCTGTAAAGTCGGATATTTTATTGAATTTGCTTTCCACCATGTCAATAAATCAAAACCATCCATCATTGGCAATACTGGCTCGTCTAGAAAAACATAGAATTCTATTTTTACATGATCAGCAGTAATAGAATGGCTAACAAATGTAACAAATTTCTAAAGGCGACGACCACTTGGATCGTGGAGGCAGTGGAGCTGTGCGTGAGTTTGTGGTTTGTGGAGAATAGGGTTTGCATTTATATACTATCATACTAATGCTATTATTATGGGCTAATGGTAAGTGGGCTAGCCGACTAAGTCAGGTAGATGTAATGGGGGGATTTTGTTTTGGGCTAGATAGAAAAGTAATGTAAAGCCCAATAATCAATTCCATTTTGTGTTTTTTTTTAATGGGTAATCGGTTCGGTTTCGATTCAACGCGTAAAGAGCACACCCGCACCGCCAGGAACCTGTTCATTAAAATCAAAATCATATCCACCCATTGTACCATTGGTTCCATTTTTTCGTCCCATTCGGTTTGGTTAACCGCGGTTTTTGGTTTTGACGGTTCAAATTGACATCCCTATCTACGGTGCCCATCAGTCTAGACCCAAACTCTATTTTTGAATAAAGAGGATGGGATATTATTGGTCAACTATGATACAAGACTCCATGGATTATACAAGAAAATGCGAAGCTTGCCAAGACCATGCGAATTTCATCCATCAACCTCCAGAACCATTACATCTGACAGTAGCTTCATGGCCATCCGATGATGGGGTCTTGATGTAATTGGACCTATAACTCCAAAGTTTTCATCCGGGCATGGATACATCCTCGTCGAGACCGACTACTTTTCTAAGTGGGCTGAAACCATACCATTGAAAGAAGTAAATAAAGAAAATGTCTCAAATTTTATTCGTATCCAAATCATTTATCAATATGGTGTCTTGCGACACATCATAACTGATAATGATAAACCATTATGCAATAGCCACATAAACATTTTATGTACAAAGTTTGGGTTCAAACAGTACAACTCGTCCGTGTACAATGCGATAGCTAATGGACTGGTAGAGGCTTTCAACAAAACATTATGTAGTCTGCTAAAAAATGTTATCTTCAAATCAAAAAGAGATTGGCATGAGAGAATCGGTGAAATCTTATCGAACTACTTATCGAACTCCAACACAAGTCACTCCTTATGCCTTAGTGTATGGAGCAGAAGTTGTACTTCCTTTGGAGTGTCAAATCCCATCACTTCGAATTGCCATCCAAGAAGGTTTGACAATTGAAGAAAATGCCCGTCTTCGATTTGAAGAGCTAGAAGTTTTGGATGAGAAAATGTTAGAAGCGGAAATGCACTTGTAGTGCTATCAAGCTCAAATGGATAAATCCTTCAACAAAAAGGTACAATCAAGATCATTTTAAGTTAGAGATTTGGTACTTTCCATACGCAGGCCGATCATAATCACAAGAAAAATAAGGGACAAGTTCCACCTAAATGGGATGGTCCATTTCTTGTTACTCATGCATTCATTAACGGAGCACACTAGATTGTCGACAAATATGGGCTACAAATCAGGTCTATCAATAGAAAATTTTTAAAGCATTTTTAAGCTTGAAGTTCTTTATTTTTAAAATTTTTCATTTTAAGAGAAAAAAATTGTATTCTTGTAATGAAATACGTTCGACTTGATCCCGTTTGGGTACGTAGGCAGTTTGAATAAATTATAAATTCAAGTTCAGTCACAGCTAATAAATTCATTCGATTTGTTTACCATTTTTGCAGTAAAAAAATATATACACAAGAAACATGAAGATGAAAAGTTCATCAAAGAAATAGCAAGACAAAATTTATAGAATATGATCTTAAGAAAAAAAGATCAGAAAGTCTCGACTTCATCAAAATTACTTACCATTGATCACTTACAGGAAATTATCTCCAAGGGTTTTCCTTTTTTGGCCAATGGATGCTATGCTAGTAACGTCTCTAATCTGTAATTCATCCAATGTTGTCTTCGCAGTTCCAAGCATACTCTTTTGATCTTGATGGGCTTGAAGTTCATCACAGAGACTATCTAGCTCAAAGGTTAGCTGACTAATTTTACCTTTCAGTTCAAAAATTTTAATTGCTCAGCCTTTTCTTCAACAGTTGGACACCCTAAGTGTTGTTTTTTTTAAGATAAATAAGAATCAACTTCTTTTAGAAGCACATCCATGCATTTCATCAAAGGCACTGGGTCTACATGGAATGAGTTGGTAATTATGTTTTGAAGAATTAAATTATTTTCATCCTACCCAGATCGGATGGTGGAGAATGCATGCTTCAAGACGTCCTTAAAACTCTTCTGAAGATAATTAGTCATGGCTTCTTGCAAAGCAGCCTTCAAATGAGGAGACTATTGGATAATTCCAGGTGGAGTGTTACAACCCAATTTTTCTTAGCCAAGATTTCTATCCATAAATCTGTGAGTGGATAAAACTTATTTTTTAGAAATAAGCCTTCTTTTAATTTTAAAGTTATTTATTTTATAAAGTTGACTTCATAGCATGATTTTCAGAATAAAATGGATTTTATTATCAATTGATTTTAAAGTTAAATTCAGTTCAGTTAAATTATTTTAGTAGCATGTATTATATTCTTATTACATGTTTCAGTATAGTTAAAGTTATTTCTAAAAACCACCAGAAAGTACTCAGGTGATTTTACCCCAGTTTGCACTGATGTGAATGTGTTTCCACAGTGTATGACTAGTTATGGTGATTTTACCCGCTCTGCACTATCGTGAATGTGTTTCCATAGTGTATGACCAGATTATCAGAGGTCTTTGGGACCCACTCTCGTACACACATAGGTTTTGGGCCGTGTACTAGGGTGATTAGCCTTTGGGGCAGCTCTGCGTACGTATGACCAGATTATTAGATTATCAGCTATCAGATTATCAGATTTGAATGGCTTTGCCTTGTACATCGAGATTACTCTGTACATGTGTAAAGCTATTCATTGTGTACTCTTTATGGTGTGATTTTTCAGTACTTATTCAGTTCTCAGATTTCAGATTATGGAATTCAGTTAATTCAGTTTTCAGAATAAAGCTTTCAGCTTAAAGTATTGAGCAGCAGCAATATTTCATAGATTTTCATGAATATCAGATTCTTTATATTTGTTATACCTTACAAATACTTTTCTAGAATTTAGAACGAAGAATTTTATAATGTAATTATATTTAGTTTTTAAAAGTATTACTAGATTCAGAAATTCTCAAGGATTTAATAAAGTTAAAATTTTTAGAAAATATGCATCAATGGAAAAAGTTTACTTATTTGCAAATCATCCACTCACTGAGTTACAATATCATATTTTTATCACCATTTTTCTTAGCAGATGGTAGCTACGTTGAGCGACATTGGAGCCTGTCGATCTGCGAGTCGAGCCACATGGTGTATTTATTGTGTGTCTAGTCTTGTCAGTACATACATTATATATTTTTGGGATTGATGCTTTTTTATCAGAAAATGTATTTATATCATGGGTTTGCTGTATATTTTTATATATGTTTTGCAAATGGGGTTACCTGGTTCGAAAGGAGTGTAAATTTCTTTCCAGTACACTTATTTTGAACAGATTGTATTTCGAGGGACTAGTGTGTCCTATTTTAAATTATATGTATGGATTTGAGAAAATTGATTTTTGTTTAGGCGGATTTAGTTCATATTTCAAAGTAAACTTTGTAAAAATTCTTTTAAAATATTTTTCGTTCAAGCAAGTCAAGGTTGCCTTGGTGGTGGGTCCAACATTTAGTTGGTATCTACCATCGGCACACGACACGTGTCGAGTCCATTAAGGTGATTAGGGACAGGTCGTGTCATGGAGGACCAGACATGAAAGAGGAAATCAGTGCAGCCTGATGATGTTTGTCTTTGAAGATGGAATATTGACTAAAGCCAATGAAGATAGAACATTTAGGGCTTCTTGGTTGAGCTCTGAAATGTTAGCCTTCACAATCTTTGAATTCACTTCATTCTCATTATTAAAATCATCCATGATAAGCATCAAAGTACCTCCATTTATGGTGCTCGGATATTTGCATAGAGGGTCGTGAGAATCATGTGTGCCACCTATTATTTAAAGTGCATCAATTCGCCCGTCATCATGGCCAGTCTAATCTTGCAAAAAATTTAGATCATGGAAAAATTTAGTCCTTCGAGAACGCTTGAAAAACCTACAAAAATGAAGTGTGATCTCAAAAAAATGAAAAATAAAAAGGGCAAACGAAAACAAAGGAACATACATGCATTTTGTGTTCCAAACGACATGTCTAAAAATCCACCATCTGATGGTGTGTTCAAGAGGTTAATATTAATGTGAAAAGCTCTAACTTCCCCTTTTGAAAGACTCAGAATAGGTTGAAGCGATTTTAGTTCTACCAATCATATGATTTTATGTATTCAAGAAAGATGAACTTAAAAGTGATGATTGTGGCAAAAAATTAAATACAGGTAGTACATTAAAAAAAGAACTATACCTGATCTCTAGAACTTTCATCTTCTAAAGTTAGTTTTTCCCGGTGCTTAGGATACTCGATCTCCAGGACTACTGTGATCTGAAATCAAAATCGCTGTTGACACCTTATCAGCAAGCTTAGAGGTGGCAGCAATATTTGCTGAGGGAACTATAATTTTATTTTTCTTAATACCTCTTTAATTTTGATGGTTTGGTTTCCTCTTTCAAGAAGTCTCTTTAGGAACGACATTTGGAGGGTTTAACCTTCTAGCTATAACCCTGTTTGGAGTCGGATCAAGAAAAAATTCATGGCTCTCGCTGGGATCGATGGTAATCTTTTGTAGCAGAACCGACTGTAAAATCTAACTTGCAAAGATTTCTCTTGAGTAGAATTTTTGGATCCATAAAGACCACTCCTAAAATTTTGGAAAAAAGAAATATCTCCTCGATTTTCCAGTGCGCTTTCCCAACGTATTTTTTTTTGTCAATCCTCTCACAAATTACGGCCTTTGACTTGCTAGTATTAAAACTCTCGTGACATTCACTAATGGTGAGCATATGCAACTCCGACAATGGCTCCAGAAGGTCAGGAGAAAGATCTTTCGTTGACTTATGGATGCTAAATTTTAGTTCACCTCGTAGGCCAGTCTGGGAATGGTACTTCACATCAATATCTTTGAAACGCAGATTACTTTTGTCTTGATTTTTAAGCTCAACAATTTTATATATGTCAGAGTATACTTTACCATTAGAACTTATTTCAATCATGCCTGCAAAAAAAATGGGGAGTAGATCTTTTAAATTCGTTTATCGTCTAAAATTATGAGCCTCCCAAATATGAAAATGGCATCAACACAAAGTGCATTGGATAGTTGAAGGAGCCAATCTTTGATCCCAAACATAAAGTGCCTTGGACGGTCAAAGGAATAGGTCGTTGGTCCTTAACACAAAGTCCTTGGACTGTCGAAAGAGTCAATCCTTGGTCCCGAACACAAAGTGTATTGAACAGTCGAAAGAATGGGTCCTTAGTCCTTAACACAAAATGCCTTGGACAGGTGAAGGAACTAGTCCTTGGTCCCAAACAAAAAGTAACTTGGACGATCAATGGAACAGGTCATTGGTCCTAACATAATGTGTCTTGGACAGTCGATGAAACCAATCATTGGTCCTAAACACAAAGTGCCTTTGACATTCAAAAGAACAAATCCTTTGTCCTTAACAGAAAATACCTAGGATGGTCGAATGAGTCAATCATTTGTCCCAAACACAAAGTGCCTTAGACGGTCGAAGGAACGGGTCATTGGCCCTTAACACAAAATGCCTTAGACAGTCGAAAGAGCTACTTCTTGGTCTCCAACAAAAAGTTTATTAGATGGTGAAAAGTAGCAGTCTTTGGTTCTCAAAGTGCATGAAAAGGTTTGCATTTTGAGTCTATTTATAACCATATATTTCCTGAACTCATAAAATAATTGCAGCACGAAAATTTAACCTCTACACAAAGAAAATCTCGAACCTCAAAATTTTTGGCTTCACTCCAAAAAGTTGAGTCCCTGAACAAAAAAATGAAGAATGTTAGTTTCAATTTTGCTAAAAATCACACCAAAATAATCAACAAAAAAGAGAGGGTCAAAATAAAGGGACAGTAAAATAAAAAGAGAGAGAGAGAGAAGAAGAACAAAAAAAGGAAATAAAGAAGAAGAAAAAAACGAAACAAAAAAAAAGGGAAAGAAAAAATGAAGAAGGAGAAGACAGCTAAAAAAAAGAAGAAGAAGAAGAAAAGAAACTAAAGGAAAAGAGGAAACGAAACAAAAATCGAGAAAAGAAAGGAAAAAAGGGTAATAAGAAGAACGAAAAAGTCAAAAAAAGAAGAAAGTTGAATCAAATTTGGTTTCTTGGCAGTTTGCTCCAATACATACATACATACATATATATAAGAATTTTATCAAGTTCACATTTTATTCTCATATTTTTCTTCTGCATTAATTCACTAATTGAAGTTTGAGTTAAAATCAAAGTCAAAATTGAAAAAAAAAATCGAAAATCAACATTTATTGAATTATTTATTTCATAATAAATAAATAAATTTTGAGGGGGCATTTGTAAACATAAAAAATGGGTTTTGTCGATTTAAATCATTAGTCCAATTAAATTGAAGTCCATTAAAGTCTATGAAACCAAAGGCCCATCTCTTCTTTTTAAATAAATAAACAAATAAATAAATATAATTACTCAATTATTCATTTTAATTAAATATAATTAAGAATTACCAAAATTAGCACGAATTTTCTCCTATAAATAGGACCAATGGTCCGTAAAGAGGAGAATGAAGCAAAAGTAAGAAGAAGTGAAAGCAAAGAAGGCAATTACGAAGTGCTAAAATAATTTCAAAGTCGGAGGAAGAGAAGAAATTCTCTCAAATCTAAATCTAGTGAACTCCAAGAAGATCAGAATCTTTTTCAAATAAGACAGGTTCATGCCAAATCTTAGAAAATCTTAGTCTTCTTCAAATCAAATCAAATCAAATTCAAGCACAAGTCCAAGCCCCGAAACTCAAGTGTCGGACAAGGCAAGTATCAACAAATCAATTTTTCAACAAATTCTCAAATACCAGGATTCAAGCCACGTGGCCTCTCGTCTTCAAATATTCAAATAATTAATCAGAAGATTTTTGCAATTTTGCAATTACAAGAGGTTAATATCACTTTTATTTCTCAAATATACAATTTTCGTATTTTAATACATGAAATTCGTTGTACAAATTTCTTCGCATGCCCAACGGGACCGTCTTGTTCTCTCATCTTTGATCTTAGAATCTTCAAGTTTCAACCACCATATTAGTAATTGCAGGCGAAAAAGCGAAACAAACTATGACTCATCTTGATGAGACACTTTTCAAACTCTTCCATGTGACCAAAACCAAAACAAAAATAGAGAAAACTCAACTGGTCCCACTACTGAAGAAGTTCTCCAATAAAGGCAAAGTGAAAATTGCATTCCAAAAGTCGAACTCTCATTCGACAGAAAAGACCATGAGTTCGACGAAAAGCTCTCGTTCGAGCTCCATCTCCAATTGCATATCCTTGTTTGGATCCTCTCATGCCACTTCTCCGTAGAGGTAGGAAGATGATGTTTCATCTAAAAAATTGCTTGAGCCAGTGATGGTCACAGAAGCAGCATTGGGCTCAGATGATCGAATTCGACAAACGGCTTTAGCCATTAAAAGTTTAACAAAGTCACTAGAAGACAAAACATTAGTAAGCTTATTCTTACCAAAAAATTAGTAAGCTTTTTATTTAGCAGCCTATTCACACCAAAACATCATATTACTTACATGTGAAAGTTCTTTATTGTGCAGCCTATTCTCACCGAAACATTAGTAAGCTTGAACTTAGGGCTTAAATGTGTATGTTTCTGGGATATCCTGATGGGGTTAAAGGATATAGATTGTGGGCTAAGTATTCTAAAGTTTTTAAGATCATTAGTAAGGATGTCACTTTTAATGAGCATGACATGCCCTATCTTAATAATAAGGAAATAGAAATTTTGAAATTGGTGAAGTAAGAGGACTAAGTTGCAGGTGAAGCTTGACCCCCTACTGAAACTAATCATCAAATCCAAGTGGAGGATGGATCTGGTGAAGACCCTGATACTATAAAAGAAGATGCAGGAAGTAGTGTTCAAGATAATGAGGGAAAACAGCATAAAACTCTAGATGATTATCAACTTACAAGGGATAGAGTTAGGAGGAAAATTAGGAAACCACCTAATAGTGGGATTAACTTTCTCTTACCATTTTCTCCTATCAAGACTTAGCTTTTAAGAAACCCAAGTCTTATTAAGCTATAAGTTGCTAATAGTATAGAAACAGACAGGCTGCTATAATAGATGAGATAAATTCTTTAAGTTAGAATCAGACTTGGAAACTAGTTCCTAAGCCTGAAGATAAATCCATTATTGATTGCAAATGGGTTTACAGTGTGAAAGAAGGCAGTTTAGAAAAGCAACCACTTAAATTTAAGATTAAGTTGGTTGGTAAGGGATTTTCACGGAATCGGGGAATAGACTATAATGAAAATTTTCACTTGTTATTAAGTACACTACAGTTAGAGTGATGCTGGCCCTTGTTGCTCATTATTACATGGAGCTAGAATGGATTGATGTTAAAACAACTTTCTTGTATAGGGACTTAGATGAGACTATCTATATGATGCAACCACAATGTTTTATAGTTAAACCAGATCATGTTTGTCTATTAAAAAAATATTTTTATGTTTCAAAACAATCTCATAGACAATGAGACAAAATGTTTAACACTTTTGTTTCTTCTATTGGCTTTATTAGAAGGTCGTTTGACCACTGTCTATATTTTAAAAGAAATAATGATGATGTTGTGATTGTTTACCTATTGTTATATGTGAATGATATGTTACTCATTGGACAAGACATTAAATGCATTCATGAGATTAAAAAAATATTTGTGTTCTGAATTTGAAATGAAAGATTTAGGTCATGCATAAAGAATCTTAGGTATGGATATTTTAAGAAAGAGGGCAAAAAAATTACTGTTTTTGAAACAAACTTCTTATGTGGGAAAGGTATTGTCAAAATTTGCTATGCATGAATCCATATCGGTTACCTTACCTTTGGCCAATCATTTCAAGTTAAGTAAAGAACAATGTCCTATAGATGAATCTGACATTAAATATATGGAAAATGTGCCTTATGCAAATGTTGTAGGATATGTTATGTAAACTATGATATGTATTAAGTCTGATGTGGCCTATGATATTAATACACTAAACAAGTTTATGGCCAATACTGGCCCGAACATTGGACAGCTTTAAAATGGCTTTTGAGATATTTGATGGGATCTTCACAATTGGGACTATGTTTTAAAACCTGAAATGAGGGTGTTGTACGTAAGGAATATGTAGATTCGATTTTGTGGGGGATAGGGATAATTGGAAATCCACAACTGCATTCATGTTTACTTTATGTAGTATTTGCTTTAGTTGGAAATCCCAACTTCAACAAATTGTTGCTCTATCTTAGGTTGAATGTATGGCTACTGCTGAAGTTATAAAAAATGATTTATGGCTTAAGGGTTTGTTGACTGAAATAAATGAACTTAAAAAACCTATAGCTGTGTATTATGATAGCCAGAGTGTAATACACTTTTGCAAAAATCATATTTTTCTTAAAAGAACCAAACATATTGACATTAAATTGTACTTTATTAGAGATGTAATTTCTAAAGAAGCATTACTTCTTGAGAAAATTCCGACATAGTACAATCCATCTAATATGAGAACCAACGTACTGCTTCTAAACATGTTTAAATCTTGTTTGTAATTATTGAACATTGATGCTGGTTAATTTTGGTTCTATGCAGGTATTGAACTTGGTGCTAACTGGAAATGCTAGGAAGCTAACACTCAAAGGGGATGAGATATAAATTATCTTGCTATGCTTCTTATACGACCACTGGCATCGAGATGGAGATCTGTGAGCTATGATTCTAGGTCTTGTCCAACTATTAGGCAATGATGAAATGGCCTTTGGCCTAAATGGATTTAACAATTGCCAAATAACTCCATTGAGATGCCGCCTAACCCAAGCCCAATATTCAGTTAGATAACTCGCATGTTCAAAATGTGATTTTAGTTGCTACTTGAATGGAAAGAGTGTCAGTTGCTCTGGACCATTCGACTTATCTCAGATCAATGGTTGGTATCTTGAGTATAAATAGTGTATCTAATTCATTTGGTCATTCTTCTGTGTATATATCAGTGGTCTAAAACGTTCATTGAACTTGTTTCATCTTTTCTTTCTTTCATCTTCATATCTGGGCAAGTGAATTTTTTTTTTTTTTTTTTGTGAGTGAGAAAAGAGTCTATGTGATTTCTTTATGTAAGTAAGACGATTGGTGTGGTATTGAGTTCTTTTGGTCCATTGAAGCGACTTTATTCGTGTCTAGATTTGTGAGGGCTTTAGGTTGTTTAGTGCCTCTGTGATAATACAAACGAGTACAATTTACTAATTCTAAGATTGTCGAAAACTTGAGGCCGATGGGTTTAGACTAGAGGCAATATCTGTGTAATATTTCTAGATTTGTGACGTTGAAATTAGCAAAGCTAATCTCAAGCCAACTTTAAGAAAAGAGGGCAATTTATTGTTACATAGGATCACAAAATGTATGGAGAAAAAGTAATTAGATTTTGATTTTGAATGTATCTTTACTTTTCCTTCGAAGGACTTTTACTCTACTATTTATACATGGTTTCGGTTTCGATCGAAATTACATCAAATTAGTCAAATCAACTACTGTACCTAGCTCGGAACTCGGGTCGTCGAATTCTCCTGTGATTGGTTGATGAGGCCGGTGCCCATGTGCCAATGTTTTCCCCAGGTGATGATGACCTGCAAGGGGCTTGGGATTCAAGGCTTTGAATTAGTGGTTTTGGGCAGCGATGATGGATAGGGTGATGTGACAGGGGGTAATCATGATATTTTTCTGAGATAACGGCTGGCAAGTCTGAGCTAGGAGCAGTAACCAAACTCACATCTGCCTGAGGTGGGGTTAGCGAATTATTTTTGTTAGATCGGAGTTCGGTAGTCAACAATCACCCCCAGGTCGATTTTGCTATAAGGGGGAGCTGACCTTTTTACTCAACTGGTTCTTTTTTCGAGAAGTGTAATTATTGTGGCGTCAAGTGTCATGTTCTAATAGGGGTGAGATGTACGACATTTGAGATAGCTTTTTTTAGAAGCTTCATAAAGAGACTGCACCGTTTAGGCTATCCATTAAATTTTAAGTCGTTGATTTTTCCCTACTTTTTTGGATAGACGGTCTGAATTGAGACCCTTTGACTTCTCTTCCTTTTAAGTTTTTAGCCTTTCATTTTTCCCTTTTCACTTTATGTAATTTTCTCTCCAAGGTAGTAAGACACTCCTAGTATGCCATCATTTTCTTTTGAGTGAGGTCGTCTTTCCTTCGATTTCCCAAGTACTCCTTCACTTTTTCTCTTCATCCTTCTTGTTCGCACTTTCTTTTCAATCTTTACATGAGTTCGGACGAGTCTAGAGTACATTCCTGGGAAAATCAGCAGGAAGAATATGTCCCTTTGACTTCTAGCTCATTATCTGCATGTAGGGAAATATTCACCCCCATCTCACTCTCGATAGCCAATCCAGTTACCTTAGTTCACCCCGGAGAGATGGAGTGAGACAGGGGGGATCTGAGGGGTGAGGAGGCAGGTCTTCATAGGGGTAGAGTGAGGAGCCAGTTCTTACAAGTTGGTTGTAACGGGTAACAAGTTAGCTAGTTGGCGAATGAAATACAACATTTTGAGCTTGGTAGTTATGATAATCCCAGAACCTTTCGACCATGCTATGCTCCCCCTATGGGATGTGTTGCTCTAAATTCTGCTATCCTACAAGCCGAGCTTAGGCTACCTATTCCTAGAGTCATTCGAAAGTTTTTGTCTTCTTCGGGTATAGCTCCCATCAACATGTCCAAATGGGTGGTAAACACTGATCGCCACACTCATCTTATGGGATAGGCTAGGTAATCCCGAGCTTACAGTAGTGCAGTTTAATGCCTTGTTTACTTTTAAGGAGGATGGGAAAAACTCGGGCTGGTGGTCTACCAGTGTTAGGCTAAGGACGGGAGGTTCTTTAGTTTTAGATACCCCATCCTCAATGAAGAAATGGAAGGAAGAGTTCTTCTATGTGCCGGGATAGGGGTAGTTTTATTCTGCCGAGGTGAATAGGGATGACATGGTCCGTGTACTTTATCACATGATATGTAAATAACTATCTCTTGGTGCTTTGACCAAAGTGACATTCGGGGCTGAGCTAATGATTTTGTTATATTATTGTGCAGATTACAGGAGGCCCACTCTGCTAAGGACACTCAAAGGCGAGTTGAAGTAGTTCGGGCCTTGTCGAAGAGACAGAGGTCTTGCAAGTATTTGCTATCAAATTCCAACCTCTTCCAAATAGGCCCGATTCAAACTGTAGTTTCAGGACCTTCTACGACTGTAGCGTCCACATCAGTCCCTGCCAGTTCAAGTAGATCTTAGGTGATTTCAGCGGGGCACTAACAGTTAAAATTGAGACTTATATACTTTATTGTGATATTTTCAGCACACAGCACAGAAATTTTGGAGTACAAGGCAGCCAAGGCTGCGGCTGCAACAAAGGTGAAGAAGAGAGATGTCCCATGTTGGTCTGAGAGTCGTTCTGAGGATATAGAAGAAGAGGTCCCATTGAAGAGGAATCAAACTTCAACTCTGGTAATCCCACGTGTTCCTGAGGTAGTACCTTCTCCGAGCTCATCTCCTGTGGTCGGCATTACTCTACCCTCTCCAACCTTTCATTCGCCAGCTCCGATCCCTCTCTTTTCTACCGACGCCAATTCTGCCAAGTCATGGGATAGGTGTTCGAACTTGCAGAGGCCCAGTGTGGACAGCCTTATAGGCTATAGGCCTGAAATTTTCCTTGACTATGCCTTATAGGCTATAGGCCTGAAATTTTCCTTGACTATCTCCGAGCTCTTTGCCTTCGAGGGAGGTTACTGCTGCACTAACTCCGTCCCTGAGAGACTCCGCGAACTTGTTTACTAAGAGCTGGGGCGAGAAGGAACAACATTTTTTGAACGAAATGCACATCGGTGAGGCGTTAGTGACAACATAGCTCCATGGCCACCGCTCTATTTTGTATATGATGGCGGTGGCTAATAAGGTATTCCTCTTAGTTCGTTATATGCCAGGACTTCTGATTTAATGTAACTGTTCGACTAAATTTTTTTTTAATAGGTGAAGTCCGAACTTGACAAGCTGATGGAAGCTAAGGACCAAGCCTTCAACCTTTACAACAGCATGGAGGCTAAGAAGGCCAAATTCATTTCGAAAGAAAATGAGTATGAGGAGAAGCTCAATCAGATGGGGGTCGAGCTGAACTCTAGGCTTGATCAAGAAGAGAGGTTAATGTGAGAGATCAGGGCCTTGAGAACCTCAGAAAAGGAGGCCAGAAGTCAAGCTGAAGAGGAAATGAAGGGATTTGAAGAGGAGCGAACCCGGCTTGAAGAGGCCGTGACGAAGGTCAGAGAGGCGAACGAGAGGATGGGGACTGCGACCAAGAGAGCAAAGGAGGTAGAGGCAAAGGCAATAAAGGTGGTTGAGCTCTAGAAGTTGTCACCTGAGTTTGATGCCTTAGCCCAAGACGCATATGTCGTGGCTCTGGAGGAGGTGGTTAAACATATCTAGAGGAAAAGGCCTGGGCTTGACATGGCATTCCTTGAGGAAGCGGTTGAGCAGTAGAGGAAGGAGCTCCACCTTCTTGCTGAGGAGGCGGGAGTTCAGATTTCTCCTGCTGATGAAGATACTGCTACTAATGAGGCCCTTTCCCTCCTAGTTCTGCATAGGTTTTTTGGTGGGATTGTCTTTTGAACATTAATGTTTTGACATTTGTAATAGTTTATGTTGACTTGGTTTGTCAACGTGTTTTATAGTATTGACATTCTTGACCTTTTATGCACTACTTGTTTTATCCTTTCTTGGAATTTTGATGATGGAATGTTGTGTAGCCTGCGCATGTGGCAGGGCTTTTGAGAATTCCTAAGGAGGAATTTCCACTAAGTGTCATAGCACATACAACCTTAGCTCGGCCTGTACATGGAGCAGGGCTTTTGAGAATTCCTAAGGAAAGATTTCCACTAAGTGTCGTAGCACATACGACCTTACCTCGGCGTGCACATGGAGCAGGGCTTTTGAGAATTCTTAAGGAGGAATTTTCACTAAGTGTCGTAGCACATGCGACCTTAGCTTGAAATTCCTAAGGAGAAATTTCCACTGAGTGTCATAGCACTTATAACCTTAGCTCGGCTTGCATATGGAACAGGGCTTTTAAGAATTCCTAAGGAGGAATTTTCACTAAGTGTCGTAGCACATGCGATCTTAGCTCGGCCTGCACATGGAGTAGGCCTTTTGAGAATTCCAAAATAGGAATTTCCACTAAGTGTCGTAGAACATACAACCTTAGCTCGGCCTGCACATGGAGCAGGGCTGTTAAAAATTCCTGGGGAAGAATTTTCACCAAGTGTCGTAGCACTTACGACCTTAGCTCGGCCTGTACATGGGGCAGGGCTTTTGAGAATTCTAACGAAGTGCTGAATAAAATGTTCAATATAGGGAGTCCCTTTTATTGATGTGATTGACATTACAAGCAGGCTTACAGGTCATGGACTTTTCCCGTTCACTGATAATATTGCTTACGGTGTTCGGCATTCCAAGTATGGGGTAAAGTTCTACCATTTAAGTCTTCCAATTCATACGTCTCTTTCAGGAGGCTCAAATAGGGACCTTCCCAGTTCGGTCCCAGGCATCCCCTGTCGACCTCCCTTGTAGGAAGGAATACCTTTCGTAAAACGAGGGATCTCATTTCAAATTCTCTTTTTCATACTTTTTGATTGTAGTACTTAGCATTTCGTTGCTTGTAAATGGCATTTTTGAGTTCGGCGTCGTTCCTTTTCTCCTCGACTAGGTCGAGTTCCATACAAAGAGCCATATGGTTCATTTCTTCGTCATAAGCAGTTATACGCAGTGAGGAAATGCCAACTTCTAGTGGGATTATAGCCTCTACACCGAAAGCCAGTGAGAACGGGGTCTCTTCAGTGCCAGTCCTTGCAGTGGTGCGATATGACCGCAGCACACTGGGGAGTTCTTCGGCCCATCCTCATTAAACACGTCAAGTCTTGCTTTCAATGTGTGCTTAATGATTTTGTTAATGGCCTCAACTTGGCCATTTGCCTGTGGATGGTTTGGCGTTGAGAAAAGTTTCTTGATGCCGAACTCCTCACAGAAGTCTGAAAGACGTGCGTTATCGAACTATTTTCCATTGTCCGTAACGATGCAATGAGGTATGCCAAACCTACAGATGACTGATTTCCACATAAAGTCGATCGTTCTTTATTCGATAATCTTAGCAAGCGGCTCTGCCTTGGCTCATTTAGTGAAGTAATCCACTGCAACGATGGCAAATTTCACGCCTCCTTTTCCAATGGGCATAGGTCCAATCAAGTCGACCCCCTATTTTACAAAAGGTCATGGTGCTATCACCGGGTTCAGCTCGCAAGATGGAGTGTTTATGATACGGACGAGGCACTGGCACTTGTCGCATCTTTTGACAAACTCGAGGGTATCACGTCTTATTGAGGACCAAAAGTGCCATTGTCATACGATCTTGTGAGCTAAGGAAAGCCCTCCGGAATGATTTCCATAGATTCCTTCGTGAATGTCTCGCAGGGCGTGTTGTGCTTCTTCTTCATTCAAACATCTTAATAAGGGCGTAGAATATCCCCGCTTGTAGAGGACATTATTAATAAGTGTGTATCTGGCCGACCTGATTCGGAGCTTTCTAGCCTCTACCGAGTTTTAGAGACATTTCTCGATCTTTAGGTATGCGATGATCTCATCCTGCCAAGTTGGTTTGGGATCTATCATCATAAGGGCCACTTCAGCCAACTCGATGGCAGATAGGGATATTATTCCCACGGGAATGCTATCGAATTCTTCGATTCCCTCACTGGTGGCTAGGCGGGCCAATGCGTCGGTGTGGCCATTCTGAGATCGGGGAATCTGCTTGACTTGGGTGGTGTTGAAGCTTTCAAGTTCTTTCCTTACAACTTTTAGGTAATTGTCCATTCTTTCTTCTTTCGCCTGATATACGCCGTTGGCCTGATTGATGACTAGTTGGGAGTCGCTGTGTATGATTAGGTTGGATATCCCTAAGCCTGAGGCCATCCTTACTCCGGTGATGAGAGCTTCATACTCAGCCTCATTGTTTGAAGCTTTGAAGTCAAATGGCAAGGTCTCGCAGAATATGCGTTGCTCTAGGCTGATTAATACCACGCAGCCCCAGATCTGTCTTCTGTAGATGAACCGTCGACATGAAGTTCCCATGGGGTTTCTTTTGGCAATTCCTCGATTGGAACGTTGCAGAACTCAGAGACAAAGTCAGCAAGTGCTTGGCCCTTGATGGAGGAACGAGGTGTGTACTTTATGTCAAATTGTCCGAGCTCTACTGTCTATTTCACCATCTAATCTAAAGTGTCGGGTCTTTGCAATATTTGTCTCAATGGAGAGTTGGTGAGAACTTCAATAGAGTGTTCTAAGAAATATGACCTCAGTTTTTGCGCTCCATCAGCAGGGCGAATGCCAATTTTTCCACAGGCAAGTATCTGAGCTTGACTTTGTGAAGCGCTTTGCTTACGTAATAGACTGGGTGTAGAACGTCGTTCTCTTCTCGGGTCAGAATGACACTAATGGCATGTTCTGAAACAAATAAATATAGCTTCAGGACCTCACCTGCCTTAGGTTTTGAGAGCAGCCGAGGCTGAGCTAGTTATCTCTTTAACTTGTTAAAGGCTTCCTGACATTTTTCGGTCCATTCAAACTTTTTTCCTCCTTATAACCTGTCAAAGAAGGATTTGCATCGGTCCATAGACTTAGAGACGAACCGACTGAGGGCGGCGATCCTTTCGGTTATACTTTGTACCTCTCTGGGTTTGGTCGGAGGCTTCATCCGGATAACAGCTCGTATTTTTTCAGGATTTGCCTCAATTCTTCGATTGTTTACAATGTAACCTAAGAATCTTCCAGAGCTGACCTCGAAGGTACATTTCCTCGGGTTTAACTTTATTTCATACTTTCTCAAGATATTGAACATCTCGGCCAGGTGCCAACAGTGGTCTTTGGTCTTGATGCTTTTGACCAACATGTCATCAACATACACTTCCATTGTTTTTTTTTTTTTGATCTGTTGGGAAAACATGGAATTCACAAGTCGTTGATAGGTGGCACCAACGTTTTTAAGACAAAATGGCATTCCTCTGTAGCAGCAAAGACCTCGATCAGTTACAAACGAGGTATGTTCTTGATCTGGGTCGTACATCGGTATCTGGTTGTATCCAGAGTACGCGTCCATGAAGCTGAGTAGTTCGTGCCCCGCAGTGGCGTCCACCATTTGATCTATTTTTGGTAGAGGAAAACTATCTTAACATGCTTTGCTGAGATCGATGAAGTCTATGCATACCCTCCAATCTCCATTGTGTTTTTTTTTCACAAGGACCGAATTTGCGACCCACTTTGGGTATTTTACCTCTTGGAGGAAACTGTTGTGCAATAGTTTTTGCACCTCCTTGTTGAGTGCTTCATATCTTTTAGGGTTCAGAGGTCATCATTTTTGCAGCTTCGGCTGAACTGAGAGATCGACCTGTAATTTGTAGCAGCAATTTTGGGATCTATCCCTCTCATGTCCCCGTGGTTCAAGGCAAAGACATCAAGGTTTTGTCTGAGGAAGGCCACAATTTTGCTTCGGGTGGAAGGCTACAGCTTGTGCCCGACTTTAAGTTCTTTTGATGGGTCGTCGACACAAACTTGAACTTCCTCTAGCTCTTCAACAGGTTCTCCACCTTCGATCTTAGTCCGCGGGTCTAGTGGAATGAGCTCGAATTCCCATACATTAGCCATATGTACTCCCGGGGGGTGCGTTGATGGCTAGTGTAGGCTTTCAATTGACATCTTTCAGCGAGTTCCCTGTTTCCTTTGACCTCGCCCACACCATGGGGTGTAGGGAATTTAATTGAATAGTGGTATAGGGACACTGCTACTCTCATGCTAAATATTAGGGGATGTCCCATTACAGCATCATAAGGCGACGGAGTGTCGAATACCACAAACTTGAAGTTCGTCTTCACTTGTCGGGGTGCTGATCCTGACTTTGAGTACGATCGTAGGAAGTTGGCAGGGATACCCATCCATTTGAGAGTGTTGCTGAAGAGGATGTTGAGAGTACTCTCTGTATCCACTAAGACTTTTGGGATGGTTACCCCAGCTACAGGCAACGAGATTACCAGAACTCCAGGTAAGGATGTAGGTCTGCCTCTTTTTTGTCAAAGGACAATTGCTCATCCGTGGCTTTCTTGAGGTGCTTCTCTGTTATGCCTATCTCAGAGAGATCCGCAACGATTGGTCTCTTCAGTCTGGCTTCTCCGTCTTGCGTGCTCGCCCTATCCCTTAGCATGTTGACTTGTGGCTTTGGCAGGTAGATATTGCACGTTCTTACTCCAACTTGATCCCCTATTATAATTGCAGTCCCGTAAGGAGTGGGAAATTTTATACAGTAATGATAAATTGATGTAGTAGCTTTTAGTTCGTGTAAAATGGGTCATCCCAATATTGCGTTATAGTTGGATGGCAAATCGACTACCACGAAATCTGCTAAGATCCTTCTTTGGCGAGGAGCTTCTCCCAGCTCTACAACAAGGATAATTTGACCACGGGCTTCAATAGGATCTCCGGAGAATCCCTGTAGTTTTCTTGAGTACGGTTGAAGGTAGCGCTACGATATTTCCAACTGCCTCAAAGTTCATGAGTACGGTATATTGATCGAACTTCTGCTGTCTACCAATGTCTGGTGAACTTTTATTCCGGCAACTGGCATTATGACCACTAGGGCGTCACTTTGGTCTTGGAGGATTCCTTGGGAATCTTCCTCTGTGAACCATAACCATTCAGGGTCTATCCCGATCTATAGGGTTTGATCCCAGTAGTTTGGCATGATTCTTGTATTCCGGGCTTGTCTTCGTCTCGCCCTTCTAGATCCCTCAATATACAGATTTTCTCCAACCATCATTTTGATTTCGGGGTGTGGGGATATATTACGATTAGGGACTGTCTGCTGAGCTCGTGCGAGAGACCCTGTAGCATTGGTTGCTGCGTCGTAGGTCGATCTACTTCTTTCGATTTGGCAACAAACTCCCGTAACCCACCTATACGAATTAAGGACTCAACTTCCTCCTTTAATTCCCAATAGTTATCAGTGTCATGACCCACCATCCTATGATATCGGCAATACGTCCCTGATGATGTCCTGCCTGCCCATTCTTCTAGATCATAGGCCTGTGAAATGCCTCTTTTTCATTAGTTTACATGAATACTTTATTCCAAGGAGGCTTTGAGTGGGTGGTATTTCTGAAACTTGGATGGCTGAGCCTTAGGACTTTTTTTTCTCTCCCATCCTTCTTTCTTTCAGGAGGAGGACTGCCGCTTAATTTGTTCTCTTTCGCCGTATTGCTGAGGTCGGGCTCGCATCTGGCTTTCTCTTGGTCAGAGATTGCTTCTTTAGCACTTACATATTTCTTAGCTCAGTTCAAGAACTCGTAATAAGTTCATGGGCCGTCCTCGTGTACCGACCACCAGAATCTCGTTCTGGGCCTTAGTCCTGCTAGTATGGCCATAAGTGCTGCGTCGTCGGATATTTTTTCTACTTCCATGGATTGCTTGTTGAATCTGCTAAAATAGCTTTTGAGAGATTCGCTTCTTCCCTGTTTAATGCTTACTAGCCATTTTTTGGATTTGGTTCTGGCCTTGGAGCCTATGAACTGGGCCAAGAATGCCGTGGCCAGACTATTCCAATTTTTTACCGACCTCTGGTGCAGTCTCCTAAACCACCTCTGAGCTTTGTCTCCCAGAGTCAAGGGGAATGCCCGGCACATGATGACGTTGCTTGTCCCCTACAGTTCCATCCACCATCCACAAGTATTAGAATGAGTCTCCCTGGTTTCAGGGGGGATTAAGGATTCCTCTCGTAAACAGTCAAAGTAGTTTGTTCAATTCCAGTCGCCATCCACAAAGTGTATTTATCAGGTGGCTGAGGGGATCACCATCTCCTTCATACGCGCCCATCTGGGGGATTTTCAATTTTTCAGGTAATGGTTCCATAAGGACATTCTCAGTAAATGGGGAATGTCGCTTAGTGAGATAGTCTTTAGTGTCACCTTTGCTTTTACCCTCCAGATCAGCGATGCGTCTTTTCAGCGCGCTCAACTTGGGTTCTGTCTGCTCCAGAGGACATTTAAGATTGAGGCCAGTTTGTCCTCTCGTAGGGGTTAGCAAGTGCTGGGTCCCTAACCTGTCGAACACACTGCCAGTCCTCCTCGCCCTGGGATCCTTAGTCTTGACTTCGTTAGTCCTCCTAGTAGGAGGACGTCTTGCTCTTGTCCTCGCAGGGGATTCCATCTCTGTATCTGATGGGGACAAGTGGGCTTGACTCCGTTTCAATCGTCCCACTGCATTTGTCAATTTTTCCAGGGCCTCTCTCATGGCGGTCATCTAAGGGTCTTGTCGTCGTGGAGAACTTGGTGGGGTATTCGTTTCATAAGGGTGGGTGTGAGATGGGTAACTTAAGTTATGACACATGGTTCTCGAATTTTGTGGAGAGAATGAGGCTATTTTTCACAATTGGCCCTCCTTCTAGCGCCAAACTGTTGATGTCGAAATTAGCAAGGTTAATCTCAAGCCAACTTTAAGAAAAGAAGGCAATTTATGTTATATAAGATCACAAAATGTATAGAGAAAAAGTAATTAGATTCTGATTTTGTATGTATCTTTACTTGCCCTTCAAAAGACTTTTACTCTACTATTTATACATGGTTTCAGCCAAAATTACATCAAATCAATCAAATCAACTACAGTACCGAGCTCGAAACTTGGGTCGCCGAATTTTCCTGTGATTGGTCGATGAGGCCGATGACCATGTGCCAATGTTTTCCTCAGGTGATGATGACCACCAAGGGGCTTGGGATTCAAAGTTTTGGATTAGTGGTTTGGGGCGGTGGTGACATCACTTATGGCAAGTGTGCATAATTGATAGGGTGATGTGACAGGGGGTAATCAAGATGTTTTTTTGAGATAATGGCGGGCAAGTTCGAGTTGGGAACAGTGACCAAACTCATATATGCTTGAGGTGGGGTTAGCGAATTGTTTTTGTTAGATCGGAGTTCGGTAGTCAACAAAATAGATTATGGGCATAATAAATTTACTTTAACAAGAAAATATTAGAAACAAAAATAGATCATTTCAGACATAAATAAATATAACAAAAACAATTTAACATACCCTGTTTGTTTCCTATTAATGTAAGAATAAAAATGAAAAATATAGTTGTTATGACCCCACAAAAAATATAGAAATTCAAATATGGTTGCTTGATGTAATGATAACAATCATATTTTTTTTATTTTAATGGCCAAATAATGAAAAATAAAAAGGGGCATAATTAGATATAATTTGAATTGACTAGCAAAAGAATTCAACTCGTCTTAAATATGAATTTTCCCAACACTAATTTTCACAGTATCGTAAACCAAAGCTATAATTTGAATATTTTGCTACACATGTCGTTATCAAGATAATTGTTACGATTTGTGTCAACATCTAGCCCATGTTTGATCCTCATTTTTGTTATAAAATGTATTATGAAATAGTAATTTTTTGGAAAATGTGTAGTTAAAAAGTAAAGAAATTTTTTAAATACGCGTATAATTATTTTATAAAAGAATGTGTGGTTAAAAATTAATTTTAAAAAATGCATTCTTTAAAAAATGGGTCTCAAACATGAGCCTAATTAGATATATACTATTCTCCATTTCAGTAGCTTATTGGAAGATAGTGAAAGAAATAAATAATTATGAATAATGCTACTTGTATCTAATGAATTATATAATATTTACATATAAATGAGGTGTCAGAAATAAAGAGAGTAAATATTTTTCTTATTTGATTGAAAAATTTTGACCCAATCTAGGCCTCTTCCTATACATTTGGATAAGGATGCTAATGTATTCAAAAGCGAGAAATTATGCGCTTGATGCGCAGACACATGCCGGCTTCTTCCTACGAATGTAGGATATACGTACTCAACCATTTGAGGATCACTCCATTTCATATTTGGAAGGGGGGGAAATTGCTTTATCTCAATCAACTTTGTCAGCACTAGGCAAAATTTTCTAAAAACTAATAATTAACTAAGCAAAATTTTGTCCCTTTGGGTAAAACTTTCAACCTGACTATTAAGTATAAACTATAAAGATCTAATATTATGCGTATGTTTCTCAACCTTTTGGAATGGATTGGCATGTTCGTCTTATTTAGAAGGTATGATTTTTTTAACGTCAACTCTTCTACTCTTAATAATTTAGCGCATAAAAAATACATAGGCTGGTAGACGTATTTTAAGAATTGTTTATTTCTTGAGTGAAACGTTGAACGTTGAACGTATGATTTTTTTAACGTCAACTCTTCTACTCTTAATAATTTAGCGCATAAAAAATACATAGGCTGGTAGACGTATTTTAAGAATTGTTTATTTCTTGAGTGAAACGTTGAACGTTGAACGTATGATTTTTTTAACGTCAACTCTTCTACTCTTAATAATTTAGCGCATAAAAAATACATAGGCTGGTAGACGTATTTTAAGAATTGTTTATTTCTTGAGTGAAATGTTCAACTTTCAACGTTGAACGGAACAAATCAACCAAATATAATATGATAATTAAAATAACATAATCAAAAGATACCCTTGTGCATTATAAATAAAGGAAACTCTGAACTCAGGTTATTGACAACAAGTTACACTCTCCTGGATAGCTTTCCCTCTTCAGGCACAAAAATTTTAGAAAAATGCAGGCTCTTTTTAGTCACCTGCTTGCCTATTCTTCACTGGTTTCTCATAAAAAGTTGTCGTCTCCAACACAGCAAGCTTCATTGCTGCAACATGTCACTAGTAAATCTTAATTTCTTCCATTATTCTTATTTCTTTTACTCTTTTCATTCAAGCGTAATTGCATAAATGGTTGATTTACTTGAACTCTCATTTGAAATAATGTTTTCTTCATAGAAGCATCATTGTTTTTGTTATTGTAGAAGGTTTTCCAGAGAGTCGTAGAGTTTTTTTCTGAGATAAATAACCGAGTTGATAATTTTACGTTCATAAAACTATTTATTTGACCGTAAAAGAAAATCAATACAGATAAAAGAGTTGCATAAAAGCTACAGTGATGCTACCCATGTGGGAGAGTTTGATAGAATTTTTACAGTTTAGACATTTGTCAATTTTTTATTGGTTTTCACCAAAATAAACGAAAGAAATACAGAAATGCTAAAGAGACGAAGAGGGGACAGGGCAGAAGTGGCGTGACCTGGCCCTTGATCTGCATTTTTAAAATTCAGATCACTTCGTTATATGTTCATACTTTTCTAAACCACTCAAACTCTCTGTTTTCACCAACAAATTGTTTTATGAATTCCCCTTGGCAGGGAATCTTGAGTTTGGAACGCGTTAAAATAGAATCTTTTATTTATTTGATTTTGTAGTTAGTGTACAAATTAGAATCTTTCCAATGATAGTTATATGTAATTATACAAATTTGATGATCTCTCTTTGTTTTTGTGAGACCCAAAAATTGTAAAATTTCTACTATTTTTACGATATTTCTGTCTCAAACATATGCGTCTCATTTAACTATTTAACTAATACTATTTGAATATATAATGTAGGACGTTTCCTGTTTGGGACTAATGATGTCCAAATGCATAACTTAAATCGCCATATCCATGACAAACACTTGACCAATGTTGCAAGTCAAGGTATGTAAACTTTGAGGTGAATAATTGCTCGGAATGGAAACCAATATTTATATACCAAAACGTCAACTGAATACTCATCCATGATTACAGATAGAGTTATTAATCCATCACAAGTATGCGAAAAAGATGTCTTGGAAGAGGAAGCCTCTAAGGTATTATAATATTGAACTTCTAGTTTACATTCATTGTAGTCTTAAATTTTAAAACTTTTTTCCCCAAAAAAGAGGTTCAAAATTTGGATGTTTTATGATTTAATGTATTTCTTGTTAAGGCAAATGTGATACAAGATCAAATTGAATACATTAGAGAAATGTTGGGTACCATAGGAGAAGGTCGTATAAATGTGTCGCCTTATGACACAGCATGGGTTGCTCTTGTTCCAGCTCTTAATGGAGATGATATGCCCCAGTTTCCCGACAGTCTTCAATGGATTGCAGATCATCAACTTCCTGATGGTTCATGGGGTGATGAGCTTGTATTCTTATCATATGATCGTCTCCTCAACACTATAGCATGTGTAGTCGCACTGAGAACTTGGAACATTCATCACAGCAAGAGTGAAAAAGGTTTGAAAGTGTGGCTTGCTTTTAGGAAAGAAATTAGATATTAAAATTTTGCATCTTTAACATACTCACATGCTAGCTGAACTCATTTTTTAATTAAAAAGAACTTGATGCATGTACAATGTTGTGGATGCTCTCTCAAAGATCTTCAAATCGATGGTTTTCCGGATTCAGTCCAACGTACATTTCTCTACCAACAACCAATTCAATCGACTCCAAATCACAACCAATATAATTCACTTCTGTTGCTATTCAATCTTACCGACGTAGGACAAGAAAATGTAATAATTTGTGGCCGCAAAGGCTAGAAGAAAACACCACAAAGGTAGACTATGAAGGAACGACCAATTACACAAAGTAAACAAACGTTTTGAACACTTCTATGGGCTATTTTTCACACACCAAAGGAGGCAGCCGAGATTCCTCTATTTTTCTCACAAATCATACAAAAAAGTGGCTAGGTTTATATCCTTATATATACTATAGAGTTAGGTTTTAAGTTAGAACCTTTAAGGGGCTTAAACGGACCAGGATTCAAACTATCCAAGAGGAAATACAATTGGGTCAAGTGTAGCTCTTGGATTTGGTTATTTGACTTATTTCATTCATCGACCTATGCTTATGAATGAAATAATTAACCCACGTTATCATAGTTCGGGATTTATTGGATATAAAAAACCTAACACACAATTTTCATAAATGGTAGGTGGTAAATCTATTTTCTTTTATTCCATATTAAAAAAACCTCAATTAAAAGCTTAAAATGTTAGAGGTGAGGCAAATTTTTCAAAAAATAAAAATAAAATAATAAGAAAGAAACCACATAATAGGACAGTGATTAAAGAAATATATATTGACATGGCACTGTGTTTTTTTTTTTTAGGAATAACATTTATCAAGGAAAACATACAAAAACTTCAAGATGAAAATGAGGATCATATGCCTTGTGGATTTGAAGTCGTATTCCGGCGCTTCTACAAAAAGCCCAAAACTTGGGCGTTGACAACATTCCTTATGATGTTCCTATCTTAAAGGAGATTTATGCAGCAAGAGATAGAAAGTTGAAAAGGTAACATTTCAATATCAAATTAATATACGAGAAAGGGTAAAATTTTATCTCCTTTTTTAACACTACTGAAACTAGAAAAACCCATTTTTTCTTTATTTCTATTGAAATATCAATATAAAAAAATTGTGATTATATTTCTTCGACCAGCACTATTATAGATGCAATACATTAGCAGTTAGCTACGCAGGTCATTATAAAGCCTTTTCGCCAGAAAGTCCTCAAGAATGAGAAAGTGGATCAAAAGAGATGATTACATAATATACTACATAAATTTATCATGATATTTATTTTAAATTAAAAATGCTTCATCTAAATTTAAAACATGGGAAAAAAAATTAATTAAGAAATAAGAAAAGAGAGGTAAAATGGAAACAATAGTTTCTAAAATTTTTGACAAATTTGGAAGTGCCTCCGTAATAATCATTTACGTCAAGTATCTGTACATAATTTTCTGTTAAAAATGAAAAACAAAAAAAACGAAAAAAAAAAATTCCTATTTAAAATATCTACTTGACAGGATACCAAAGGACCTTGTGCACAATGTACCAACATCTCTACTGTATAGTCTGGAAGGATTAAAAGATTTGGACTGGGAAAAACTCTTGAAGTTGCAGACGCCATTAGGGTCCTTCTTAACATCTCCAGCCTCCACTGCATTTGCACTTATGCAGACTAAAGATGAAAAATGCTTCAGATATTTGGACGATATCGTTAAGGAATTTCAAGGAGGAGGTACAATCTTTTTAGCTCCAATCTTTTTCTTGAGGAAAAAAAAAATTACTATATATATGTTAAACTACATTTCATGATAAATGAATAAAGCCTTAATCTGTCACAATGACTATATGAATCATTCTTTACTCTATAGCGCCTGCTGCGTACCCATCTGATTTGTTTGCAAGGCTCTGGGCCATTGATCGAGTACAACGGCTAGGAATTTCCCGCTTCTTCACGACTCAGATTAAGGATTGTTTAGATCATGTCTACAGGTAATTATAAAATTTTTACTGATTATTAATGAATTGTATTATATTGTTATTGTCATGTTAAGATTTACATGAGGAAGTCACGTATGCAAAAAAAGGTTATCAATTTAGATATTATCAATTTAGATGAGATATCAATTTAAGTCTTTTGTTTCTCTTTATCACTATTATGCCTTGATTATTTGAGAGATTACACTTATAAATAAATAAATAAAAGAAAAAAGGGATTTTTCTTTAGTGTCATAAAGCATGAAATGAATCATTATTATGCCTATAATTTTTTAATGTTAATGCTATTTTTATGAAGAAAATTAGAACTTAATAGTATCTAACTTGAAAATTTAGGTAATTATATCTTAGATGTGAAAACATCATCTAAAATAGTGACAAGGGCTCCAGCTAATACATCAAATAATAATCGCGATAAACTATATTGTTCCATCTCACAAACAAATGAATAAGATTTCATTTATACTTTATTTTATTTTATTTTAAATTTGTCTTTATATTAAATTAAAATTATAAAAAAAGGGCAGATGGAAGGGATTTATAATTGATTATTGCAATATTATTTTATTGTATAAATAGATAGAACTAGTACGAGAATAAATTATTAGTAATTCAATTCATATTGGGAATTGTTTAATTACAGGTATTGGTCAGAAGATGGAATCTTTGGTGGAAGATTGGCAAGATTTTCTGATGTTGATGACACATCCATGGGATTTAGGTTTCTAAGATTGCATGGATACAACGTTACACCTGGTTTGTAAGACAAGGATAGACATTATTTGATAGCATTAAAAAAAAAAAAAAAAAAATAATAATAATAATAATAATAATAATAATAATAATAATAATAATAATAATAATAAAGAATTTAAAGTTTTATTTATTAAAATGCCTAATCCTTTTAAATATTGCGTATGAAACGTGTGCATAATCTACATTTTTTAAAGTAATTACTTACCAATGCAGTCAATTGTTTTAATTTGGCAGATGTGTTGAAGCAGTTCAAGAACAACGACAAATTTTCTTGTTTTGCCTATCAAATGATTGAGTCACCAACCCCAATATACAATCTCTATAGAGCCTCACAAGTTCAATTTCCAGGAGAGAAAATTCTAGAAGAAGCTAAGGAATTCTCATACAGTTTTTTACAAGAAAGACTAGCATCCAATAAATTTCTAGATAAATGGGTAATATCGAAGAACCTTCCCGACGAGGTAACTATCGAAATATTACTATAAATATCGTTATAGAAGTGACCATAATAAATTTTCTGTTCTGATTTTTTCAAATGTGTGTGTGTGTGTGTGTGTGTCTTCCCATTGTAATTCTAAAATACCAAAATAAATAAATAAATAAATTGTGAATAACAGATAAGGAAAGGATTGGAAATGCCGTGGTATGCCAGCCTACCTCGTGTGGAGGCTAAATATTATATAGAGCATTATGGTGGTGAAGATGATCTATGGATTAGCAAGACATTGTACAGGTTATTTAATTTTTTCGTAATTTTTAATTTAGAAATGGTTTAATTTATTGCAGTTTTCATTTTTATATTTTTTTTTAATTGTTTGTTATAATTATAATTACTTTTGAATAAGACATGTTTTTTTCTCTATATGTAGGATGCCTGATATCAGCAATAATAAGTATCATGAGCTTGCAAAATTGGATTTTAATAGATGTCAGGCACAACATCAAAGGGAATGGTATTTTCTGGAAGAGTAAGTCCCCCTTTCCCTCGATCTGATTAAAAATTTACTTATAAGTAAATAAGTTGGTTTGAGGGTAATAATTTTGTTTTAACTAAAGTTGCAAATATATATGAACATCAGCAATTTAATATTAGCTGTTATTTATTGTGCAGATGGTATGGAAATTTCAAATTGCAAGAACTTGGGATAAGTAAAAAGGACCTTCTTCTTGCCTATTTCTTGGCAGCTGCAAATATATTTGAGCCAGAGAGGTCAAATGTGAGACTTGCATGGGCTAGGTCTCAAATTATTATTAGGCTAATGACATTTTATTTCACTCGAGAAAGTAACACTTTGGAGGAAAGGATTGATTTACTATCGAAATTCAGAAACTTCAAGTGCATAGGAAAAAGGAAAAGGTATTTAATATCTACTTATAAGTTTTATGAATCCACAAAAATGAGTAGAGAGTCCAGCATTTTGGTTTCAAGTACTACAAAGAATTGGACATTATATTTATAGTAAAAACATTTTAACTTTTTTTCTTTTCTTATGGACAGCTATAAGACTGGACGAAGAATACTTGATATTCTTCTAAAAACCCTTGACGAACACTCTATAGACACACTGCAGGAATATGACAAAGATATCAGCCACAAATTGTATTGTGCTGTAAGTTCAATATTATCTACTAAAATCTGTACTCAACGTGCTCGTTTGCTTTGCCTATATTTGATTCATAATTTTGAAAGACCTCACACTTAAATAATTTTTATAAATGATGACCCACTTTTGTGTCATATAATGTAGTGGGAAACATGGTTGTCGAAACTGAACAATGAAGATCTTGAATACAACGACGAAGCTGAGCTCCTAGTACACACAATAAACACTTGTGCTGGCTATATGGTTTCTGAGGACATGTTGCAGCATCCAGAATACAAGAAGTTTTCCAAGCTCACAAATAAAATATGTCGCCAGCTTAAAGAATATCAAAATAACAAGGTACATAGCATAAATACCAATATTTTTTTTCTTTTTCTTTCTTTTTTTTGCGTCGAATACAAACTGAAACTTTTAAAACGATATGTTGATACATCGAAGTAACTTCATACCACACCTTGCCCATCAAGAGTAGTGTTCTTTGACAGCTTTTAGCTGAAGCTCTTAATTCATATCCTGTCTTGATTTCATTCAGATGCAATTTATGTATAGGTACATGAAATGGGAAACAGAGACAAAGGAACTCACGGCATCAAATACAAGGAAATTGAAACAGATATGCAGGCACTAGTGCAATTAGTCCTTGAAGAAACCAATGAAATTGATTCAAATATCAAGCGAACATTTTTAATGCTTGCAAAAACTTGTTACTACATGGCCTTCTTTGATCAAGAAACCATTGGAGTCCACATTTCCAAGGTAATTTTTGAAAGTGTGTGACATAGTGATTGGCAAATCTATGTATGAAAATTAGTTAGAAAAAAGTGTTCTCTCATGTATGATATGGTACCTTGTTGTAATAATCTCAAGGCAATGCCTTTTTCTGATAAACTTGATGTATCTTATCTTTTTTGTAAGTTGTCTTACTTGCAGTAATAAATAAGAATTAAACTATTTGTACTTGTTGGCTTACACTTTGGTTTACCCGACCCCCCTCCTCCTCTCACATGGGGTCGGGTCCTGTTCACGAAATTTTTGTTTCGATTTAAAACCCACCGTAAGTGTACGGTTCGTTAACAAGTAGTAAAATGGACTATGAGTTTGAGTATCAATCCCACAAGAATTGAATTAGTTCAAATCAACCTATTATGACCTTAACCGAAACACGACAGTAAAATTGATGTATTGTGATTTAACTAAGGAAGATGTAAACTATGATACAATTATGAATGAGAGAATTATATTAAATGCAACATGACTTGGACACAACCTTCGAGAATTTGTGAAATTAATGAACGTACTAACACACTAGGATCACGAATTCCTAAGCAATACCCATTCAATTTTCAATCATGCAAATTTGACACACAATCCCACAAAAGATGAATTAATATTCCTATTTTAATTTGACAATCTCTCTCGAGCAATGTCAAACCTACCTCAATATGTTATTCGACTATATCTCTATGACGAATACTAACATACAGAAATGCATTATGATTTCTTGAATATTCAACCATTCACACAAGGCAAAGATGTATATTTCTATCCCCTATTGGACCCTATGATGATTTATACTATGTCGAACCTATTTTCCTTCTTTCGAATGCATGAAACCGGACACCAAAATTATATAATTACATGCACAATAATAATATGGAAATAAAAACGTAATAAATCATTCAATTCCGGAACATGTGTTTAAATATGTCAAATATCCAAATTAAAAATGAAACTTAGTATTACAAGGTTCATCCATCTCCTAGCAATGAAAGATTTAGCCTAACATGCTAAAAAGAAGAAAATGCAAAAATAGTTGAAAAAACATCGTCACCCGAATCAAGTTTCAATCCAATCTTCAATTGGCGTGATGTTTTCCTCTTGTTCTCTCCTTGTTTTCTCCTTCAAAATCTCCTTTTTCTTGTAAAAATGGCGTCCCCTTTGTTCTGGTCGAGTTTTCGTTCATATAAGACCCTAAAAAGATTGTTTCCATAAGAATTTCGACGAAATAAAGAAACTACGGATTTGACCTAAAAATTGCTCTATACTACCGCATAGAGCATCTCTATGCGATCGCATAGAGTAAAAGTTTTGTATATTATTTTTCGGTTTGCCTCTATGTGGCCGCATAGAGGGTCGCATACTGCTACCAGGTCGTTTTGATCCTTCTACTTGAATCCTTCACTTCTTGACATCTTTTCTTCATTCTTTCCATTCCATCATCCCAAGATATCATCAATTGGCATTTGGCTTAATCAATTTCTCGATTTAGTCATCGGGTCAATTTTTGGATAATTGCACCTTGGTCCCTGAACTTTCACTTTGGAGTCATTTTAGTCCTTTTTCGCATCTTTTCTCCTGAATCTCACCATGTTCTTCCATGTTCCCTACAATTCACAAATGTAGCGAGATTAAGTCACAATTCGATCATTTTGCTCGTTATTAAGTTATATTTGTGACCTAAATAAGTGTACAAAAACACACTTGTCAGGTCCCACGTGGGGGCCACGACGTGGGGGCCCGACCCCCATGTGAGAGGAGGAGGTGGGGTCGGGAAACCCAAAGTATAAAATGGCATGTACAAATAGCATGACCCAATAAATAAAGTCTTGGAAATGTAATTTCTAATATTTTCTTTAGTTTAAATTTACTTGTGTTTTCCACTCTAATTCTACATCTATATATGTAAGTTTAATTTAATAGACAACTAGATGGGGTTGAATTTGAATAGGTTGAAAAGATAATTTTAACCAAAGAAATTCCTAATTTAGCTAAAAATAAATAAAAATCAAATTGTCTTACTAAAAATTGATAGATGTTTTGCACAGATTAACATTTGCAAGTTAATGTTCAAAGTAAAATTGTACTATATGAAATTAACATTGAAAAAAAAAAAAAAAAACTTGGGATTTTCATGGATGGTCTAAACTGATTAATATCACAGACTTGTGAACAAGTCTACTAAGAATAGATTAATGCTATTTTTCTAGAGCCATGATCATTGTAAGTCTAGAAAGCAATTAAGCGATATTAATTGATTTGTGATCTAAATGAGATTCATATACCTATAATTAAGATGATGATCATGAGTAATATTATTCAAAAACAAATAAGGACAAATCTTGATTGAAATTTCAAAATCAAGAATATCTTAATCCTTACCAACTCCATAAACAATTGCGGTAGCTGGACTTCACATCCTAATTTCCACCAATTCTTGAATGTAACGCAACTGTTGGGAAATTTCAGAAATATAAAAGGAAAGGAAGAAATGTAGAGAGAGAATTATGGGTAAGGTGTCTCAAAATTAATAATGTATGAAAACAATGTCTTCCCCACTGGAGTATTAACTCTAAGATTGCAAATGGCTTTTTGGAAAACACGTTTATAAGATAACAATGTCAGGCTCTAATCTCTCGAGGTCTTGATCGGCTTATCAAGGAGAAGATGAACTTATATGAATCAAGTTGATGTGTTGGAAAAATGTGCTTGGAATATTTTTATATATCTTATATATTGGCTTTCTTAATTGACATTGTTATTTTTAATTTTCCAACATTTAGATAAGTGCACAAGTTATGATTGGACTAGTTGTAACAAGTCTCCACTGACACGGATGGTAAGCAGATTCGCCCAGAATATTTGAACTGCAATTTTTACTTCGTTTCCTTGTATATCATGGTCTGATTTCGTGACATATAAGTACAACTCGTATATTTCAGATTTTATATCATCATATATATTTTTTATTCGGACCATTTTTATTGTAGATCATTGGGTAAGAATTAATTTATTATTTTTTATGATTACTTTACCTATAACTAAGGTAAGAAATCAAGGTAGAAATTAAGAGGCCGACTTCGTGAAAAGAGGACAAGACGTGATGCTTCAATGATAATCTTAAAGCAAAGGTTTTCTTCTAGCCTTTGAACAATTTTAAAAAAAATAAAAATAAAAAAATAATAATAATAAACTTTAGTTACGATCCCATCTTTCGATCAAGATACGGCGTGAAGTTAAGAATGAGACTTCTTAATTCAAGTGGTGGTTTGGATCGAATACAATAGAGAAGTGGTGATAAAGTCAAGATCGATGTATTTGATTTTCACTTCATCAACAAGTCAAAAGATGAAGAAAAATGAGTTATCTTTAGTTCCTTTGATTATTATTTTGTTAACTTTGCAAAATTACAAAAATCGAATACAATTGTATTTCTCTAGGAAAATGCTGGAGTAGTCGAAAATTTTTTATTGAAGTGATGACACTCTCTCATATACTTTTGGTCCCACATAAATAAAAATAAAAAAAAAATAACTTTGTCATGACCTCTTTCTGGCCATATGTTAGCGTAGCAAAGTCCTTTTCTCTATCAGAATTATTAATAAATTATTTGACCAGGAGACATGGGGCCCATCAGAAAGTTCACACCTTTGTCTCTTTCTAGGCGAAGCCTAAGGAGAAGTGGTCCTCTGGCTTTGCCATTGTGAAAAAATTCTAACAAAAGCTTAACATGTCCTTATTTGCAGTAACTTCACTATGAATGGTTACATAACTTCCTTCTTCACGCGTGTCTAGCTTGACATTCCCGTAGACTATATTGCACCACATGAGATCACATAGTAACGAAGACTTCACGTCCTAACTTTCACTAATTCTCGAATATAAAAAGATTACCATAATTATTTGTTAAATGTGTGCTTAACATCTTAAGTGTTGAGGCCCAATGATGCAGTCCAATAACTTGTACAGTTGGTCCACTATGATGGAATGTGACCCGGCTGGCTTTTGTGTGCATACTCGCATTTACTTAAATACGACTTAGTTGTTGGAGTCAAATGGCTGAGATAGTGACACTTGGTGATGGCTCAACCGTTGGATGCATGATGACCCTTTATATTCCAAAACTCTCATTTACTTGCTGATTTTTTTGAAATAATTCTAGGGTTTTACTCTAACTTGTATCTTTGTATTTTCTCTCTGAAAACTCTTAATTTTTCGTCGGTAGTCTCTTGGTTCTGGATATTCTTGGTGATGTCTAGTATAAATTACGGTATGGGTGTGGTTTTTCTGTTCTTTGGTGTAATCTGTAAATGAGGGAAAAGTGAGAATTTGATGTTGAGGGCTTAGAGTGGTTGGATTTCTGAGTCTCTAATACTTGTATATTAATATAATTTGCTGGATTCTAATGGATTAGAGTGATAACCACTTAGATGGATGCTCAATATGGTTATTAGCCCTTTATGGGTGAACATCCGTTCCTAGGGACGAAAAATCCTTGTATTCTTTGTTTCGATTTGATTTGGTTTTTATCTGGGACTGTTAATACCAACAGTGGTATTAGAGCTGCTCGATCTGTGTTAAAAACCTTCAATCTGAATATTTCTGGCGTTCTTGACAGTCAAAACCCTAGATCTTCACAGATCTGTACTGTAAGGGTTTGATCTTCATTATTCGGAGAAAGGTAAAATAGTCTTGTATTCACTATTTTACATCATAGAACTGAGACACGTTTGGTAACGAGTTTTTTAACCCAATCTCTTTTGTTAACTTTCGATTTTTAGATATTTTTGGGCATCTTGGTTTGAAACCCACCTGGATCTTCTTTTGTCTAAGGTTTTATACGAAAACCCTAGAATATGAGAGGATAAGGTTTAACGGGTTTCTCAAGATTATTTTCTAAATCTATTTTCGAAAGTCTACACTCTATGATTTGGTTACTTGAAATTACCTGCCTTCTCTGTTTACGAGTTCGTGCATCTGTGTGAATATTAGTTGCTCACTAACACTTCGTGTGTGTACTTCAGTGAATAAAATACTTTCTCTATTTTGTGTACTTCAACTTTGCATTGTTCTATAAATAATCAAAGTTTTTTTAAATTATGGGAGGTAGCAAAATTGATACTGAAATTTGAAATGGAAAATGAGATTTTAGTTTCTCGAGACAAAAAATGAAGGCCCTTCTAATACAACATAAATATGTTAAAGCCCTTGATTAATCATAGGGTGAAGAAATTATTGAAAATAAAATAACTGAGCAAGATGAAATTGCATGGAGCACAATTTTCTTGCATTTATCTAACATTGTGATTAGAGAAGTAGGGAAGACAGAAATTGCAAAAGAAATTTAGACAAAATTCGAGTCTCTTTATCAAACTAAGACCCTTTCCAATAAATGTTACTTGTGGAAACAATTTTTTCAATTTTAAGTTTGATACTAATTTTGATCTTCAAATAAATCTTGACAGATTTAATAAACTTTCCCAAGATATCACCAATGGTGGTGAAACTCTTTCCGATGACCAAAAATCTGTAGCCTTACTATCATCATTACCAGAAATTTATAAAGAAGTGAAACATGCCCTTGAATATGGAAGAACTTCTATCACTATTGGTGTTATTGTTACTTCTTTATGGAATAAAGAACTTGAGTTCAAAAGTGAATCAAAAACCTCCATAACTGGAATATGATACAATGTAAAAGGCAGTAATTCCTTCGAGAAGAACAATAACCGATTCTTGAATAGAAATTTTGGAAAACCAAAAGAACATTCTGAAAATTTTTCAAAGGGCAAATTTAAATTCAATAAGAATAATGGTAAGGCTAAAGGAAAGAAAAGTTACTTTAGCGAAAAAAATAGGTCATTTCATAAAAGATTGTGTAAAGAGAATTGAGTGAGTGAAAAATACAAATAAAGTTGAAGGAAGGGCTGCTATAGCTTATGAAGAAGCAACAGTAGAGATTGGACAAGTCTATGTGACCTGTCAACCCTTAGTCAAAGATGACTGGATCCTTAATTCAGGGTGTACTTTTCATATAACACCCTACAAAGAATACTTTATTGATCTTTTTGAAACTAATGGGGGACAAGTAATAATGGAAAATGATTTTTCTTGCAAAATTAAAAGAATTGGAAAGATTATTTTAAAACTAGAAAAATGAAAATGTACTGACTTTAAATAAAATCAGATACATTCCAAACTTAAAAAGAAATTTGATCTCTTTAGGTACACTTGATGATGAAGGTTTTGATACAATCATAAAAAAGGGTGTTTTGTCACTCCAAAAGAATTTTGCAAAAGTTATTCAAGTTGAAAAATCAAATGGGATATATGTTTTGAAAGCTATACATAAAAAGAACCAGTCCATTGCTGCAGCAATCTCTTTCTATGATAAATATAAAACATAGCATAAAAAACTTGGACATATTAGTGATAAGAATTTACATATTCTTAAGAAAACAAGGTCTTTTAGGAAATGAAAAGATTGAAAAAGTGTCCTTTTTGTGAACACTGCATATATTGGAAGCAAAAGAAATTACCTTTTGCTATTGGTATTCATAAATAAAAATCTATCATTGATTACTTGCATGCTGATCTATAGGGACTAACTTCTGTGGGCACTTATACTGGCTTTAAATATTACCTCCTGATTGTTAATGATTTTTCAAAGAAAAGTTGGGTAACACTTTTAAAAAATCAATTTGATACTTTTCAAAACTTTATTGCTTGGAAAACTCTTGTTGAAAATCAAGTTAATAAGAATGTTAAAACCTTTAGAACTAATAATGACCTTGAATTTTGCAATGAAGAATTTGATAAATTTTGTAAGAAAATGGGATATCCTTAGACATAGCCCCACAACAGAATGGGCTAGCAGAACGAATGAATATGACTTTGTTAGTAAGGGTTAGACGCATGTTAATAAGCTCAAGCCTTCCAAAACTATTTTGGGGAAAAGCTGTTAAAACTACTTTATACCTAATAAATAAAATGTCCTATTGAATCTCTAAATTATGACATACCTAATCATGTCTGAAATGGTCATCCTATTGATTATTCCAAACTTAAAATCTTCGGTTGAGCAATTAAAATCTTCGGTTGAGCTACTTATGTACACCAAAATAAAGGAAAATTGGAGCCAAGGTCCGTAAAAGGTATTTTCTTAGGGTATAGTGAATGTGTCAAAGGCTATAGGATTTGGTTGAAGAATCAGGGAGGATATAGAATCATAATAAGTAGAAATGTTGTCTTTAATGAGTTAGACAAGCTCTATATTAAGGAAAAAGTGGATGCTACCACTGAAACTTATCAAAATAAACACTTTATGCAAACTGAACTCTTTCCAGCTGTTTTAAATCCTGGAAATGAAGATTAGATTGAGATGGAGCGTAGCCTAGTACAGGTTATTGAACCTATCTCTAAAATTGAACTTGAATAACCTACAAATGCTTTAGAAGATTATCACTTGGTGAGGGATAGAACTAGAAGGAAAATAAGGCTACCCTTGAGATACAGTGAACCTGACTTTGTCACTGCACTTAGTGTCCAAAACCTTCTAGACAATGAGACAACCTCCTATGAAGAGGCTATTGAAGGAAAAAAAAAATGAAAATTTTTGGCTTGCAGCCATGGAAGATGAAATGCAATCCTTAGAAAACTAAGACTTGGGTCTTGGTCAACAAACCAAAGGGGGAAAAGATTATTAAGTGTAAATGGAACTATAAAATAAAAGAAGGTGATTCAAAAAATGAAAATATAAGGTTCAAGGTCAAATTAGTTGCTAAAAGTTTTAATCAAAGAGAAGAAATTGACTACAATGAAATTTTCTTTCCTGCAGTCAAGTATACCTCTATAAAAATTCTGCTTTCTCTTGTTTTCACAATTTGACTTTGAATTGGAACATTTTGATGTGAAAACTGTCTTCTTGCATGAAAATTTAGATTAAAAAAACTTTACATAGTTCAACCAAAAGGTTTTGAACAAATGGGAAAAGAATATTGTGTGTCTTTTGCAAAAATAACTTTATGGCTTGAAACAAACACCTAGACAATGGTATATCAGATTTGATACCTTCATAAAAGGGCTTAATTTTAATAGAATTGAATATGATCCATGTTTTTATTATAAAGGAAATGGAGATCCTAATTCTTATTATCTTTTGCTCTATGTTGATGTTATGTTACTTGCCGGGTGTGATGTAAGTGAAATAAATAACATTAAGCAAAAGTTAAAACAGAAATTTAAAATAAAGGACCTAGGTACTGCTAAAATGATTTTAAGAATGGAAATTAGGACCATGTTTCTTACTCAACAATCATATATTTCAAAAATATTGAGTAGATTTTCTATGAATGAGGCAAAAGAAGTCACATTACCACTTGGCGGTCACTTTAAATTCTCTGTGGAACAATGCCCTAAAACTGAAATAGAGCGAATAAGGTCCATTATGCAAATGCAATTGATTCAGTTATGCATGTAATGGTCTGTAATAGACATAATCTTCTTTTTGTTGTAAGTGTCTTAAGTAGATACATGAGTAATCTAGGTGAATATCATTGGAAAGCCATGAAATAGTTGTTAAGATACCTGAAGGGAACTTCAATGTAGATTTGATGTTCAATAAAAGTAAAATTGGAATTCAACTTAATAGTTTTGCTGATTCAGATTTTGTTGGTAATTGTGATAGTAAAAAATCTACATCTGCATATGTTTTTACTTTAAATGATAGTTGCATAAGTTGAAAATCTCAACTACAAAAAATAGTTGTCCTGTCATCGACAAAGGTTGAATATATTGCAGGCTTGCAGCCATAGATGCTGTGAAGGAAAGCATTTGGTTGAAAAATCTGTTGGGTCAAATTGGCTTTATTGAAAACCGTGCTACTGTATATTTTGATAGCCAATTTGCTAAACATATTAGTAAAAATCTTTTTTCATGATAGGACTAAACATATAGATGTTAAATTTTATTTTATAAGAGATATTATAGAAAATGTGATCATAAAAATTGAAAAGATTTCAACTAAATGTAATCCAGCAGACATGGGAACAAAAATACTTTACATAAATTTAGGAATTGTTTAAATCTTCTAAATGATTAAAGTTCTTTTGCAGGTACATAGAGCGAATGAAACCAAAAGGAAAAGTTAACCTCTAATCCACATAAAACCCATAGGTATCAAGCAAGGTGGTGATTGATAAACGTGTGCTTAACATCTTAAGTGTCAAGGCCCAGTGATGCAGCCCAATAACTTGTACAGTTGATCCATTATGGTGGAATGTGGTCGGGCTGGCTAGTGTGTGCATACTCGCATTTACTTACACGTGATTTAGTTGTTCGAGTCAAATGGCTCAGATGGTGACACTTGATGATGGCTCGACCATTGTATGCATGATGACCCTTTATATTCCAAACCTCTCATTTACTTGTTGGTTTTTTTGAGATAATTCTAGGGTTTTACTCTTACTTGTATCTTTGTATTTTTTTCTCTGAAAACTCTTGGTTTTTCGTCGATAATCTCTTGAGTTTTGATATTCTTGGTGATGCCTAATATAGAGTACGATATGGGTGTGGTTTTTCTGTTCTTTGGTGAGTAGTAACCTTTGGTTATTTGGGGTAATCTGTAAAAGAGAGAAAAGTGAGAGTTTGAGGCTGAGGGCTTAGAGTTGTTGGATTCTTGAATCTCTAATACTTGTATATTGATATATTTTGCTGGATTCTAACAGATTAGAGCGATAATCACTTAAGTTGATGCTCAACGTGGTGATTAACTCTTTGAGGGTGAACATCCGAGCCTAAAGACGAAAAATCCTTGTGTTCTTCGTTTCGATTTGATTTGATTTTTACTTGGGACTGCTAATTCCAACATTATTGACTGGAATTACAAAATAGTTTACTACCGATCTATGTTTTTCACTAGTTCTTGATTGGAATCAATGACTCTCCGTACAAAAAGTTGGATAATAAAAATGGCAAAGAGAAAAAAATGATAGTGGTCGAGCCAAAGCCTGCAAATATCCATATTATAATTTGTATCCCATTTTCATATATTTTTTCTTTATGACTTTCATGTAATACCTTTTTAACAAATGTCACATTCAAAAGGTACCACCTATAGATATGTCTGGTTGGCCAAGATAAGAAAATCTCAAAGATCAATGAGATTTGAGATTTTGATTCACGGCGGGGCTCACAAATCATCAGCCGCTAGTTTATTCTTCTAATTTATTGGTCTAAGTATTTTACAAATCCATCATTAGTTGAACGATTTAGGTTACAACATAGTGGTCGATGAAAACTGAAATTTCAATGTGACTTTTCTCACCCCTGTTTTATTTTATTTTTTCCTAGATGAGTTGGATTGATGCCATTGTGATTTGGTCGTCAAAAGGGGCACGAACAACATTCAAGTACTGTAGAAACTTGAATGGCATACTAATTTGATCTTATCTCGAGGGATCAAATGGAACATATCTTTAAGGGCGAAGATGAGAAACTCAATTTGTTGAGATTGGGTGATTAAGAACCACTATGACACTGTTTCTGTATTGAGTCACCAAAATTTCAATAATTTTCGAGTCAAGTCAGAAGCTCAAATGGAAAAATACGAGATCCAATTTTATTAAGTTGTGCAGATCATGGTATTCAAGAGTTTAACAATTTTGTACCGTGACTAACTTGTTGACCTCCAAAAATGGCTCCAACAGGCACCCTAGCTTCGTCCCCTCGAAACCTGCGTATGTAGCACCCCGTCAAGAGGCAAAGGCGGCCGGACGAGAAAAAGGTCCGGCCACCGTTTGCACTCCGACGGTCAAGTCAACGGCCGGACGAGAAATAGATATATAGAGTGCAATTGTAGAGAGATGGGGGATTTGGCTAAAGTATTTAGAACATACCTTAACTTGTGAATTGAATCCATATATATAGAGAAATGATGTAAAATGGGCTAAGGCGGGTTAATGGGCCTAAGTTCGAGCCCAGTATGAGGTGAGCAAAGTGATAGGCACTTCGGCTGGGCTTTTTATGGCCTCGGTGGCGCCTCGGCTAGGCTTCTTAGAGCCTCGG
>NC_036240.1:645286-706827 GCF_002742605.1 Olea europaea var. sylvestris
GCTCATAAGGTGTAACATATCGCATTTCTCCAAGATATGTGCAGAGGGTCTGTCATGCATTATAATAAATCATATGCTCGCACAGCTCAATGTATCAGTAGTGCTATAGTGAAGCAAGTAACATGATGTCGACAATAAAATGAAAATGATGATAACATGGCATACGTATTGGCTATAATGAAATTAATAAATTACGTGCTAGTAATAATATGGTATTCGTGCTTCGAAGCAACAATATAGTACATAAGCTATGGCAATGATATGTAGTGATGCTGAGGTACTAGTATTGCGATAGTCCCCCAAGTTTGAGTCTAATATTCATTTATGCAATGCGTGGACTTCAATGAAGTAAAGCCAGTGGGTTGGGTAAAAATTGAAAGAATTTTTGAATTCCAAATAATAGTCCCCCAAGTCCAAGTATAGTCATTTATGTCATGGTTGGAGTTAGAAATGCGTTGTTGTGAATGAATGATGAAGAAGCCGAGGTGGTTGAATAAACCGAACTTGCGAGGTTTGTGAATGCTGAATTGTGATGAAGCCGAGGTGGTTGGGAAACCGAACCTGCGAGGCTTGTGAATGCTGAAATGTGATGAAGCCGAGGTGGTTGAGAAACTGAACCTGCGAGGTTTGTGAAGGCTGAATTGTAAGGCCCAAGCTGTTGAGGCACCTGCTGTCGAGGCACCTCCACCATTGACTGGGCTCAGTGTAGTTCACTTTTCACTGTAATCTATTTTCATCACATGCTGTTTTTCTCCGAAGTGTATTGGCCTCGTTAAGCAATTGAACTTAATGTTGATTGAAGAACTAAATAACTTTAACTTGGTACCTTAACTCAAATCACTTAAAACAACTGAATTGTATGCAACTTTCTTGAGTTATGACCAACATTACTTAAGTAAATGAACAACTGTGTAAGCCTCGAACTTAAGCAAACGAACTTTACTTAAACATAATAACTGTAACCTGAAGGGATCCAACGAATGCTGTTGCAGCCGAACTTAAGCATAATAATTGTATGAGCCTCGAAATTGAAGTGAAGTGGCTTCTCCCATTGGCGTTCAGCTTCGCCAAAAGGAGGTATGTGCTAGCGCCTCGGAGTTCAAGCGAGGTGGCCCAGAGATGGGACGCGAGCCTCTCCTCCGAGGTGACGACGCATCCCAAACATGGTGGATGGTGCAGCCATGTTGGGGCTTCTCCCCTTGGCGCTCAGCCTGGCCAGAGGGAGGCATGTGCTAGCGCCTCGGAGTTCAAGCGAGGTGGCCCAGAGACCGGACGCGAGCCTCTCCTCCGAGGTGACGACGCATCCCAAACATGGTGGATGGTGCAGCCATGTTGGGGCTTCTCCCCTTGGCACTCAGCCTGGCCAGAGGGAGGCATGTGCTAGCGCCTCGGAGTTCAAGCGAGGTGGCCCAGAGACCGGACGCGAGCCTCTCCTCCGAGGTGACGACGCATCCCAAACATGGTGGATGATGCAACCATGTTGAGGTAATATTAGCTCTCTGAAGATAAGTAGATGTAACATGGCTGAGGCAGAAGCAAAATTCTGAACTGAACAGCTGTACTAATAACGAAGCAGAGGCTGACTCTGAACTGAACATAATAGATGTACTGATACGATGCAGAGGCAGACTGAACTGAACGTAGATAGTTGTTATGTAGAGGCGTGATGACCTTTCTGAACATAAGCGGGGCTATAATGCAGTAATTCGTACAATAAGGCTTCTCATGAAGTGGTGAACAAATATCTAGCTGGTGACCCGTGATAGTGAAGGGTGAGGGATAATCATCTCACAAAGTTAGGAATAAGCATCTGGCGAAGCGGGAAATGGACATCCTGCGAATCACTCTCAAACTATCGGAGTCTTATAAGCAGCCTCGGACAAACGAGGTCTTATAGCTAAGCTCGACGATAGTGAAATGTAGGAATAAACATCTCGCGAAGCCAGGTATAAACATCTGGCGAAGCGGGGAATGGACATCCCGCAAATCACTCTCAAACTATCGGAGTCTTATAAGCAGCCTCGGACAAACGAGGTCTTATAACTAAGCTCAACGATAGTGAAATGTGAGGAATAAACATCTCGCGAAGCCAGGTATAAACATCTGGTGAACTGTCGAACTATCGGAGTCTTATAAGCTGGCCTCGGATAGACGAGGGCTTAAAGCTAAGCTCAGCGATAGTGAAGTGAGGAAAAGACATCTCGCAAAGCCAGGGATAAACATCTGGCGAAGTGTCGAACAATCGGAGTCTTATAAGCTGGCCTCGGATAAACGAGGACTTAGAGCTAGGTTCGACGATAATAAGGCGGGGAATAAGCATCCCGCGAAGCCAGGGATAAACATCTGGCGAAGTGCCGAACGATCGGAGTCTTATAAGCTGGCCTCGGATAAACGAGGACTTAGAGCTAGGCTCGACGATAATAAGGCGGGGAATAAGCATCCCGCGAATAGGTCAGGAAAAGCTCCTTTTACAAGGGCGAGTACATCTAACAATTATTCTCTTCCTTTTTCAAGGAACGAGGATTTCAAAAGGTGCGCCTCTTCCTTTATTCAAAGAACGAGGACTCCACTTTTGACAATAAGATAGCCATGAGCTAGGGCTCGCATCCGTTAAATAAAGAATTCACGAGCTAGCCGTGATGTGTGAAGACTTATGGGCTCGCCTTCAATAATAAGATTGGGCATTTGGCTGAGGACTTTTCTATCATCAAATTTAGTGCAAAGGTTGAAGAAGACAATTCTGATCCTCGATATAAAGCCATGGCCAATTTATTTATCACAATTGATAACATCATTAAACTCAAGCTAATGATAGTAGAAGCTGTGCGTGTTTCAAAGCCAGATTAAATTCATTCCCAAAGTCATAATAATGAATTATTATCCGAGGCACGTAAATCTATCAATTATCCCTTTGGAAGTAGCGGCCCAATCAAACTTCATATATGTCAAAGTGGGTATCACATGCTAGCAATTAATTATACCATGAAAATGAATCCTAGGCCCATTTAAGATGATTAACAGTTGGAGGAAAAAGAATAGTTTTAGCCCAATGAAATAAATTTCTAGGCCCATGTTTAAACCAATATTTGTCCAATAAAATGATGCCAGCACTAACCTGCACTTTGTGCAATATGTTGTAGTGGAAATTATTCTATAATAGGCTAGAAAAATACCACTTGCCACTAGAAATAGCCTGCAACAGCCGGTTGAGAAGACCCATTTCTAACCCAACACGCCACCTTCACCATCACATTTCCATCAACATTTAATGCAGAGTAAAAATTCAAACCAAGCATTGCACTTCCCTACGATATATAGCGATTACCGATTGCCGGAGGTAGCCGCCGGAACTAGGTTTTTACCCGATTTTCAAGGGCTTCGACTAGCAACCGTATTTTTTCCCTGGGCAACAATTTGAACACCATCTTGGGCTCGAATATTTCTGCAGATGCACCTAGAAAAAATTCCTTCTTCAGGAATAAATAATGCTTCTAATATTTCCAGATTTTTGGAGACCATGTGAGTGATGTCTGCAAATATCTCCACAAGAGCAGTGACATTTTTCTGCATTTGTTGTTGTTTTCAAGCTTGGACTTCTTTTCCCCATTGTTTTCATTTGCTGTTGGTTTCTTTCTCAAGAAATGTGAGAATATTGTGAATGAAGACTCTATTTTTACAAAGATTTCAGCAACTAAAGAACTTCTCTTTTCCATGTGTTTGTGTTGCTTTTGATGAAAATTTGTCGCAAAAACCAAATGGTGAATATGGCCGGCAATCACTTGTTGTCTGCCACTTTAATTTTTTGCCGAAAAATTCCATTCTTCACGCCCCTGTTAGTCGTTCCAGCCACTATGTTTTTTGGCCGAAAATAATCATTTTCATGGTGGGTTTTTCAACCCTTTGTTGGCAATTGCATGGCTAGAGCCATGGTCGGTAGATTCTTTTGTTCAAGGAAACCTTCAATTGCCGTTTTTCCTTGCTTTTGGTGGCTGATTCCCCCCTCTCTTTTTGGGTAGAAGAATCTGCTGCCCAAAAAACGTTGTTGTCTTTCCTCTTTTTTAGTTTAAGAACTGACCGAAAAAAAATTCTCTCATTCCGATAGCTTTTGAGAAGTGGTATAACATGGTTAACGTACCGTTTCCCACAGACGGCGCCAATCTGTTGACCTCCAAAAATGGCTCCAACAGGCACCCTAGCTTCGTCCCCTCGAAACCTGCGTATGTAGCACCCCGTCAAGAGGCAAAGGCGGCCGGACGAGAAAAAGGTCCGGCCACCGTTTGCACTCCGACGGTCAAGTCAACGGCTGGACGAGAAATAGATATATAGAGTGCAATAGTAGAGAGATGGGGGATTTGGCTAGAGTATTTAGAACATACTTTAACTTGTGAATTGAATCCATATATATAGAGAAATGATGTAAAATGGGCTAAGACGGGTTAATGGGCCTAAGTTCGAGCCCAGTATGAGGTGAGCAAAGTGATAGGCACTTCGGCTGGGCTTTTTATGGCCTCGGTGGCGCCTCGACTAGTCTTCTTAGAGCCTCGGCTTTGAGGCCCAACGGCTTTTTATGGCCTCGGTGGCGCCTCGGCTAGGCTTCTTAGAGCCTCGGCTTTGAGGCCCAACACTAATGGGTCTAGCTCGGGTCCAATAAGGTGGCCCAATATGGAGTGATAATTCATAGGCGTAACATAACTTTTTATAGAGAGATCGAAACTTCCAAGATAATCCGTGTAACACAACACGTCCTGCTTTTCTAGACGGGCCAGGATGCACATGGTTTGATTATTGACTTTAGCTAGTGAGATTACTTTAATTATGGGAATAAAGGCTTTGATATGGGCAGCTAATAAATGGTTTGTTGACGTACTGATATTGCAATTTACTTTTACTTCTTCATTTAGTCAACAATTGCATTATTATTATGATTTGCATATATATCGATTATTAAAGGTTGAACCCCAATCTTGAGGCCCCCACTGCTCCGCCCCTGGAACTCTGTGAGAGAGATAAAGTGCGGGACGTGCCCCAGTAGGCCAGGGAACAAGAGCTGCTTGTACAATGCGCCTACAAGGAGTCCAATTTCATGTCTCAGGAATTGAACCTCCACACTGCGGCTGTCAGCAAAATGTGAAATAACCTCACTCCTGTCCTTTGCACCACTGGGCTATGGTCCGAGGGGCAGCATTTATCGATTATTGATTCAAGGACAAGATAGCAATGTTGAATAGTCGGTGAAAAAATAGTAATTGCCAATAATTCTTAATTCGGTTCATAAATCAGGATTGTTGGTGAGACTGATATTGCATGATTCATAAAAATTACTAAGCTCATCTAATCAATGGATTGCCAAGAACTAACACTGACAACGCGTGACTTGTATAATGAGATGGTTAGAAAAATAAACTCAATTTCATTCACACGATTAGTCGCCCAATCTTGTAACCCACTAAAATATTCAACATAAAGTGCTTACCAATCTAATCCAATATTCCCTAATCACTACCCATATCCCAAAAGCCGATGACATTTATTTTCTTTTTTCCTTTTTTAAATTCCTTCCAATTTTAATGATGAACTCAATTCTAGACCCAATAAACTCCTTTGGAAAAACAAAATTCAATGTAAAATAGATTATTAGTTATAATACACTGATCATACTCATCATCCTCTAAAACATATACACAATGACACATTAAAACTTTGTCAAATTCATTGATAAGAACATACTTAAACCAAATAAAAAATCCAAAATTTGATTATTTTCCAACATCAAAAAGTTGGGACAAGGCCATAGGTAGCATCAGCAGCAATCAGGGACTCAACCTCCATCTCCGAACGTTTCGCGAACCTTCCTTTGATTCTCGGCCTAGTTTCTGCATACGCCTTTCTTGAAGCATATCGAATGGTTTTCTCGAACTTTCTATTCTTTCTTTTTTCTCTGTACCTCAAAACCCTCGCTTCTCTGTCAATCCCGGAGGCCGGAGTCGGGATGACCTCGGTTTTAATGAAGTTGTTCGATGCATCAGTGATGGGGTTGTGGTCGGGCACCACTCCAACCTCCAAAGACGAGGATGAGATCTGTGGGTATTCGAAAAGTTGTTAGCAAATTGTAGCAATAATTTAATAGTATAATCAAGTTTGACTATCCAATCAAATCAAATCTAGTAATCCATACTAAACATATTCATATTTCATCCAACCAACGAGAAATGGCTAACCTTAAAAGTAAGATAGCACTTGTCTAAGAATTAAGCCACATCTGTGGGATAAGTTATTTTTTTGCTTATAAGTAAAAGATAAGTTACTCAAATCAATGATTTTATCAGTAAGAAAAATGAAAAAATATGAATTAAAAAAGATTTGGGAAGATGAACTTACGCTTTGGCTAATGGATTGAGGGCTGAATTTGTACATAAATGTCTTAGATCCTGGATAATCCATGGAATAAGTTGGAAATCCATCAACAACTGGACCCAAAAAGTGGGGCTGCGTATATTCATTCTTGTTTTGCTCTGGCACAACCCCGTCGGAACTGTACTGTTTCTGATGATCGTTGACATGGAGCTGTGGCTTTTGATCGCCGGAAATTAAGTCAAGATCCAGGTACGGATCCATATCATTGAACAAATATTCCGCCGATTTATACTCCGGCGACTCAGAATCTTCCGTGGGAAGGAGCCACGACGCCGCCTCCGCCTCCTCATCGGACAAGTACTTGTCATCAGTGGTAGTGTTGTTGGGGGATGACGACGACTTAGAAACGGCGCAGTCGTAGAAGGGGACAATAGGGAGTCGCTCGTGGCGGCGAGCAAGTGGATTAGCAGAGTGTATGTCTCGGTCACAAGTGGCGCAAAGCGCCGCTGCATCCGCCTTGCAGGTGACTGCGGCTGGTGCTTGCTTGCAAACTTCGCACAACAACACACGGCCGTGACGAGACGCCAGTTTGTTGGCGGCGTGGACTCTGGCGTCGCACCCGAAGCAGAGGAAGGCGGAGTCAGCAGCACAGAATACGGCGGCGGAGGTGGTTTTGCATGAATCACAGATTTTTGCTGTTAAGCTCCAATTCTCACCCCCCATTTCTTCTTCTTCTTTATTATTATTATTTTTTTTTTTAAATAAACTTTCTAATGTTTAGGACATATAAAGTATGAAGTACATACCTTACGGACAAGTGGGTAGGGGAGATCAGAAGATTGGCCAATAGGAGGATTACATGTGAGCAAGGCTTAGCCAAATATAAAGGGAAAATTGTAGTAGTAGTCCTCAACTATTGCCTCAATGAGAAATTATCCTTCAATTTTTTCTTATAAAATCATCCAAATGATCCTTGAAATTGTTCGGAAATGTGCCGAAAAATTGACATGATTTTTCTCATTTGTATTTTTTATTGTTTCTAATTTCATTATTGACCCGGTGAGGCATTTCATACATCTCTTTTATCTAGAGCACCTAGAGAGCCATATAAAAGAGTAGGAGTTAATTATAAGAATTAACTCATATATGTGTTTTTTATTGTTCACTGAAATTTTAGATATCGAGTTTTGATCACTAAATTTATCAAAATATCGGACATCACTTAGTGGCAGGACATCCATTCAACAACTCTGATGGAATTGAGAGCAAACCAAGATATAAAACTTGCTACCAACAGCAAAAAACATAAACTAAAAACCATCCAAAAACATCCACTATAATTATTTACATCAATGCAAACATTTGTAGCTACAAATTGTATTTTCATTAAAAATAAATAAATAAATAAATAAAAATAAAAAAATAAAACTGATGAAGAAGAAGAAAAAAACCACCACAATTTTGCCATCAAAAAAGAAAAAGGAAAAAAAAATGAAGTGGACACCTCCAATTCACCGAATTCCATCATAAAAAAAATGAAAAAAAAAAATCAATTCTTTCTCTTTTTTTGTGTCTTTCCCTTTTGTTTATCACTCATTTGGGAGTTTCGATTGGAGGAACAGTCGCAATTGGTCACAAAGAAGAGTCGTTCATCGAATTGATTATATTTTTATAGCAAGCTGGAATGCTCCACTAAATAGCAACCGTCCTCAAAAAAATGAAATTTTTTTATATGCAAGTGGCATTTGGAACATTCCTAAATTTTTGGGACAGGCCGACGTCAATTTTACGAGTTCAGTGACAAAAACTCGACCACCTTAAAGTATAGTGAGCAATGAAAGACTCATTTCTTACATGACAATTTGAATAACGGTGTGCATTTTGTCTGTCACGTCACCAATTTCGTTAAAGTTGTGAAATGGATGTCGTGTCAGTAAATAATGTCCGATATTTTGATAAGTTTAGTGATCAAAACCTGACATTTGAAACTTTAAAGAGCTATCAAAAATACAAACATAAATTTAGTAATTATTGGGACAATAAATTCACAGAGCAAAAAAACTAACTAGTCAAAAAATTCTTGTTAATTTTGTGGTTTGAATAAAGAGTAGAATATTTCTATTATAGAATATTTCTATTTTGTCCTGATTTATTTTTATACATTTATTTTGTCTTCTAAATATTTATTTGAATGAATTTCTAAGTATTAGAACATATATGGTTTCGTAATATAAGACATAGAAAGACTGTTTGGATTATTTAACATAGATTGGAGAGTGTTTGTAATATAATTGAGATGTTAGAGGCCAATTTGCTAAAGAGAGCAATAGATTGTGGATCAATGATGAAACTTTCTCTTTGGAAGGATGTGTGTGGTCCACTGGAGACGTGAATGCATTGGGGAACCATGGTAGGGCTAAGTGGTGTTTGGCTTTTATCAAACTGTAATCAAAAGGAGAAAGAACAAGGATAATAATGGAGTGGTGGTCCCATTTGGTATGGTTTGTGGGATGGGAGGTTTTGGGTGCAAATTGGGTTAGTTGTCACCTCTTAAATATTCTAGACCAATCTTGAGCTAGAAGAGGTTTGTGGAGTAGGTGTGTTGGGGAAGCGTGGCTCACTGGCTCTTGAAGGTATGTAAGAGACATGAGAGGAAGGATCATTAATTGTCTTTGATTTTCATGTTTTGATAGGGATTAGAGATGATAGGGAAACAACGATAGTGTAGCTTCTTCATCCTATCAAAGTTGAGACTCACATGCACGTCTCATACACGCAAATCTCAATCCAAGTAAATAGAGACTTCGTTAGAGAGGAATCAAGATTTTGTTGCACGTAGATAATACCAAAATAATAATAATAATAATTATAAGTTACATGGAAGCAATTACATTAGAAGTCTGAGCTCTTTTGCTAACTTTCAGGACTCCACATTCAACAGTGTTTTTGTATCTTTTGAATTAAGAGTACTCAAGGAGATAAATTTTCTCTTCAAATCTAGAATGTGTCTCGCTGGATAAGTGTTCTAATGGTTCCATGAAACATTTTTATTCTAATCCGGATAATATCAGCTATCCAACAAGATGTATTATTTTTCATTACCACAATGCTTGTCGAAACTGTTTCATATATTGAAAATAAATCCCAATTCAAACACATATGAAAGATGAAAGCTATATCAAGAATCTAATCATCATCAAGTTTGAGTCATAGTTAAAAATAAGGATGCATTTAATTGTGAGTATGGAATTTATAAGGAAAGAAAATACATTATAGGCAATTGAATTGCCTAAAAATTATTTGCATTGAAATATTTAATTAAATGTGTTTGATTGATTTAATTTTCAACATAAAAAACGTTATACTTGTCCATTTTTATTGGTAAGTAGATGGAAGAGAGAGGGAGTAGATGAAAGAGAAAAAGAGAAAGAATTACCTGAAAAATAAAAATATACTCCATCTAAGAAAAATATTTTACTTGTTTTTCAAGGAAATATGGTAACATGACCCAAAGTATGAAAATATTTTTCATGAAAAAATATCAATCAAACAGCACAAAAGTAGGAATTTAAGTGAAAATGACATTTTTCATGAAAAATATTGACAATCAAATGCACTCTAAGTAAAATTATCTATCACTATGACAATTTTCTACAATATTGGCTTTCCCTAAAGTTTTTAATTGCTGATTTGCAGCCAATTTTTTTATTCTACAACTTATAACAATCTTTTATCAAGTGCTCCTTCTTCTTACAATAATTAAAAATGTTGAAATAAGACTTCAATTTGCCTCTTGCGCAACCATCACCAACAATGAGGCAATCTCCATGAAACTCGAATTCAACAAGATACTTCATCTTTTCATTTGAATATAGAGCACCATAGACTTCTTCAATAGTAATAGTATTATCGCTATATAAAATCGTGTCTTTAAAAGACATATATAAAGCTAGCAATGAATACAACAAAATCAAAGATAAATCTTCTCTATCATATTTAACTTCCAGTGTTTTCAAATCTGGGACAATTTATTTAAAAACAGTAGGTAATCTTCAAGGAATGTACCTTCTATCATAGATGAAAATATAGACCCTGCTTCAGATACAATTTGTTAGTTATACTTTTCGTCATGCATAATTGCTCTAATTTCAACCATTATGCAGTAACTGACTTTTCATTCAAAACATTCTGAAGAATATCATTTGAAAGATAAAAATAAATTTATAATAAGGCCTTCCGATCCCTATGTTTTTTCTCCTCCTGATTCCAAGTTGTGGACATCTAGTTAAACTCCAATAACGCATCGTCCAAATTCATCTCAGTAAGTACTGCTGTATTTTTACCTGTCACAATGAAAATCTTGTGCTAAAGCCCAAAGGAGAATATCATATTTCATGGTTGCCATCCTAAAATCAAGATTTCCATATGAATAAAACATTAGTTCTGATACCAAATTTTATAAACAACGAAGAAGATACTACATTGCTCTAATAACAATTTGTTGTAATAATATGGAAGAAAATAAATATGGCACAAATAAAGTAATTGATCACAAATTCAAGAACAAAATAATTTGTAGGAAAAATGAGAATTCACTAAAATACGAAGAAAATAATATAATGATATTATGTTTATAATTTCTCTAACTTAATCTAAAATGCAATAAAGAGCTAAATATATATAAGGGATGTTTCAAACCCTAAAAGTAGAGTTATTTTTAGATGGAAAGAAATGCTCAAAACGCTTCAAAATGTAAAAAAGAGGCATGCGATGGATGAGCGCTGCTGCTCAATCCTCGGGAGAGCACCAAGCGGGCGACGTTGGCACAAGCACCAGGTCCCTACTCAAAATTTCGATGGCATCGTTCGAGGCTCAAGCGGTATGCTAGCATCCAACTAGCAAAAAAGTCAAAAATTTCTTTCTAATCCATATTTTGATCTCTTTATGTCTAACCCAACCTTCAACCTCGCAATTGGGCCTCCATAAAGAATTTCAACTAAAATTTGTCAAATAGACTTTAAATAGGATTACAAAATAGCATTTCAAATAAAAAAAATTAAAATTAAAAAAAAAACTTTTTAAGTCAACTTAGAATTCTCGATTATCTTTCAAATAAAATTCGAATCACACCCTAATTCTAACAAATAAAGTAAATCTTACATGAAGTTACATTAAAAAATAAGTATTAATAAAATAAGTCTCATGTCAACATATTTAATTGATATTATCATTTCATCACAAATCACTGTTACATCACATGTGGAAAATCATCACCTTGTACATCTTACATCATTCTTATTTACCCAAGTTTTAGGTATGTAGTTGGTTAAGAGGGACACTCAAGTTTTATGAATGGAAAAGGACTACTATGATTGTGGATTTTGTTGGGGGCGGGGGAAATTTTTCTATTTGGTTTGCCTTAATGAAATGATTCTTTCTATATTGCGACATATGTCCTAATCTTTTAAACATTTTACCTTTTGTTTACACTATTTTGGATATTTGAATAAAAAATCATCCTATGATCTAATAAATAAGAGTAATTCATAACATATGTATCATATTTTCTTAATAAAACACCATATTCTTCAAATGGTAAATTTGTATTTTTTAATTGAGATATAATATTCTTTATTTCTTCTAACATTCTTTCTAATAAATTATCTAATCCTTCAACTATATATTCTGGCATTTATCAAATAATCATCATGCAATTGTCCCTGCGATTCTTTTAAGATCTTAAAAAGATTTATTCTAATTTTAGCAAAAGTTTAATAGTTTTACCTTAGGTTTGATCTAGACTTTTATTCTTAGAATCGAGTGACCTTCGAGCTCTGAATTTGTAAACTGCTTCCTTCAACGGCCTCCTACCTTCACGAAGTTGTTACTATTTCAGCTGCTTGCTCTCACTGTATCAGCTTCTAAAGAATAAAATTCTAGACTTCTGTTAAAGAAAAGTCTCTTTTGGCTAAAATAAGAAGGAAACTTTCTATTAGATCTTTCAAGAATCTATGGGAAAAAGATTTAGAAACTCATAATGATATCAAAATATTGAAATTTTATTTCTATTAGGTTCTTCCTTGGGCCTACATCTTTATCTTCAATGTCTTCACATGTAGTATTATTGTCCTTCATACACATTTTTCAAAAGGTGCTTTGTCTTCTTCTTTTATTTCTTCATATGTAGGTGGGGCATTCTCTTAACTAGCAGAATTCTTTTATAGTGGTAGGACATCCTGAAAATTGATGTATATCAAATCTTGTAATATAGTCTTTTAAAATTTCTGATTTTGCATATCCTCCATTGGATACTAACATCCAATTTTCATATTGGCACAGGCACGAGAATTTTTTATCAAACAAATTTTTGGCAATGTTGTAGATGACTTTAATTCCAAGTGCTCTTCTATGTCTGATCCATGATTTTGTAACTGTTTGGACTTTTCTATTATTTTCGGTAGCATCAATTTGGAAATTGGCTGCAACATATCCAGTTGAAATTATGTGTTCAACTGTATAGTAAACAATTCCATCATATTCTGGACTAATTGAATAGAATTTTAAAAATATCTTCCTTCCCTTGGCAAATTTAGATACTTCCTTAACGAATATGTCATCAAACTTTGAAATTTCAATAAAATCTTTTCCTGAATAAATCAAATCCATGAATCCATAGACTGTCATGATTTTTATAAATGAAGGGTCACCTCCTTCCAAGGCTGTTATTTTAGGGTAAACATTATTTTCCAAAGAAATGAAATATGAATCACTTATTTTTATTTCATAAGCGATTTTGACTATTTCGGCATATTTTACTTCGTTTGGATCTAAAGGGATTTTATCTTCTTGGTCTATGATACTGATTGTTTTGGTATCTCTTTTATCTCCATGTATCATAGCTTTCTTAGTTGATGATACAGAAATTGAATCTCCTTTATTATCAGTTGGTATGTTGTCACGTCTGGGTCCACTATTACTTCCAGCTGTCCCTATTTGGTATTGATTTGGAAAACTCATTTCTGAGCTCTTTGATATATCTGTTTCAAACAGTATATTTTTTAGTTGTGCTGCAATAGCATCAACTTGATTTTTGAGTTCTATGGCATATTTATGATGCTCAATAGTGATATTCAACAATATTTTCATATTTGAGTTGAACATCTCTAAGATCTGGGTTGTTCCAGAACTTATATCTTCAGATTCTTCTTTAAGAAAATTTGTCATTTCTTGTATATGTAGAATAGATTGGTATAATTCCATGGTCTTGACTTTATCCATCAGCAAATTCTATGTTTCTGCTGAGAAAATCTGCAAGAAATTTATTAACTCCTTTAATATGGACTATATCAAAATTATAAAATGCTAAATAAGCTTGTCATCAATGAAACCTTCTGTATTGTGATTCTGGGGATAATTTATTCCTAACTAATGTTGCAACTTGAGAATTATCTGTTTCAACAATAAATTTCTTGGATAATAAAAACAATGAGAACTTTTTTATTCCTCTAATAATTGCTAGTAATTTTTTTTCATGAGTAGTATAATTTATTCTGCTTGGTTAAAGGTTCCACTTGAGTATCTACAAATTTCATTAAGATCTGTTTTTTAATATTGCTGCCCAATATTTATCTAAGGCATCAGTATTAACAATCAAATTATCTTTTCCATCTAGTAATCTTAATTTTGGTAAATTTTTGTATTCTTCTTTTAATGATTTAACTATTTCTGTATGTTCTTCATTCCATCCCTTAATATTTATTTTTCTAAGTAAAACTTGGGTTTTATGTCTTTTCTTAGAAATATTTTCAATAAATCTTTCTGCATAATTTAAACATCCTAAAAATTTTTGAATTTGTTCCGTAGATTCTAATTTATTTGGAAAACTTTCCATCTTTTTCGATATATAAGTCTGTAATTTTATCCCTCTTTTATCTATTGATAATCTAAGAAAGTCTATCTCTTGTTTTCTATTATAAATTTTTCTTTAGATAGTACAATTCCTTCTTTTTTACCTTCATTAATAAATTGGATTAAATGATTTCTATTCCCTTCTTTACTATTAGAACATATTAATATATCATCAATATAAACTATTAAAAATTCATTAAACTTTTTAAATATATTATCCATCTTTCTTTGATATATTTGTGGTGCATTTTTCAAACCAAATGGTATAACTAACCATTCATATTTTCATTGAGGTGTACTAAATGCAGTATATTGTATATTATCTTCTTCCATTTTTACTTGCCAAAATCCTGATTTACAATCAAATTTAGAATAATATTGTTTTTCTCTTACAAGATTTATTAGTACTTCTTTATTTGGTAGAAAGTAACCATCAAATTTAGTATATTTATTTAATTCTTTATAATTTATAATCATTCTAACTTTTCTTCTAACTTGTTCTGAGTGTTTCATAACCATAAAGGCTGGACTACTATGAGGTTCATTACTAGATCTAATAAGTTTTTGTTCTAACAATTCTTTTATCTGATTTTTAAATTCTTGTGTATCTTCAACTGTATACATCATTGGTCTTACTCTTATTATAACATTTTCTGTTAATTCTATTTTGGCTTATGGGTGATTTGGTTTTCAAAATAATAATGGATTTTCTCCATAATCATTTTCTAATTGTTCAATGATTTTTTCTATATTCATTTCTATTCCTGTTTTTAGAACCTTTTTATATAATATTCTTTTATTTTTTATTTCATTATTAAGAATTGGTTTTTTCTCCCATTTATCACCACGCTGAGCTGGCTGAACTCTATAAGGTTTAAATTCTCTATGAATTTTTAATAAGTGTCCACAAGGTGTTTGTAACATTATCATATAATTATTTTGTTTATAATATTGAAATTGTTGTATGAAATCATTTCCTAATAATATATCACATTCTAATTTATGATATTTATAAATTTTATTTATTGTTACTTGTTTACTTCCAAGAATTATGTTAACTTTATTAGCACCATTAATTATTTGAGTACTTTCTCCTGTAACACCAGTTATTTTTATATTACTATCATTATTCCATGATTTTATTAAAAAACTTTTAAATATTGTTATATCACTTCCTATATTTATTAAAGCACAAGTTGTTATATTTGTTTCTACAATAGTAATTTGTATATACACAGTTAATGGAAAACTTATCTGATTATTCATCTAATTCTTTTACATAATATAGTTTGTTCATTATGAACAATATATAATCATTCTCTTTTTATACTATAATCTTCTAATCCATTTAGAAAACTCATTCATAAAAGTATATGGGGATTTATATTCATACTTTTATCTATGTAACATGGTATTAAAATATCTATTCTTCCTATTTTTATTGGTACCTTAACTTCTAAATCTATTATATGTACTTGTTTATCAAAATTTACATACTTATATGGCTCAGTTTTTTGAGTTATTAAACCTTTATTTCTAATCGAAGTTATATGACATTCACTAACTCCTGTATCTATTAATATATTTGGTCCATTTATATTTTCTCTTCCATTATAATATTCTCCTTCTATTTTCATGTTTCCAACATTCCTATATAATTTTACTTCTTTTATTTTATTGATTTCTTCTAACTGGTTTTTATTAGGTATTTTAAAACTTTTTGATCTTTTAATTAATTGTCTATCTTTAAATGTTATGTTATTAGAACATTCTCCTTCATTTAATTCTGTTATTTCAGGTTTATTTTTTGTTATTCTAAATTCGTATTCTTCTGAGATTAAACTTATCTGTTTGTTTGGTTCTATTATTTTACTAATATCTTTACATTATTTATGAACTTCAATATATGGTTTATTGGAATAAATATTCCCATAATTAGAATTGATAAATGTGTATAAAGCTCTATATTCTATAGTCATATTTTGATCACATGGTTGCATAATATCATTTCTATGAAACTTGAAATGTAGTCCTAAAACTTCATTAAAGTTTCTATCTTTCAATGATACACAATATTTTGGATAACATGTAAACATGATTTTTTGATATGCTAAATTTCATTTTACTGTTCTTAAATGACTATCTTTAACTCTATTATTCTTCCATCATGTAAAGTTATAGTTAAGAGTGAATCTATCCATTCTCTAAATAGTAATTTAAACATTATTTGTATTTCTGCTAAATAAATATATTGGATTTTTTCACTTTACTTTTTACTAATCTTCTTCAATAGTTCATCAACTGTATTTTTTGTTAAAAGATTTAATTTATGTTGTCCATAAGTTTTTTTACATCTATGATTTTTTCTATTTTGTGATATTCATTTATTGCTATTCTTTCTCTTTTCCAAATTCTGTCAAAGACTTTTCATTTTCCTATTTTTAAGTCTAATGATAATTTTTGCAATTTTCTAAACTTGTTATTATCAAAAGTAACTTTTAATCTATATCATTCTATTCCTTCATATTATTGTATATTTATGTTATTACTTTCTATTTCTTCAATTTCTCTATTCAGATCCTGATCCATCCTCTTCTGTTTTACTTATATATACTTCTTGATTATAATATTCTTTAATTCGTCTTTTATTTTTAAATATTCTTCTTGCAATATTCTAATTTTCTTTTTATCACAATCAGGACTTATATAACCTATTTATTCACAATTCTAACATTTACATTGGCTTTTATTTTTCTTATAATTCTTATTTTTTTTTGTTGGTTATATGGGTTATTTTTTCTTTTGTAATATTTTCTTCTAGGTTTTATATATTTTTTATTAAAATTTCTAAATTTTTTAAACTTTTTATTTTTATATTTTCTTTTATTAATTATTTTTTCAGAATTACATCCCCATTGCACAAGGGTTTCCATATCTTCACAATATATTCTAGTTAATTTTTCTGATTTTTTTCATTAATTGTTTTTGTTGATATATATATGCAAGTCTTTCAAATAAAAATTTTATTCTTGAATCTAAAGTTTTAGGTATTCCAATATTATCTCAAACATATTTTTCAAATTCTATTTTAAAATATATTCCCCAAGAACCTGATAATTTATTATAGTACATATCTTGGTATATTTCTTGATTTTCATTACTGTAAAATTGAATATAATAATAGTTTCTAAATTCACAAGTATATTCTTTAATTTTACACATATCGCATATTGTTAAATTTATTAATTTAATCCTAACACTATCTTTTTCTCTTATTTCTTCTCTTTCAGCATTACTTATTCAATTTTCTCCTAAAAATTCATCAGTAATATATTCTACTAATTTTTATATACCTTGTCTATCTGCTTTTATTATTTCTGTCTGTACATTTATCTTTATTGATGTTTTTGTATCATTACTTATTCATTCCCACCAATTTCTAACATCTCCTTTAAATGATGCTATTAAGAAATCTATTCTTCTTTCAGTACTTTCCCATGTGTCATTTCTATTATATAAAAAGAATAATATCATCGTATCTGCCCAAGTTAATAAGGCTTTTTTAGTATCTATTTTACAATTTAAATCTAGTTTTGTTCCTCCATGATTAATTGGTTTATCATAATTATCATTTAATGCAAATTTATCTTTATATTTATTTCCTTTGGGTGGTTGTCTATCTCTTACTTTATCATAAAATTGTCTATATGGTTTATTATATATAGATACATAACTTTCATTTGTATCATATAATTATTGTTTAAAGGTTCCTGTTGGATTAGGTCCTCCTCCAGTATTCATTAAAACTTGGTATTCACTTATATCAGTTATGTTTAATTGATTAAAATTTTCTATTAATAAATCTAACTCTTCATTCATTTTTATCTTCTTTTTCTTCTATTTTTAATTTTCCTAATGATTTTTCTATAGATTCTTCTTCTTCTTCTAATATTTTTGGTAATATATTTTTTCTAAATTCATCATCCATACTTCCTGTTTCTACTACTATATATTTCTTTCCTATTCGAATCATTTCTTGTTCTATAGGTTTTTTTTTATCTATTTTTTTATCTTTATTCTTATTATTTTCTTTTAATTCTCTAATCTCAATTTTTAATATATTTATATCATTTCTTGTTTCTTTTTCTTCATTTCTCAAATCTTGTACATCATTTATTAACATTTTTATTAGTAATTGTTTCGCGCGAGTTAGTCGCTAACAATTAAAAGGGATCAGACGATTGTGTAAGGGACAAACCTCTTGAGACAAAGTCCCAAAAAGGGGTGTTCTTTTATTGGCGATGACTTTACAATTGGAAATTAAAAACAAAATGCCTCCAAGGGGCGCAAGCATACGAATTACTGAAAAAGTGTTTAAGTCTAAATTAAGGAAATTAAAATTACATGTTCTCTATTCGAGAGTTTTTTATTCGGTCCTTTGCTCTATTTCTTTTCTCCCTTTTATACTCCATGGATGATCTCTTTAGGATCAACCACCTAAAAACTGTTTGATCGTTCTACAACTGCCCACTTTCCTCGTAATGGCCAGCTTGTCATAAAAACTGCCTTTTTTAACTGCTGCCATTACTTTTCGTCGTTCAACCGTTTTCGATTGAATTCCTTGAATCGTGGAACGTGATAGGGCTGTTTTAATAACCGCACTTCTTGATAACCACAACGCTTTATGTTTGCTAAGACCTTAGGCGATTTGAATGTTTGGACGAGAATAGAGTAACAACTCTGAGCGACTGCATAGCACTCCATTCGCTCAGATTCTGGGCGACTTGCAAACTTGAGCGATGGCGTTACCGCGTTCTTGGGCCTCCCTATTTGGGCCTTCATCTTGAATTGTTTGATTGGACTTCGTTCTTTGGGCTATCTGATTTGGGGATCCTCCAGTTGGGCTTCATTCCTTGGGCCGTTCGATTTGGGCTGAATTTTTATGTGTCAACAATTACCCCCCAATATGGCAGAATTAATAATAATTATTAAATTTTGCCATATTCACTTTGTGTTTCCAGCAACATTCGAAATTCTCAAGAATTTCAATCATTGTTTTCTTCCATAACTTGAAAAGGTGCGTCGTTTTGTAAACCCTTATAACCCCCAAACACGTCATTTCACTGCACCATTAAATCACGCCTCAAATTTTTCGTGTCTCTCCCACGATTTACTATTCATCTTTTGCTTTCCTGCTACGTAACTCTGAAAAACTTCGTTCCATCTCAAATGGCTACTTCACAATCTCAAGCTGGCGACTCCTTTAGTTTTGATGACTTTCAAAAACTTATGAGTCGTCCATACATAACTCTGAGTTTTCTCGCGCCCGTCGATGTCGAACGCAATGAGTTCTACTTAGGTCCTTTCTTCAACAATGCAGAGGCAGTTGAACAGGCGGCGGTGGGTTAGCTGTTTCCTTGTACTCAAGGCCTTTCATTTCTAAACTCTCTGCCGCTGGGGCCATTTCGTGAAAGAGGTATTCGCACTTGGCCCAAATCTGATGTAGCTTTCCGTAGGTGGCATGCTCGTCTTGTGGGTCATGGTCCTACTAAGGCACTTTTCGATAATGCTAGGATTTCTGATTTGTTAGAAATCTCTATTTGCCCTCTACTTTTGATTCAGCACTTTTTTCGATTGCTTTGAGTTTTTGGTCTTCCGAGTATAATACCTTTAATTTCCCTCTTGGCCCCATTTCTATTACTTTAAGGGATGTTGGGGCCCTAGTGAATCTACCACCTTTGGACGATACCATTTTTCCTGGTATCTTGGTTTCTGGTGGCGCCCCAAAGTTTGGTAAAAACTACACCGAATCTTATTCAAGCCTGCAAACCCTTCACAATCATTCGAGCGCTGAGCCTTCCCATACTGAGCGAGTGGCCTTTCTTCTAGTTTGGCTTTGTAAATATGTTTTGTGTGTGCCAAGCATAAAGCCCTCCCTGAGTTATTTACCCATAGCGCACGAATTGGCGCGTGGCAGGTCTTTGAATTTATGTTCTTTCTTTTTGGCTGCCCATTATAGAGGCATGGCCTCTCTTCAAACTCAATTGGAGAATGGTGCATCTCCCACTGGTACTGGACCTCTTTGGTTCACTCAACTGTGGTTGAGATCCTATTTTCCATTGCTTGGTGCTCCATCAATTTCTCGTTCCTCTGTTAGTTGCTATGGGTTAGCTATTGAGCCTTTGGCTCCTGTAAATATGTCCAGAAGGGACATTTTTTCATTCTTTTATTCTTTGGATTCAATTTCTTCCTTTTTCCTTTTCCTCCTTTTTTGGCTCCAAACTATGTACATCCCCCCTCCACTATAGACAGCGCGAGCACCTCCCTGCTCATTTGGATCCAGTTTTTAACCTGGAGGGAGCTATTTCATGATATTTTAACTGGGACCAATGCCAAGGCAGGGGTAGAAATTTATGCTCCCCAATTTTTTGCTCGCCAGCTTGGTTTCGGCCAAACTTGGCCTGTTCCTCCTTGCTATTTAAGGAACTTAATTGACCGTTTTCATATTATTAATAAGGCGGAGGCAGAGGCTATAGATGCTCGCAATCTTCTCTTAACAAGCTATTTTTCATTAGCCCTCTTCAATTCTAGCCACGCCATCCATCCTCTTTTTGAACAGCTCTGGCCGTTAGTGAAGCGCAGATTGTTTGCGACTGATGCCAATCGTGCCTTTCATTCACTAGACCAGCCGAGCATTTCTTTCCCTCCTCCTGTTTTAGTCACTCCTTTGTCCATCCGAAGTCCTTCTCCCCCTCGTCGCGCTAAACAGTCTGCTCGTCCATCTTCTTCTCTCCCTGCCAAGCCTACTGCAGCCAAGAGTGCCCCAAACCGCAAACGGCCAGTCTCAGCATCTCCCATTCTGGAGGATGATGTTGATACCCCTCTCATCATCAGGAGGAAGCTAATTAAATTGGTTTACCCACAAGCATACTTTTCCATACTTGAAACTTTTCTGTGTGCTAACGATTTATTTGGATTCCTCAGAAAAGTTCAGCCTTTCCTTTAAAGGCTTTGGCATCGGCAGCTCCTGCTCCATCATCCTCTGCTGAGGCTGCTTCATCCAAACCGGTTGATGAGGGGACTACGCTTAAAGAGACATCTTCAGTCCCAGAATCCTCATCACAACCCACGAATGAGCCACCTTCTTCCCAGGGCGTCAACCCCCCAAACATCGAAGCAGAAGGTAATTCAGTTTTTTGATGCTTTACCTTTGCTTGTGCTATTGGTTTCTGATTTGTTGCTCTTGAATTCTGCAGATACTCCTATGAGTCTCCCCGTTGTGGCAACATCTTCTCGCTCAGACAAGGGAAAGTCCTCAGGAATGGAGGAGCAAACTTGGCTGAGGACATGCCATCTTCCACGATTGTTGATGAGGTAATCTTTGCTTTACTTTTATTTCCATCTTGTTCGTTGTAGTGAGAATCTTTAATATTGGCAATTTTCTTTGCAAGATGCTGACAAGATTATGCGTTCTATCCAAGACTTGTTCGCTTCCTGGGGACAAGTCAAGACGTCTCACCCTGCTCCATCTGACCGTCCTGCTGCTTCTTCAGAGAAAGATTTGAAATTCCTCAAGCAGTCGATATTTAAGTACGTGTCCTTCATGGATATGGGCATTGGTAGGGCTAGTGCTGCCAGACACAAGGATAAACTTGAGCATTTGAATGCGAAGTTGGAGCAAACACTGATGCTTCCATCGCTCAATCTTTCTGCCGATTTTAAAGCGACGTTGAAGGTTATCCACTCCGAGGTCCTTTCTTTGCTAGCCAAGAATGCTGAACTAAAGGCCAAAAGTACTCAATATCTTCGAACCGTATCTGAGAAAGAGTCTTTGCGTCTGGAGATCAACAAGGCTGAGGACGAGTTGAAAGAAATCTCTTCTGAAGTCATGATTGAAGACTCTTTGATGGTTAATTTGGCTGCTCAGATGAAGGAACTTCAAGTCAAAATGGACGACTGCAAGGCGAGAATGGCTGCTAAAAAGCGCAACGCCTCCCAGGGAATTGAGCGAACTAAGTCCTTGGTTGAGCAGTACAAGAAGTTGGAAGTTGATGATGATGTCGTGGCCAAATTGAACATCACTTCCTCTCAGCAGAACGAGGATTGGGAAAAACTTAGGGAACTTATTCGTTCAGTGTGGGGTGGACTGTAATTAAGACATATGATGCCTTTTTCTTTTGTAATTTGATTTTCCCTTTGTAACTTTGTTCATCATTAATGAACATATATATTAACTTCTTGTGCATTTATTTGACGTTTGTTTTTTAGTCGTTAATTTTTCAAGCATTTAACTGCTTTGTGCTAAAAATCTTGCCCATTTTCTTTTGATATTTCCACCACTTTTCCCAAGACTTTGGACTATTTAATTCCATTTACTAGGCAGAATGTGGCTGCTCATATTCTGTCTCTTCACCTCCACCCCCTATAAATGCACGTATGTTTTGCATTTTCCATCTTCCATCTTCATCTTCATTTTCTCTTTCGAAACCAATTTGCTGCCATTATTTGACACTCTGACAATCAATCCAATCCGAAACATTCATCTTTCTATAAAAATGGATTGTTTAGTCCGCCCATTTTACTATTTGCCTTGATGTCACCTTTGGTGTGGGAGGTATAGGAAATATTTTTTGGCCAGCAGCAAAGTTTTTACCATCGAAGTTCTTCCCATCGTCTCTTTGTCCTTTACAAGGAGTCGATGATAGAAGGCAATTTTTGGAATGCTTGCGGGCCACCTTGCTTGCTGAGAGTGCTTCTCAGTTTGCTTGCTGAGAGTGCTTCTCAGCCTCTTTGCCTGCCATTGCAGCGATGCATTTAGGAAGGCGGTGTGAGGCTAGTCCACCCTCTTACTTGGCGATCCCACCATTGCAGCGATGCATTTAGGAAAGCGGTGTGAGGCTAGTCCACCCTCTTACTCAGCGATCAATCGGGAGATTAGCTTACTTTTGATTGTAGTTTGTAGAGCATCCATTATTTGTATTTTTGCATCTTTGTAATGAACGTTTGATAATAAAGGACTTATTTGAACGTATTTCGCTCTGACCTTGTTATCTTTAATCGTTCAACATATTTTGATTATACTTTTATCTGTTCACATTCCCATAAAGAAGGAACATATTTTTTCAAATATTTGTCGTTAATGAATCTCACGTGCTTGGTGCCATCTAAATCTTCCAAGTGATACGTTTCATTAGGCAACACACTGTTTATTTTTTATGGTCCTTCCCAATTAGGCGACCACTTCCCGTACTTTGGATCCTTGCCATCCAAAGGGAGTATCGTCTTCCAAACTAGTTCACCCTGGCTGAACGACTTGGCTATGACTTTTTTATTATAAAATTTAGCCATTCTTTGTTTTTGAACTTGCAATCTATCTAAGACGTCCAACTTTAATTTGTCTAACCCCAATAAATTTTGAACTAGTGATTCGGCATACTCATCATCATTCAACTTATGTTACAAGCACACTCTAATCGATTGCACGTTGATTTTCATAGGCAAAACGGCCTCCTGCCCATAAACAAGTTGGAAAGGAGTAACTTTGGTACTTGACCGAGGTGATGTTCTATAAGCCCATAAGGCCTTGTTCAGACATTCGTGTCAATTTCTGTCATTTTTATCTATCATCTTTCTGATGATATTTTTTAGAATCTTATTAGAAGATTCCGCTTGTCCGTTGGATTGAGCGTAGTATGGTGTGGAGTTTACTAATTTAACCCCAAACTCGCTCAAAAATTTGTTCACTTGATCCCCATTCAAAGATGTTCCGTGATCTACCATTAACGTTTGTGGAATTCCAAACCTATAAATGATGTGATCACGGATAAACTCTATAACATTTTTCTGGGTGATCTCTTTCAAAGGTACCGCTTCTACCCATTTGGTGAAATAGTCGGTTGCAACTATAACAAAGTATATTGCTTGGACGATGGGGGATAAATCTTCCCTATCAGGTCTATCGCCCAACCCTTGAACGGCCAAGGTTTAATAATAGGTGTCATCTCTCGTGCTGGCGCCCTTTGTATTGGACCATGCTTTTAGCATGCTAAACAACTCTTTGCAAACTGAACGCATAATTTCTCCCATCTTTGGCCAAAAATATCTACTCCTAATAATCAACCATCTCATCCTTTGGCCAACTTGATGAGCTCCACATATCCCTTCGTGCACCTCAACCATGATCGTCTTGGCTTCTTGCAAACTTACACACTTTAGTAATACACCATCAGAGCGTTTCTTAAACAACTCTTCATCTATTAGTGTATAGTTCAGCAAACACAGCTTCATTCTCCTACTAATCCCTCCATTTTGTTCCTTTAGGAACCTTTTAATATCTGTTGTCCAATCCATTGTATCTCCATCTAGTATGCAGTGAAATTCAATCTTTCTCGCCCTTCTTTGAGTCACGGGCAATATGATTTCATACTCACAAATAGACTTCCAATTCAAAACCTTTGAGTATCCTGAGGCCATTTGGGCTAACTAATTTGCCACGTCATTATATATCCTATTAACGCATTGAAGTTCTACTTGGTCGAATTCTTCCAACAACTCTTGGGCGATCTCATATTGACTTATAATGGAATCACTTTGGCATTTAAAATCACCAATCAATTGGTGGATTACCAATTGAGAATCGCCCCTAACAATCACATTTCTTATTCCCATATCTATCATTAGTTCTAGGCCTACAATTAAGGCTTCATATTCGGCTTGATTGTTGGTGCACATTCTGTTTAAAGTGAATGCAAACTTGTAGCAAATCCCTAAAGGATTAATTAATGCTACTTCTACTCCTGCACCTTTAGAGGGTTTTGATCCATCGAAATACAACATCCAAGGTTTTAACTCGAACGAATTGATTTCTAGTTCAATTTTTTCAGGCATGTCAAGGCATGAATGATCGGCTAGAAAATTAACCAAAGCCTGATTTTTGACTGCCTTTTGAGGTATATATTATATCTCAAATTCTGATAAAGCTAGTGTCCAAAGGCTTACCCTTTGGTTTAAAATAGGGTGCGAGAACATATACTTAACTAAATTTACTTTAGAAATTAAATAAACGGTTACGGGCCGTAAATAAGTCCTTAATTTTGTACATGTGAAATACAATGCCAAACATAGTTTTTCGATAGCAGAGTAATTAAACTCACATTTCGTTAACCGTCTACTTAAGTAATAAATTGCCCTTTCTTCACCAAATTGGTCTTCCTGTGTGATCATTCCAGTTATTGATTCTTTTTCAGCCGATACATACACTTTCATTGGCCGTCCTTGGATTGGTGACACCAACACTGGTGGACTCGATAAATATGTCTTCAGGCTTTCAAAAGCCTTTTGATGTTCTTCTTTCCAGACGAATTCGTCCTGATTTTTCAGCTTTAAGAGCGGTGAAAAGACTTTAGTTCGCCCTGCACAGTTAGAAATAAAGCGTCTTAAAAAGTTTACTTGGCCTAGAAACTTTTGCAATTCTTTTTTGTTGCTAGGTGGTTTGGCCTCTAAAATGGCCTTCGCTTTATTTTTATCAAGTTTGATCCCTCTCTTGTGTACTAAGAAACCAAGAAAATTCCCTGCATTAACACCAAATGCACATTATAAGGGATTCAACTTTAGCTTATATTGCTTCATTCGCTCAAACGAATATCTTAACTGTTCGAAATGGTCCTCTTCTTTAATGGACTTGACTACTATGTCATCTACATACACTTCAACAAACTTGCCTATCATATCATGAAAGATTAAATTCATTGCCCTTTGATAAGTTGCCCCTGCATTTTTTAGGCCGAAAGGCATAACCACCCATTCAAAACATCCTAGAGACCCAGGGCATCTAAAGGCAGTTTTTTGTATGTCTTCTTCAGCTATATAAATTTGATTGTATCCTGAATACCCATCCATGAAAGAATACATGACATGTCCGGCAGTCGAATCTACTAAAGAATCCACCGTGGGCATTGGATACTCATCTTTGGGCGTAGCTATGTTTAAATTCCTAAAGTCTATACACACCCTTAGTTTACCATTCTTTTTTAGTACTGGCATGATATTGGACAACCATTCGACATATGTGGCTGTTCTAATAAAACCTGCTTTCAATAATCGCTCTATCTCTTTCTTGATTTCAGGGAGTACATTGGGAGCAAAACGTCTAGGAGGCTGCCTATGAGGTTTAAAGTTAGGCTTAGTTGGTAACCTATGCTCCACCAAGTCTCTATCTAAACTAGGCATTTGTTCATATTTCCAAGCAAAACAATCTTTGTACTCTTTTAGCAAAGCGATTAATTTATTACTAACTTCTTGATCAAGCATCTGGCTGATGAATGTTTGACGATCTTCTCCTTCATTGCCAATATTTACTTTGATCAGAAGGTCTTGTGCTTGAGCGTATCCAGGTTTGACGATCCGCATCACTTTGTTGTCCAGTTCCCTTGTAAGTACTTCCTCTTCTAAACAATCCACCTTGTTGACTTCTCGGCCAATGCTTTGTTCTAACTCGAATACTACCAATTTGTCCTTCAGCGCTTTTAGGGCCGTCTCTTCTTTCGCCTTGTCATTGCATTCCTTATTGAAAGCCATTAGTCTGGCTTTGAAGGCCTGAATGTCGGCCATTTGCTTTTGTAACTTAGAATCCATTCAAGACTCCTTGATTATTCTTTTGCCAATTACTGGCTCTTCTAGGGCCACTATATTTGGCCTCATCTGTTTGAACATTTCAGTGAGTGCGTCCACTGAGAATGGTTCTTGGCTTTGCGCGATAACTTGAGTTTCTTCCCCATCTTGTACCACCCTGACAGGTCCATAGTTTCCTTCGTACATGAACTTTTCCACCGAGTTTGCTTCTACGACAAAAGGCCTATGATCGGCCTGTACGACCTCTGCTTCACCTTTGTTATTCCAAAAGATCAGGCATTGATGGAGCGATGAGGGTATACAACGACTTCCGTGTATCCAATCTCTTCCTAGTAGCGCATTGTAACTAGTAGGACCATCTATTACAAAGAAGACAGTAGTCCTAGTAGTTGTCCCTATAATTATGTCCAATGGCATAACTCCCTTAGCTGAAGTTGCTCCTCCATTGAAGCTCGTGATGATGACTTCTATAGGAATCATGTCACCCTCTGTCTTTGCGAACTTCCTCATCATCCTAGATGGAATGGTGTTTATAGCTGCTCCATTGTCGACAAGCACTTTTGCCACTGGGATGCCGTTAACTAGAGAGACATGGATGGCATGGGCCTTGGAAACTGCATGCAAAATGCAGAGGACGATGTCCCTACAGCAAGCAGGTCAAACTCTCACGATTCAGATGTCGTAGCACAGAACACTATGAGATTAGAAGCACCTACGACTAGTACAATGAGATCAGATGCACCCGCTTTTCGCTCGACATTCAGTGCTCCACCATCCGAACAGTACTTATCACCAAAGCAGGCTCCTACACGCAGGCGAGACCCCTCTCCAACGAGCGAGCCAGACATCGCAGACTACTATGATCCGAAAATGTTTCAAACCAGACGCATGACCCGATCAATGTCTATATACTACCACCCGAAGATTTACCCTCGGGAATACCCTTGAGTACCTTTCATTAGTTTTTGCTCGTGTCTTGTTTATTGTGATTACATTTTATCTTCAGATATTTTTTACAATTTACATTTGCTGGAGGTCAGGTCCATGCCCCCCTCCTTTATTTGTTTTCTCTCTTTTCATTATATAAAATAAACCACACTAGTGGTATTTACTTAAAAAAAAAAAAAAAAAACTAGAGCTTTAACGTACAATAGCCTCAAGTGTTTAGTCAATTTCATGGCTGGCCGTTTAAAAATAACCTTTTCAGCAGCTCTATTTCTACTTCCTGCTTGTTTTCTATCGAATTATCCCCCTGTGATAAGTCAACGTGCAGTATATCGCGCCGATCCTCTATTTCCTGAACTTCCTTCTTACTTTTTTCTAATGCTTTCTCATCAGTTACCCAACCTGTGGGAGGGGGCATTATTCTTGGAGGTGACCCATACTTTTCAGAGCGAGGCACTCTCTTCTTCCTTTTGGGTGTCCCGTACAGTACGTAGAAATCGAAAGGACGTCCAGATGGTTCTCCCAACAAGTCTACTTCGCGAACTCCCTCTCGATGTAGTTGCTTCAACAGAGTATTGCGCGATACTCCTCTCTTTTTTCCTTCTGCTTCTAGGTCGATTTCTTCTTCAATGTCTGTCATCCCGTCATCCTCTTCGTCATTGTAGGCCTCTCTAGAAGTCTGGCCTTTTTCACATTCCAGCACGCAAGCTTCTCCTTCGTTGTCCTCCCTCTCTTCTTCTTTTTCTTTATTCTTGAATTCATTGGCCAGTAAGTAATTATTGGCCACGACAGGAGACAACGTACCGAATTGGATAGTAAGGGGCTAATCTGGATCTTCTCCATCCCTTCTGTCTCGCTCAAACTTTGATCTTCTAGAAGAAATTTCTGGCAGTTCCTTCATTGATTCATCTGTACCGGTCTCTTCACTATTTTTGAGGACATTTTGATTGGCTACCTTGAGTAGTTTAGGCGCTTTAGGATGTGGCACTCCCTGTTGCTACCTCATCATCCGTCCATAGTTTCGTTGGAAACGCCTTCGTTGGGTTCTAGTCATCTCATCGAAGGGTATTGCCCTTCCTGCATTATACTGGAATAAATGCCATACATTTGGCCGGTGAGGTTGCGGCCTGAATGTTCTTCCATTATTTGCTGGCCTGAACTGCTTCTCAAAAGGCGGTCCTCTATAGAATGATATACCTCGCCCTCTACCAGGCTGAGTGTTTGGGAAGAAGGTAGGGTGATGAGGATGATGCCATATCCTTGGTTTCTCCGTATTGTCATTCATTTCTCTTTTACATCTTGCACACAGGACGTCTTCGTCCTTTTTTGGCTCTTTCCCCTTGATTCGTTCAAAGACACTGGGATGTGGTCTAGGATCTTCTTCTCCATCATCTACGACCAACTTGAATTTTGGCAACTTGTTTTTGAATCCAGATGTTACCATGTTCACTCCCAGTGGCTATGGAAAAGGATTTTCATCCACTGCCATCTTCTTCTTATCGTCGAACGTAATTCGTCCTGATTCAAAGGCATCCTACAATACATGGCGAAAAACCAAACAATTGTTAGTCAAATGTGACCATGCATTATGCCACTTACAATATTTTTTACCCTTAATTTGTTCAGGGTTTGGCAATTTGTGATTATCGCTCAACTTTATCTGCTTATCCCTATATAATTTATCAAATATAAGGTCAGCTTTGGTTACATCGAACGAGAACGTTCTAGCCTTTATGTTTCCATCTTTTATGGGCTCATCTTTGCCCGATGGTCTAGGTTTGGCTATTATGGGACAAGTATACGTATCTCCTTTGACCAATTCGGCCAAACACATTTCGACCTGGTCGTATGACTCGTCACTGATGGTATGAATATCAAAATTTGGGTCCTTGTAATAAGTCCCTTTACTAGAATTTTTCATCTGTTCTTCCTCTCTTATCAGTCGTTCATACCTAATCACATTCGCACTCAACTGGAAAAGGTCAGGAAATTCCTTGTCCTGGAATTTCTTTTTTAAATCAAAGTTCAAACAGCCCTGAGCGATTTTGACAAATTCTTTTTCAGGCAGAGGTACAAAACACTTGCTTCTTGCTGTCTTGAACCTTTGGAGAAAACTTTCTGCCCATTCGTTTGGCGTTTGACGTAGATTCGCCAAATCAGCCAAAGTGATTTCAGACTCAGTTTTATAAAATTGAGCGTGAAATAACTGTTCCAATTGTTGCCATGTTTGAACAGAGTTCGCTGGCAAGTTGATGAACCAGGAGAAAGCTACTCTTGTTAACGAACTAGGGAAAAACCTCATTTTATGGTAATCGGTTACATCACCACTTTGCAATGTGAATCGCCCTATGTGTTCTAGAGTAGACACATCTCCTAAACCGGTAAACGGTGAGAACTCTGGCACTTTGTACCCTCTAGGCTATGGATATGCTTGGTCTACTCAATCAGGATATGGCTTTGTGTACGTCGGCCTAATGACGGGATGTACCCCAAAAGCCATCTGATCCTGTACGATTTCCATAATCTGATTCCTCAACATGACGTTGGGATCATATGGAATTCCTACAATCTGGTTAACCGGTTGATTTGCATGAGGCCTGATGTTTGGTCCTTGATTGGTAACGAAGTTACCATGATTAGGGCCATTACTATTAGCCTGAACATCTATTCCCTCATTAACACGTGGGGTATTCTGTCCATTGTTTAGGACATTATCTCTTATGTTTGGATTACCCCCCAAGTTAGGCGTACCACTACCATTGTTCTGATTTGGCACTGCAGTACCCCCTTGGTTTGAAGTAGAGGGACCAGAAAGTGGTTCTACCCCTTGATTCGGATTTAGGACTGGGGGATTTTATTCCACAATTGTCCTAGTTTGAAAGTGATTTGCAAGAGGTATAATCGGTTGATATATTTGGCCTACTAACTTATTCATTGTTTCATTCAAAGTGTTTAGTTGTTTGTCCATGTTATCATAGTGTGCATTCCCATTTTGGGTAAATCTTTCCATATTATGAATACTTAGAAGATTTACCTGTTCAACAACGTCTTGTGTGAGTTCTCCAAGTAATGCACGCATGGTTCGAGGACTCAACTCCGTCATTGGTTCATAACGACTGTTACTGCTCTGATTCTGTCCATCTGTTCGTGGAGAGGCATGCTGCTCTTCATATCGTTCGATCACAGACTGGACTCCTCCCTGACTTGCTGCTTCCTTATCGAATTTCTGAGGCATATTGTTTCACCTTTTGTACTTTCAACACCAAATACCACTGTCCCACCGGGCGTGCCAAATTGTTTCGCGCGGGTTAGTCGCTAACAATTAAAAGGGATCAGACGATTGTGTAAGGGACAAACCTCTTGAGACAAAGTCCCAAAAAGGGGTGTTCTTTTATTGGCGATGACTTTACAATTGGAAATTAAAAACAAAATGCCTCCAAGGGGCGCAAGCATACGAATTACTGAAAAAAGTGTTTAAGTCTAAGCTAAGGAAATTAAAATTACATGTTCTCTATTCGAGAGTTTTTTATTCGGTCCTTTGCTCTATGTCTTTTCTCCCTTTTATACTCCATGGATGATCTCTTTGGGATCAACCGCCTAAAAACTGTTTGATCGTTCTACAACTGCCCACTTTCCTCGTAATGGGCAGCTTGTCATAAAAACTACCTTTTTTAACTGCTGCCATTACTCTTCGTCGTTCAACCGTTTTCGATTGAATTTCTTGAATCGTGGAACGTGATAGGGCTGCTTTAATAACTGCTTTGATAACCGCACTTCTTGATAACCACAATGCTTTATGTTTGCTAAGACCTTGGGCGACTTGAATATTTGGGCGAGAATAGAGTAACAGCTCTAAGCGACTGCATAGAACTCCATTCGCTCAGATTCTAGGCGACTTGCAAACTTGAGCGATGGCGTTACCGCGTTCTTGGGCCTCCCTATTTGGGCCTGCATCTTGAATTGTTTGATTGGGCTTCGTTCTTTAGGCTATCTGATTTGGGGATCCTCCAATTGGGCTTCATTCCTTGGACCGTTCGATTTGGGCTGAATTTTTATGTGTCAACAGTAATTTTAATTCTTCCATATATTCACTTATTGACATCTTAATATTTTCTTATTTCTAACTCATAAGTTAATTTGCATCTTTTATCTTCTTTTTTATCTATTATTTTTCTAAATCTTCTCTCAACTGTTTTTGGATCTACTAATTCTTCTTTTATTATAATGAAATATTGGCTCTCAAGTCTTAGTCTTTCACATTTTAATTTTGTTAATTGTCTATTCTTTGATATTCTCATTCCTTCTGGTACTAACATTATATTTCTTATTTCTTCTTGTATTTTATCCATTTTTAAAAGTAATTTATTCAATTTTTGATGTGTATTATCAATTATACTCATATTTTTCTTTATAAATTATTTTCTTCATCTTCATATATATTAATAATTTTTTATATGTATAAATATCTTTTATTTTTTCTATTATTAATTTTTCTAATATTTGTTCCTTTATTTCTTTAGGAAGTTATTTAATTATTGTCAAAGTCATTATTTTTAATTTATTATGAATAGGTTTTAAATATATAACTGCTTTTTTCTTCTTTTAAACACCAATAATTATCTATTTTTCTTATTTTAATTTTCATGATCTCTATGGCTCTGATACCAATTAGGGGGGCTACTTAGAGCGAACAAAAAACAATTAAATCAAATAAAAATATTAATCAAATAAACCAAATAAAAATTATCAAATTTCAACCAACATTTAATTTTGAGGACTAAAATAGAAAATTTCTATATTATGATGCCTTGTTATGCAATATCTAAATAGAGGGTAATGTGTCTTTCACTTTTACAAAGGTACTTTTACTTCAATTAACTTGTTGGGCATTTGAAAACGAAAAAATCTATACTATTTTAAACGACAGTTACTCCATTAACATAGAACCAAACACGAGAGGACAATTTTATTCTAAACACAAATTTCTTTCATGATTTTTTTTTTTTTGGTACTTTCCTGTCTCCCTAATTTAAAAATTGCTCTAAATTATAATATCATATAAATATTTTTATTTACAATTATGTCCATTCCTATCCTGTTCCACTACATCTACGTATTGAAACCTTCATAATTGATAAACTAGTTGAGATTGCGTAAATATATCAATTTTGAATTCTTCTTTCATTAGGCAATCTTATAAAATTTAAATGGTCCCCAAGCATCTATGAATAACGACATTAATTGATAAAATTAGACAAAAGTACCTTAATTTATGTTAACAATGTAGACTACAAAAGATTGATAAAAATAAGACATTAATTTGCAAAATTAGACAAAAAAATATTTATTTTTGTCAATAGTGGAGACTAGTAAAGATCTTTAAAAATGAAACTTGAACGAGGAGTCCCAATTCAAATTGTTTATTTAAAAATTATGAAAGTGTGTTATGATATCCATGATGTCCTTACTAACTTACTCCAGATATCAATAATTCAATATTTCCAAATTTTCAAACAAAACACTATGTACATCTTTATTCTCGTGTATAAAACTAATAAATAAATATTATTTATTTTCCATTAAGTAAGAATTCTCATACTCCAAATTATTTTAGCGTATCTTCAATTGAAATTTGAATAAATTTTAAAAGTTCTTTTAAATTCATGTGTCCCCAATTGAGATTTCAATAGATTTTGAATTCAAACTATGTATAAATTCTACAATAATAAATTGGTGCATGAATTATTATAATATATTTAATATAAAGAACTGAACAAGATAATTTATAAATATAAAATGTATTTAGGTTCTTTAATCATATTGACCATATCCAAATGCCCCCAAGATATTTAATAAACACTATAAAAGATTTGCCTCGTTTTTGGGTATATAGTGAGGTCGGAGGGAAGCTGTAGTTTTGCAAAAGAGAGAGGAGGACTAGTATGATTTTGAATTTCCAATATTTTAATTGTGATATTGGTCTAAGATAAAACGACGATTAAATAGATTGTCATTGATGTGGCCTGTGACTTGGTCCAAAATCACAAAATATGATCATTATAAATTAGTCCAAAAGTTTACATCTTCTCTTGTTTGACAAATATTATTCACATTTTTGAAAGTGTGTTTATATTAATTAACGTTTTGCTTATGTAAATATAAAAAGTCTGTAATATTTTGAACAACATTGCTCTATCAATCAAGACTTAAGCATATGAAAGAATAAATATAATTTTCTTTCATAATATTTTTCAATACTATCCTGTCGCTTTAGTGTAAAATTTAGATACTTGCTCCATATTGTAATATCAATTATCTTTTTTTACTATTTATTTTCGATGCCTTTCCCATTCCACTATATCTACCTATTGAAACCTTCGTAACTGATGAACTAGTTGAGATCGTCACATTTCCTAAGTATTTTAATTTTGAATTCTTTATTCATTAGGCAATCTTATCTTCCTAGAACGAAAACGTCCCCACGCAACTTGATTCAAATGAACGGCGACATTAATTAGTAAAATATGACAAAAATATTTAGGGCCTCTTTGATGGAAAATGGAAATTTTTTTCCCACCCAAATGTGTTGCTTGATTGCTGAAAATTTCAATGAAATTTGTTTTCCATACACCCCTCACGTGATGCCATTTTCCAAGTTTTCAAGGACTTCAATTTCCTTTGGTTTTGGTGGGAATTGGATTTTCCAACTTTTTTTTATTTTTTTATTTTGGTAATGGCAACAAATTCTATCTACAATTATAACAAATTCTATCACTTTAATTGACAATTTTCACGAAAGACAAAGTTAAACGAATATCGAAAGATTCAAAATTTCAACATTTTTCATGTGAAAAATTATACCAATCAAACAAAACAATTCCCAATAAAACAAGTTCTAGCAAATAATTAATCACAAATTTGTAAACTTTTTCTCTTTGCTTATTTAATATTCATCTCAACGAATTTTTTGGACAAGCCGTCATTAGCCATAAAATGTTCTAATTAATGGAAGGATGATGATAATGCATTGAAAAAAGTTTGAAACACAAGTATGACAACGAGTAAAGGTTATTAACCTTCTTTTATAATGATCATTATCTATTTCCCAAGTTAACCTATCACATTTTATTTATTTATTATTATTAATAATAATTTTTGTAACAATTGAACTAATTGAATTGATTAAGGTGCACTTCAAGTTGTCATTTTATCACTAAACATTTTTCCTCGTGTATGTTGTGTTTTTATATCTAAATTTGAATGCCCGCTACGATCTGAGGGTCCAAATTTGAAACTTTGACTCAAGTTTGGAGAACCTAAGGTCTGGTCCTGCACGTCAGCCACAAAATGTCAGCAAGCAATAAAGTTTTCGCAAAAGTTTCAACAACGTAACAAATTAACAAGAAAAACCCTTGTCATGTCACAATTACATGTACTAGTTAGGAATACATGTGATGCACTTAATTTTGTAATTCTCATGCACACACTCTTTACTCAAAGGTCTTGGAGACTCTACTGCGAGAGAAATAGACTGTCATTCTAACCAAGCTGATGATCCAAAACTAAATTCAGTAAATTTTAATTGGATTGAAGTTCGGGGTCACAAATCTCTCTATAAAGAATATAGAAATAGTCCTTTTGAAAATCTTCTGCATTCAAATTCTTGATCATTCACCCAACGTAGTTCCTATTGTGAACATCTAATCAATTGGGAAAATATAAATTAATCATGGACTTCACCATCAGGCTTCCAACTTTTCGAGGAACTACTATTGCCGTGATTAGTATGATGATTCTGGTCAAGGACAGAGCCAGAAAATGATGTTAGGATATGTTGAAATTTAAAAAATTTCTAATGAATTCACGTCACAAGAGGCTAAACTCATATGACATTCACGACAAAGAATGTGCAATACTCAATGAAATAAAAGAATTCTAAATGTTTCACATTAAGATATCCCACTAAATCTTTTTATATTTTCTTACCAAATAAAAAATCAAAGCTTACATTAGAAAATATAAACTAATCAAACCATGATTGGAATAAACAAATGATACATATCCACCAATGAAAAACTAAGAAATTATTTAATGAATACTATTCCAAATAAATTTGACAACTAGTATTTTCAAACAATTGAAAACTTTGGTCGAAACACACTATCAATAATACTTCACTATTCCCCTATCTGGGCGTACTTAAAATTGCAATTTTCGACCATTGATAACTAAAATTTGGACCGTTGCTTCTCACCAAGGCAATACGGCCGCTGCAGAATTTCAGACATTGCGGTCGCAATTTTGGACCATTTTATGTCAGAATGACCTTTTTGCCCTTAACATTAAATTCATTTTGCATGCAAGACGGGTTTTTTTAATATTTCATTTATAAAAACATCAAATTTTGCTGCCAAACTGGGACCCATTCTGCAATGAGTAATGGTCAATTAATTGCTCAAATTGGGAGAAAAGCCCTCCCAAACAGACTCGATATGTTATTGTCAAAAATTACTATTTGGTATGAATAACTGTTGACCTCGAAAATTGGACATTTTACGTGGCCAATCGAGAGCTACTTCACGTATTCTTCCCAACGCACAATCAACGCACACGGCCGGGACCAACAGGGGTGGCGGCGACCGTATACACTCCGACGGTCAAGTCAGGTTCAGGTGGCCGGAACAGTACCCAGGGGTTGTGCAAAATAATAAGGGGGAGAAGAAAATATATATATGCTTGCTATGGAGTGCTATGTAGTAAGAGTTTCATTACATTTGCCTCTTGCCAACCCTTGGGTATTTATAGGTGGGATGAACCGTTGGATGTGGGCCTGTGTATACATCTAACGATATGAGGTGTCTGCTTATATGTGTCAATCAGCCGCGTCTGTAGAACGGGCAGGTAATTGTTTCTCCCGAGTTGAGTTGACATAAAGTTGATAAGTCACATCAACTAGCCTCATGGAGACGTCAAATCAATTTAAACCTTAGGGGCAGAAAGGATCTTGGCAAAGATTTCCTTCTAAAATTGGTGACGGATCTTCTGACAGAGGTCCCCAGAGTGCACTTCGCCTCGGCCCCAGGGGCGAGGACGTTTCAGTCAGTTCAGCAGGATTGCCTATGTCTCACACTGTGATAGCAGGTCGTTGACATTGGGGAGATCACTTAGGAACCACTTCGGGTGGGTGTCTAGCAGATCGGAGTGTACGGTGGTGGACATTCCGATGTGATTCAGATAGGGGCGTAACAGTGGTCCCCCAAGTCCAGGTATGAATATTTATATCATTGGTGGACTTACCTTCCCGACTGGATGTGTATGCCTCAGTACGTGGACCGTGACTTGTGGGAGTTTGTGGGCCGATCTTCTGCATTCGCCGAAGTGATGATCGTAGGCAGATGCTCTAAAGCTTCGCTACTGCGTAAGGAAAACAATTACTCATGTGAGATCGAAGTGCTACAAGACTGGATGATACATAGGAAAAAGGTTAACGCAGTGATTGAGGCAATGACCTACAGTGGACTCGCTTCAGGTGCGTCTAAACTTTGTAAAGTTGAATGAAGAGCCCATCTACCATCGATGCACTGACTTGCAGGGGACGACGCGTTGGGAGATGGCTAAAACTCTGTAAAGTTTAGGAGGGAACGCAGCGACCGAGGCAATGACCCACAAGGGACTCCGCATCAGGTGCGTCTAAACTTTGTAAAGTTGAGTGAGGAGCTCATCTGCCACCGGTGCGCTAACCCACAGGGAACAACGTGTTGGGAGATGGCAAAAACTTTGTAAAGCTTAGGAGGGAACACAGCGACCGAGGCAATGACCAACAAGGGACTTTGCGTCAGGTGCGTCTAAACTTTATAAAGTTGAGTGAGGAGCTTATCTGCCACCGGTGTACTGACCCACAGGGGACGACGCATTGGGAGATAACTAAAACTTTGTAAAGCTTAGGAGGGAATGCAGCGACTGAGGCGATGACCCACAGGGGACTCCGCGTCAGGTGCGTCTAAGCTTTGTAAAGTTGAGTGAGGTGCTCATCTGCCACCGGTGCACTGACCCACAAGGGACGACGGGTTGGGAGATGGCTAAAATTTTGTAAAGCTTAGGAGGGAACGCAGCGACCGAGGTAATGACCCACAGGGGACTCCACGTCAGGTACGTCTAAGCTTTGTAAAGTTGAGTGAGGAGATCGACCCGAGGTGGGTATCTGACGTTAAATGATTTGATAACTGTTGCGTATTTCCAAGGTGACAGTTGGGTGTCATGCCCATTCCCCTAAAAGGCTGTTGCGGCTACTTATTGTTGATGGCTGGTGGCGACTGAGGTGACACGCTTTATGCGAGCGTGAGGGTCACAGCAAGACCTTAGGCGTAGATTAAATCTAGCGTTTCATTTCAACGGCCTAGATTGATGATGCGACAGACGGCCTAGATTAATTGCATTTGAATTCAACGGTGGAGATCAGCTGAGCGTTCTATAAAAGGCAGACTTTGAGCATCTTTGAAGCTTTTCATCCTTATGCAAACAGAAAATTTACTTTGCTCTCAAATCATTCGCGATTTTCAGCATTTTTCGAGCATTTTCGGCGAGAAATATCAATTTTCGGCGACCTTACACCATTTCTTGACCATTTTCGGTTGGGGAAACCTCTGAATTCGTAAGTTTCAATAACTTTTGGGACATTTACTTTCTGAAAAATGTCTCCTGAGGGAAGTTCTGGTTTGGGGAGGGGGCTAGAATTAGTGAGGACGGACGAGCCCACTGTGGTGACCTCCTCCGATATAGCCGAAGCGATACTTGGGGGGAAGAATATATGGAAGAGGCTGGATAGCCCTATTGATACTTCTGTGCACTGGGGGGCATCGGATTACCCCTCCAAATTAAAGGAAGCCGACCTAGAGAGACTTAGGGTAGAATATAGGATTCCAGATAGCATAAATCTGATCCTCCCTGAGCCTGAAAAAAGGGCCTGCTACCCTAGGTCGGGGTGCGTGGCCATAAGTGAGGCGATCCTTAGTGCCGGCGTTAGGCTTCCAATTCATCCTTTCTTTAGGATGGTACTTAGGTCCTATGGATTAGCTCCGACCCAACTCAATCCGAACTCCTGGGGCCAAATGGTGCGCTTTTGGATGTTGTGGAAAGAGGTGTCACTTGGGGTTGAGATGCCCTTCTCCGTCTTTCAGACCCTTTATATCCCTAAAGTAACAATCGGGGGATAAGACCCAGGGCTAGTATTGCCTTACTTCATGGAGTTCTCATACTCCATTCGTGCTCAATTTGTTGAGCTCCATCAAAGAGTGGAAGAACTCGTGGTGTTGGGCCACAGGACGATGGGACACGATGGAGGGGGGACCACCTAACACCTCTTACGGTCCCCACGAAGTACTCGACACTTAGCGAGTATCGCAGTTGCATTTCTTTATATTTCTCATTGGTTAGGATTGCGACTAACATTCGTATTTCTCTTGAAGGTACTCTTCCTCGGTGCGAACTGTCTTCTGAAGACTTCGACACCATTTGCATCATCTATCAGCTGCCTCAGAAGAAGATGTTATACCATCGGCTGATCAGAAAAAATCTACACTTCGTTACACACAACCTAATGGCATCTCAAGGTAACTATCCCGAAGCCTTTACCCTTCAATATTTCTGAACCCTTTACACTTATACTAATTCATCGTTTGTTCCTTGCAGACAACTCCAACAAGAAGATGCCCATGCGCCCCGACTTTAAGACCATCCAAAGGATGATGGCAGAGGCACGGGCGCTGAAGGCCCTTCCTCCGCCTACAAGAAGCAAATGGAGAATCTGGCGGATGCCAGAGAACCCCAAGGCCGACCTGTTACGAAAGGGAAAAAAGAGTGCCATCCCTTCAAAACGCCCAACTGTGGAGAGGCTACCCCCCATTCTGAAGTAGACTACAATCCCAACTAGGGTGGCCATTCCTGAGAAGAGGCCTGCACCAGCAGAGGTTGCTACTGCCCCAGCCACTTCGCCACTTGCTGCCGTGCCTATTGCCCAAGTGCCGGGGCAGCAAAGGAGAAAGAGGGCCCGTCCCTCTAAGGAGGTCGACTTCTTGGGCATCAACCCGGAGAAGCCAGTGAAAGAAGTGTTGGAGGCCCTTCCTCCAGAAACGGCTGAGGTGGCGATGGTCCACAACAAATATTGGATCGAAGAGTGGAGGGACCACACCGCTTTCTGCACAACCGAAAAGCTGGTGGCGGCCAACAGTGCCTGCGTGGCCCAGGCTCGCAGCACTAGCATCCAACTCGGGGGCTTGGTGAAGGATCTGAACGCTAATAGGGAGGACCTCGCCAAACGCCTCGAAGAGGCGATGCAGTACGGGGACGCCGTGAGAGAGGCCTGGGCCAAGGCTACTGAGTAGGAGAAGGTATGGATGGAGGTCAAGGCGCAGTTGACTACCACCAGAGCAGAAGTGGAGTGGCTGAAGAAAGAGCTATACGAGGTGGAGTGCCAGGTGGCTGCCATAAATCGACGAGTGGATCACGCTAACAAGCACTAACGGCTCGCCACGGAGGCTCTTGAGGCCTCAAACAAAGAAAAGGCAGAGCTGAGGCAAAAGGCGGAGGCTCAATCTAAGGATATCGCCTCCTTGAATGAGAAGTTGAAGTCGGCAGGGGAGGTGGCGGTTCAGAATTTCATTGACCACTTCGAAGAACACCCCCTGTAGTACGACTTCGCCAACTTTTGGGCCTCCTAGAGTGCCCAAGGCTTGTTGGGTCGGTTGAAAGAGGTCCGCCCCACTCTGGACATCTCCTCTTTGGTGGCAGAGTTCGAGGGACCAACTGGAGGCCGAACTGATAGGCTTGCTGAAGAAGCTCCGGAGGCCCCGGAGGCGGTCGAGGCAGAAGCGGTCCGAGAAGACCCTCCAGTAGAATAGGGCCAACTTTTGTAATGACTTCGGCCTTTTTGTATTTCAAATTCAAGTAAATGAAATGAAATTTTTTGTCAAGTATTGGTGCTTCTGCTATCTTATTGTATTGATCTGTTTACCCTTGTATAAACATTCAAGACTATGCGCTTCTTAACAATAACCAGCTAATAACAGAAGATCGGATCACTCAAGTTAATATGAAGCGGTCCACTTAAGTAAACATGAAGTGCCTCTTAACGTTAATCAGTTAACAATTTGAGATAGGATCACTTAAGTAAACATATTGAAGGACTGAGGAAACAATTTACTAACCGATGTGGCACAGAACCGAAATTTCATTAGTTTGACAAATTACACCACACTTTACCAAGGCCCTCCCAGTTCGGTCCAAACACTCCGGACCCTGTTGGTTTTGAAGATTGAAAGACCCTTCTAAAGACGAGGTCTCCCAAGCGAAAAGTTCTGTTTCTGACCTTGGAGTTATAATAGCGAGTCATCTTTCGATAATACTTTGCCAAGTTCACTTGGGAAGCATCCCTCCTTTCTTCAAGGAGATGGAGTTTGCTTATTCGAGCCTCGTCGTTGCTGATCTCATTGAAGTGTATCCGACGGTGTGATGGGACCTCGACCTCGATTGGGCTCATGGCCTCGGCTCTATAGGTCATCAAGAATAGTGTTTCCCCTGTTGTAGTTCGACTAGATGTTCTGATGGCCTAGAGGACGTGGGGGAGTTCGTCTACCCAAGTCCCTTTTGAGGTTTCAAGCTTCCTTTTCAGGGTGTACTTGATAGTCTTGTTTACTGCCTCAACTTGTCCATTTGCTTGAGGGTGATGAGGCATTGAGAAGTCCTTCTTTATGCCTAGCTCGTCGCATAATTCTCGCATCTTCCTGTTGTCGAGCTATCTTCCATTGTCAGACACTAAGGAGTGGGAAATGCCGAACCTACAAATGATATTCTTCCAGACAAATTCAGTAGTGTTCACCTCGGTGATCTTGGCAAAGGGTTCAGCCTCGACCCACTTAGTGAAGTAGTCAATGGTGACAATGGCGAAAGTTGTGCTTCCTCTTCCTTTTGGGAGTGGACCAATGAAATCAATGCCCCACTTGGCGAATGGCCAAGGGCTGGTTACTACGGAAAGGCTATGAGAAGGCTACCTTTTAATATTTGAGAAGCACTGGCACTTGTCACATTTCTGGACAAACTGGCAAGCGTCCCTTTTTAGGGTCGGACAGAAGTAGTCTTGACGGAGAACCTTGTGTGCCAGAGCCGTTCCTCCAAAATGATTTCCATAGATTCCCTCATGGATTTCCCTGAGTATGTATGTGGCCTCTTCGCTTCCCACGCATCGGAGAAGTGGCGAGGCGAAGCCTCTTTTGTAAAGAATATCTTCTTGCAGAACGAAATGTGCAGCCCTTCTTCTTAACTTTCGCGCCTCGCTTTTAGAAGTCGGCAGTGATTGATCTTTCAGATAGGCGATGATAGGTTGCATCCATAATGGGGTGTCTTCTATCCATAGTACCTCTTCACCTCTAGAAGTGGAGGGCTTTGATAAGTGCTCAATAGGGACAACCTTTAGCAACTCTGAATCCTTACTGCTGGCCAGTTTTGAAAGGGTGTTTGCATGTGTATTTTCTAGGTGGGGGACTTGAGTCAGTTTGAACCTTTCAAAATGAGGAACTAGGTCCAGAACCAACTTCAAGTATGCAACCATGCTACTGTCCTTGGCCGCGAAGTTCCCATTGACCTGATTTATCATAAGTTGAGAATCACTGCTCGCCAGGAGCCTTCTGACCCGCATCTCTTTAGAAAGTCTAAGACCTGCCAGAAGGGCCTCATATTCAGCAGCGTTGCTCGAGGCTTTGAAGCCGAACCTTACTTCGTAGTTTAGCTTGTGGCCTTTCGGGCTTTCCAAGATGAGCCCTGTCCCAGAGCCAATCTCTCCTGAGGACCCATCTACGAACAGTTTCCATGTGGAGGGCTCGGCTGGTTCCATTGTCGCCTCCATTTCTGGGGTTTTGGCAAACTCAACCATAAAATCTACAAGGGCCTGGCCCTTGATGGCGTGTCGAGATCAGAACAATAGATCGTACTCATTGAGCTCGGTTGCCCATTTTAGCAAGCATCCTGATGTGTCTGTTTTCTGCATCACCTGCTTCAATGGGAAGTTGGTGAAAACTTCGATTGAGTGGGCCTAGACGTATGGCCTCAGTTTTCTTGAGGCTGTGATAAGGGCAAGTGCCAGTTTCTCCATGTCTGGGTAACGTGTTTCAATAGGGAAAAGTGCTTTGCTAACGTAATAAACTGACAGCTGGCGCTCACTTTCTTCTCTAACTAGGACGGCTCTGACTACCACATCTGAAACAGCTAAGTATAGCAGTAGTGACTCATGTGATTGAGGTTTCGACAGGAGGGGTGCCTCTCCGAGGTGCCTTTTCAGTGCCTGGAAGGCTTCCTCACATTTAGAAGACCATTGGAACTTCTTTCCTTGCTTAAGCACATTAAAGAAAGGCAAACTTTTATCTGTGCCTCTGGAGATGAAGCGAATGAGTACGGCTATCTGACCATTGAGGCTTTGGACCTCCTTTGGTTTCTGAGGTGACCTCATCGTGTATTTGAGGGGATTCAACTTCATCTTATATTTTATAAGTATCTGAAAAGTTTGGTCGAGGTGACTTATGTGTTTGGCTGCCTGGAGGCTTTTGACTAATATGTCATCCACTTAGACCTCCATGGCTTTGCCAATGAGTTCGACAAACATCATGTTGACCAACCTCTGATATGTAGCTCCGACATTCTTCAATCTGAAGGGCATGACTTTGTAGTAGTACAGACCTCTGTTCGTAATAAACGACGTAGCTTCCTCATCAGGTTGGAACATGGGTATCTGGTTGTACCCTGAGTATGCATCCATGAAGCTCAGCAGTTCGTGTCCAGCAGTGGAATCCACAAGTTGTTCTATCCTTAGAAGTGGGAATCTGTCTTTAGGGCACGCTTTATTCAAGTTTGTGAAGTTTACGCACACCTTCCACTTTTCGCTGGGCTTTTTCACCAGGACCGGGTTGGATATCCACTTCGGATAGATGACTTCCCTTATGAAACCATTGTGGCTAAGTTTATTTACTTCGTCTTTCAGTGCCTCATACCTCTCTGGATTGAGGGCACGTCTTTTATGTCGATGGGGGACACAAAAGGGATTGATGTTAAGATGATGGCAACTGATCCTTGGATCTATTCCCACCATGTCTTCATGCTTCCAAAGGAAGACATCCAGGTTCCTTTTCAGGAAGCTTATCATCTCTTCTTTTACTTTGGGGGACAGTGCCTTTCCTATACGCAAAACCTGACTGGGGTCTTCTGGGTTGGCAAAGAAAGTTTCCAGTTCTTTCATTGGGGTTGCATTTAGTTCAGAGTCAATTATTCGGAGATCTAACTCATCAAGAGGGTGCCCTTGTTCAGGGCCCTCTTTCATGTCGACGTCTTCCTCTTGTTTAGAGGTATGCCCTTGTTCAGGGGCGTCAAGCATTTCCACGTTTGTACTGGTTTCAGTGGGAACCTCAGTTAGGATTACATTAACAGTTCAGGGCTCTGACTTTCGCAGGGAGTTTAAGTAGCATGCCCTGGAGCCCATCTGATCGCCTCGGACCGTTGCAATCCCATGTTCAGTTGGATATTTCATACACAAGTAGTGGATGGATGTGACGGCCCAAAGATCTTTCAAAGCGGGTCTGCCCAATACTCCATGACAGACCGATCTGTGGTCTACCACTAAGAATTTCATGACGTGTTGGGCCACTAGGAGTGCTGAACCCATCTCGACGGGCAGAGTGATTCGCCCTCGTGAGACGATGTTGTCCCTAGTAAATCTAATTAGTGGGTCAGTCATGGAGATCAACCTATGTTCAATCTGCATTTTGTCAAAGGTAGAGCCGAACAATATGTTTACCGAACTGCCATTGTCGACGAGCATGCGTTTGAGCCCGTTTCTGGCTACTACGGCTCTTACAACAAGTGCGTCGCAATGGGGATGGTGAACTCCTTGCGCATCTTCCTAGGAGAAGGCAATTGGGGCCATCCTGTTGGCCTCTTGGGACTCGTTGACAATGTAAGTGATCATTGGTGGGTCCTTTGCTTCCTTTGTATAATTCCTTTGGGCATTCCCGGTGTTGCCACCGATGTGGGGTCCCCCAATGATGGTGTCAATTTCCCTGATGATTTGGCCCTCGAAAAATAGGGCCTGATCTCTCTGACTAGACTCTCCTTGGTCCTTTGATTCTCTTCTCCGGGGTGACTGCTCTTTATGCCTTCGATCTCCCCTATTCAGGGAAACAGATTTGCGAGGATATTCATTCCTCCTGGAGGGGTGTGGGTCAGTCCGATCCGGTCTGGGCGTCGAGGAGCATCTCTGCATTTGTTAGTGTCATGCCCATAGAGTTGATGGAAAGTGCAAAACCTTACCCCGTTCAAGGGCCTGTTTGATCACTTCTTCTTCTTTTTCTTGCTATCGTTTCTTCCAGATGGCCAGCTTCGCCAGGAACATTTTCATATGCCAATACCAGCACTGCATTTAGTGTGGCGAAAGCCAGTGCCTGTCCGAAGGTGGGAGCTATTGCGTGTCCTACTTAAGTCCATTGCTGAGTAACAAGGTGTGCTGCGGGTCCTCGACCTACCTGCCTCTGAGGTGGAGGGGGTCCCTACGCAGCATGATTTTGGTGATCAATCATTTCTTCATTCATGATTTCAACTCTCATCATTTCCACGAGTTCGTCATAGGTGGAAGGATTCTTGCTGTGCACGTCCCTCCAGAACAAAGTGTTCATGTTGAGGCCGCCTTTCAGGGCTGAAAGGGCTTCTCTGTCAGTGACCTGTTCGCAGTATGTGATTTCGTCCGTAAACCTGACGAGATAGCTTTTCAGCGTCTCTCCAGGGGCCTGTCTCATGTCTTACAGGCATTGTACTGGGGCCTCTCATTCTCTTCGCGAGAGGTACTGATTCAAGAATGCCTTCTTCAAATCTGACCAACTTCTAATGCTTAGGGGAGGAAGCCTGTTGTACCACACTACGGCTGCTCCGCCTAGTGTTAAATGGAAGGCTCTGCATTTTAAAGCAGATGAAGTTTCCCTGAGACTCATTTGTGTCATATACTTGGTGAGGTGCTTCTCCGGGTCCCCCTTTCCTTCATACTTGGGGATCTTAGGAGACATGAAATTTGCTGGCATTGGAAAGCTTTGGATCTCCCTTGAGAAAGGGAGGTTATCATCATCATCGTCAATCTCATAAGACCGATAGGGCCCATCTCACCCTTCATCATCTTGAATGTTCTAGGGAGGTGGAGGTGCTTTTCCTTGACTCTCCCAATCGACTAGGTTCCTCCTGTCCCTCCTATTTCTAAGAAGAGGAGGAGCCTGTTCTTGTTTCTAATCTGGCCGAACTGATCTTCTCACTAGGCGAACCCTATTGCTAGGATTCTCCCCTATCCGGTCAAAGACGCTTACCGACCTCTGTTCCTCATATTCTTGAGGAAAATTGTCCCCCAAGTGTGGTTCTGATGGCTGGTTCCCTTGCACATAAGATGTGGCTTCAGGGTCCACTTCTCTTTCGAGGGGGTATTCTCTATGTTGACTAGTGTGGCCTCGGGAACGAGATACTGGGGCTTTCTGCACTGAGTAAGCTCTTTGGGGCATTTGAGAGCCCTGGTGACCTTGGGCTTGCATGAAAAGTTCATGCATCGCCATAATCTGAGCTGCGATGTCTCTCATGCCCACAACTATTTGAGTTATCCCTTCAGTGAGCATGGCTGTTCTTTCACCTCAACGATGCCGGTGATGGGATCTCTAGTGAGTAACATTGTTATGGAGCACCTCCTCTTCAGAGGCCTCTCTCATGGGGTTGTCGTTTTCATGGCTATAACTCATCCTATCTCCTTTTTCAAGGGTGGTGAGAACTTGGATTATAACTCGACTTTGTTCTTTTTCAAGAACGTGCCCTTTTTAGGGTTAGTCGCTAGTTTTCCGGTGATTTCTTCTGTGGAGAATACAGAACTTTGAACGGGAAGTGCTTCCCACAGAGGGAGCCAATTTGTTGATTTCAAAAATTGGACCTTCTACGTGGCCAACCGAGAACTACTCTACGTATTCTTCCCTGCACATAATCAACGTACGATCAGACGTACGCGGTCGGAACCAGTGGGGGTGGTGGTGGCCGTATATACTCCGACGATCAAGTCAGGTTCAGGTGGTCGGAACAGTACCCAGGGGTTGTGCAAAATAATAAGGGAGAGAAGAAAAAAAAAATATATATATATATATATATACATACATGCTATGGAGTGCTATGTAGTAAGAGTTTCATTACCTTTGCCTCTTGCCAACCCTTGGGTATTTATAGGTAGGATGAACTGTTGGATGTGGAACACGTGTATACATCTGATGGTATGAGGTGTCTGCTCATAGTCTTCAATCAGCCGTGTTTGTAGAGCGGGCGGATAGTTGTTTCTCCTGAGTTGAGTTGACATAAAGTTGATAAGTCATATCAACTAGCCTCATGGAGACGTCAAATCAATTTAAACCTTGGGGCAGAAAGGATCTTGGCAAAGATCTCCTTCTAAAATTGGCAGCAGATCTTCTGACAGAGGTCCCCGGAGTGCACTTTGCCTCGGCCTCAAGGGCAAGGGCGATTCGATCAATTCAGCAGGATCACCTATGTCTCACATTGGGGAGATCACTTCGAAACCACTTCGGGTGGGTGTCTAGCAAATCGGAGTGTGTGGTGGTGGATATTTCGAGGTGGTTCAGATAGGGGCGTAACAATAACAATTTTCTATATCACTTCATTTTATAGTGAGTAAGGAATCATATCCAAGAGAAAAATCGATTATGAGGGTCCAAAAGAGTTAGATTTAATTCATGTCCACATTTTGCTCAACTTCAAGAATATACTTATGTGTAGATTAATTTATAAATAAATAAATTTTAACAAATATTTTTTTTATTGACGAGATCAGATTTAGAGCAAGTTATTTATTTTGATAATAATATCTATTTCACACTTAAAATAATTAATTTATTCTTATAAGTATGAATAGGTAATATATGAAAATATATGTAAAAATTAAAAATAATTACTTTTAAGCTTAGCAAAAGATGTAGTGTATAGCGTCTCTTAGATCTGATTAATATAAATTTTCTATTATAAAATTTACTTGATTACCACAAGTAAATTTAGTCAAACATCCGTTAAATAAAATGCCTAATTTAAAAACAAGATATTCATGTTTCATAAATATCATGAAAATAATATTTAATAATTGTAGTCTTTTCATTAAGATTTGATTAATTGAGCATTGAGCTTGGGTTAAAATTCAAACTAAAGCTAGGTTAACACAAATATTTGGGCCAAAATTGAACAAATTATTCTTAGGCTCTGTTTGATTGCTACCCTTTTCAATAATCAAGATTTTCCAACTTTTGTGGTATTTGGTAGGAAAAATTTTCCATGGAAAACATTTTCCACTTTCCTTGGCTATGTAGATAATTTCCAACTTTTTGATGAATTTGAGTTATCACCAAAATGATGAGAATTCATTTTCCATCTTATTGTAGCAATTTTTTTTCCATTTTTTTTTTTTTTGGAAATGAAAACAAATTTTAAGAATCATTGTAAAAAAAAATCCCTTTAATTTACAATTTTTATATAAAATAAAGTCAAACGAGCACCCAAAGATAGATGATTTTCTTGATTTTTTTTTTTAGCAATGGAAACAAATTTAATCCCCAATACCAGTAGATTCTATACCTTTAATTGACAATTTTCATGTAAAACAAAGTCAAATGAATACCAAAAAATACTTTTATTTTAACATTTTTCACGTGAAAAATTATACCAATCAAACACAATAAATTGACAATTTCCAAGAAAACAATTTTTAGGAAATTCAATTTCCTGGAATCTGTTTTCTTTCAACCCAAATTTCATCTTTACAATCAAACGGACCTTTAGTGAAAATTACACTAGACCAGACTTTTCAATATCANGGTAGGAAAAATTTTCCATGGAAAACATTTTCCACTTTCCTTGGCTATGTAGATAATTTCCAACTTTTTGATGAATTTGAGTTCTCACCAAAATGATGAGAATTCATTTTCCATCTTATTGTAGCAATTTTTTTTCCAATTTTTTTTTTGGAAATGAAAACAAATTTTAAGAATCATTGTAAAAAAAAAATCCCTTTAATTTACAACTTTCATATAAAATAAAGTCAAACGAGCACCCAAAGATAGATGATTTTCTTGATTTTTTTTTAGCAATGGAAACAAATTTAATCCCCAATACCAGTAGATTCTATACCTTTAATTGACAATTTTCATGTAAAACAAAGTCAAATGAATACCAAAAAATACTTTTATTTTAACATTTTTCACGTGAAAAATTATACCAATCAAACACAATAAATTGACAATTTCCAGGAAAACAATTTTTAGGAAATTCAATTTCCTGGAATTTGTTTTCTTTCAACCCAAATTTCATCTTTACAATCAAACGGACCTTTAGTGAAAATTACACTAGACCAGACTTTTCAATATCATTAGTTGAAAAATCGTATTGAAAAATTTTATGTTAAAAAATCAAGCATACTTTAAATATTCAATATTATGAATTAAATTAATCTACCCCAAATCCCCACACCCCACTCTACCCAACCAACCCTAATACATCTTTCAAAATAATTTCAATTGCTGCTTTAATTTTCATCTCCACTCCTCCCCGCCCCTCCGGTGACTCTTCACAAGGTTCGTGTGTGCTGGAAACAAGCAAAGAATCGGCCACCATGCATGATGTCCCATCACCTTACCATCGTAAGCAACAATGTGCAGTTGATTAGATTTGGTGTGGGGGTGGCCCATCATGAAGCTCGTCGTCTCTCTCTCTCCCCCCTTCCATTTTTTTACATCTGTTTCTCTAGTTGGTACAGTGGTGCGGTGGTTTTAAGGATTTTCTGCTCTATGGTTTCTGATTCATGGTTGGATGGTTTCTATGGGTGTGGTAGCGTTGGAAGAAATGGTGGAATTTAGCAGGCAGTGGTTGTGGTTATGCGGTAGTTGATTAGAGTTGCAAGTGGAGGTGGTGGATGGTGTTTGAGCAGGCGGTTGTGGGGGTAGTAGCAGTGATATGTGTGGTTGTCATAGTGGTGGTGACAGGAAGAAATGGTGGAATTTAGTAGGCAATATTCGTGTTTGCCAAGGTGAATCAGTGGAAGTGAATTGGGCTGTGTGCTGTCGTTGGGTGCGGTCGTAGTGTGTTGTGATCTGTGGTGGTGGTGCTGGGGTTGTGCTGTTAGATGGGAGTGTGGTTGGATGTGGTGATGGTGGGTGTGTGTGATGTAGGTGCAGTGGTGTTGGCAGCATGGTGGCATAGCCAGTGTGCAGTTGTTGGATGCGGTGTGATGGTGTGCACTGCCAGCATGCGGTTGGAAGTGATTTTGGTAGGGGTATGTGCTATGGGTGTGGTGAATTGTGTGATGACATGAATTTGATTTTGTGGTGGTTGTAGAGTAGTTTTTATTGTGTTTTTTGCTAGTGGTAGTGGTGCTGGCTTTGGCAATGAGGTTGCGGTGGTAATTATGGTGCCAATTTTGGGCTGCGGTGGTAGTGAGGTTGCGATGGTGTGGTGCAAGCTGTGGTTGTGTGGTGGTGATATGTGACCAAGATTGGTGCTAGATCAGGATCGGTGGTGGGAGTGTTTAGTGCATGTGACCAACTATTTGTACTAATTATTAATCTGTGATCTTAAAATTCGATAATTTGTTACCAAAAAATTAATCTGTGACCAATAAATTTGAAAATATAATGACTTATAGATAAACTGCGACTGTAATTTAAATGATTTGTGACTTCAAAATAATCTGTGACCTACAAAATTTATGATTTGTGCTACTAAATAATCTATAACCAATTAATTTGATGATATGTGACCGATAAATAAATTTGTGACCTATAATTATGAATCTGTGACCATTAATCGTATAATATTATATTTATTTAATAAATATTTTTAATTAATTAAATATATACCTGAATTTTGAATTTTTAAATTATTAAATTATCTACATGATTTTTTATTTGGTGTGAATAATACATTTGGATTATGAGTTTTCCCCTTATTCTTAATTTTCCAAATGGGTTAGGATGGGTTATACCTCCTGCCGACCACCCCTAATTCAAGAGATGCCATTAATCAACCATTCTCCAATCACTCTTGATCCGTCTTGTAACACTCCCAAGATCTTAATCCCAACGACAGTAACACCCAAAACTTAAAAACTTAATGCGGAAAATATAAATTATTTAAAGTTCGGATAAACTTAACAAACTATGGTAGTAATTTTGTTTTAACCACTAAAATGTCATTTACACGTTTTTATAATTACGAAAATTGTTGCATTATATTACAAGCACCTAAACAGAAAGTTACACATTAACTTGTAGTAAGCTTGAAATAATTTCATTCAATGCCTTTAAAAATGCTTAAATTCGTAAAACATAAACTTTACATATTTGGGATGTTGCAGCATGATCAAACTATTAAGAGTTTGTTTGTCTCCCATTATAAGAGAAAATATAGACTTTTGAATTGTATTTTTTAGAGAATAAGTGGTTGAAATTTAAAAATTTTTATTGATTTGTGTGTAAAATATTTTATTGTATAAATGTGTGGTGAAGAATGTTACTGTAGCAAACAATTTAAGTTGTTAAAGGATGACAAACAAGGCTTAAATTACCAAAACCTAGCATCACGATTCAATCGTTTAAACATCATTAAGAGATTATACAAACTAAGGGGGTATATCAAATTGTGACTTTTAAGGACGTTCATAGACTTTTTTAAGTGTGTGACTTTTGTGGATTTTAAGTGACTTCTATGGATTTGTTAAAAATTAACAAAAGTCTTTCATAGATTTTTGTAGATTTTGATTAAAAATTTTTAAAGACTTTTAATTACTTTTCATCTTGCAAATTCATTATATACCTAGAAAATTACAATCTTTCTTACTACCCAATTAACATTTTCGAAAACCATGATACACATAAAATTTTCTTGGGTAAAGTCACTAGTCATGATCTAGTCATTCAATTTTGATGCAAATAAAAATAATAAAACTCTTAAATCAATTTCTAGTAACATAACCAAATATTTTTATACGAAATTAACATAATTTCTAAGAACACAAATTGTTCTTAACCAAAAAAAAAAAAATGAATTGATTGATTACGTGGAATTCTAAGTTTTGAAACAATTGCATATAATTTCAATTCAAAAATAATTATGTTCATATAGAATAATCCTAAAATTGAAAAAAAATAAAAAAATAAATAAAAATAAAAGAGTTTTTTGGGCTCCGAAATCTTCATAAATCTTAGAGTATATGAGAGATTTTCTTTAAAATTTGCTATATAGATTTTTCACCAAAAAGTCTCTAAAAATCCAAGAAATAGAGAATTCTGTTAAAGCTATTGTCTATTTGAATACTCTATGATTTATAGAGATTTTTAAAAAAGTTTCAATTGAATACTTTATGATCTTTAGAAACTTTTTAAAAGTCTATAAAATCTCAATTGAATACATCTAAACTTTTAAAGTGTTTCAATTAAATACATTCAAATTTTTTAAATTCTCAGAAGTCTTTTGAAGTCCCAATAAATACATCCCCCTAAAACTTCATGATGTAACATTAATTTGGAACATATCAGCAAATATAAAGTGCTATGATAAGTTTGGACGTAAGGTTGTGTAACGCAAAAACAAGGATAGACAATATTAAAAAAAAAAATAGTAACAAGAACAAAAGATTTATGTGAAAAATCCAAGATGGAAAAAAATCACAAATAGATGAGGAGAAAATTCATTATATCAATATGATTACAAGAGATGCTGCTATTCTATGATATTATGAAATTCTAATATGCATCATATATATAATAAAACAGGTCCATTAGAAAAAAGATATTTATAAACTATAATATTTTGAAAATTACAAAGTTGCAACGCCAAAAATAATTTTGCAACAGCGTGTTCCAACATTGAAGCAGCAAACACTTCTAAATACACTGCAAAATCTTAAACTAGTAGGTTCAAGATCAAGTTATATCATGTAAAATCCAGAATTATACCTCTAATTAACTTGAAATTTCAAGCATCGTTTGTTGGTCTTACTTAATATGATCCCATCTTACCAAAAATTCAATTGAAGAAACTAGTGTTCATCTCAGTCTCAAAACTTAAACTACAACGTGCATCAAACATGAAAATATGATCATTTCAATCTCAAAACTTAGGTCAATGTTCCATTTTGTAACATTACATAAAGCTTTGTGTTCATTTCCATCTCCTTACGTAACCCGATCTCAATTTATCATATTAAACACGAAATCTTCAGCTCGAGCTTATAAACTTTTTGTATTACCTTAGCTTTTGTTGATTGCTTGACTTGCTAGAACATTGAAAACGCAACTTCATTTTGAAATCATTGGAACTTGAAAATAAAATATCCATTCTTGAAATATTTGCTTGATGTTAGAAATGCACCAATGTTTACAAAGGTCCCATTTGGTAGCCATTTTTTTCAAAATGCATTTTTCTTTCTTTTCTTTTCAATCACACATTCTTTATTAAGATAATATTACACGTAAATCAAAAACTTTTCTTTATTTCTCAATCACACATTTCACATCAATTTATTATTCTAAAATGCATTTTTACATAAAAACGTCTATCAAATACCCCAAAAATAACATTTCTTCTTCTACCTTCTTATACTTGGGAATTTAGAAAAATCAACATTATAATATCATGACAATGCAAAGAAATGGGAAAATGCTTTAAACTTACCAAAACTCTATTGAATTTCTATTATTTCGCTAATATGAGTGTCAAAGTTAATAGTCATCAAATCTCGTATCACTCATTGAGTTTATTTATTGACCTTGTCTTCTATCCTCTCATGTACACCTTGAGCGGAAGTACTCAAGGTTGAAATACGGGTCATAAGATTTTAATAATTCGGAGAAAAAATTATTGGTGGTTATACTTCACGAAACTCCAAGATTTAAAGGTTAGGGATGGAAATTGGATTGGGCTAGACCGGTCATTACCATTTACCAGCTCATATAATTATTTATTTTTAATATTTTTGAATATAATCTAAATTGAAAAAATATAAACATAATAAAATAAAAAGATTTGGGCATGTTTAGAGAATTCGAAGAGAGGATCCATCCCCACTCCGTTTACTATTCAGTGAACGGGAATTCTCCGTCCGACCTGGAACAATGCTAGACAAAGAATTTTGGCATCCCTATTCAAGGTAGATACTAAGAATTTAGGTTGCCACATGTGCAACGAGTACTAAATCGTCAATTGCCTTGTCACGAGCTCGGCTCGTGCTCGGGTTCGGACTCGACTCGTTGAAATTGGGCGAGCTCGGCTCGGCCCACGAGCTCGTGGCTCGAGCCGAGCTTCGGCTCATGGGCTCGTCTATTTTTTATTTTTTTAAATAAAGAATATAGTTTTAAAAATAAAAAGTGTTAAAAAATAAGAAGTGTTAAAAAATACAAATAATTTAGTGAAAACAAGTTTTTTATTTTTTTTATTTATATCATATTGTAATTTGTAATACTTTTTATAAAGTATAAAATATTTATATAATGAAAACGAATTATTTTTTGAAATACATTTAAAAAAATATATTTTTTTGATTTCTTTTTAAAGTTAATAAAGAATAGAGTTTTAAAAATAAAAAGTGTTAAAAAATACAAATAATTTAACGAAAACAAGTTTTTATTTATTTTTATTTATATCATATTGTAATTTGTAATGCTTTTTATAAAGTATAAAATATTTATATAATGAAAACGAATTATTTTTTGAAATACATTTACGAAAAATATATTTTTTTGATTTCTTTTTAAAGTTAATAAAATGTAAACCCTCCTCCTTTATCCGGGTTTGGGACCGGCTACATCAATTTTAAGTAGGCGGAGTTAAAAACTGTACACGAACAACTTGTTGTAACGTGTACAATTTTTTAAAGAAAATTAAATTTAACTATTAAAAATAAAATTTTTTTTTATTAATATAATTAAATCAAATATCACTTACTTGACGACATGCAATTTCAGCGTATTTATCTTGTAGTCGAAAATGAACGCCCTGCAAATCCTTCACACATATTAACGCTTCCAAAACATCTTCTTTCAGTCGACTCCTGACATCGGTCAAAACCCTTTTACCTGCACTAAAAGCAGACTCCGAAGCAACAGTGCTAACTGGAGGTATCAATAGATCTTTCGCAATTGCAGAAACAATTGGCCAACGTTTTTCATACTTTCGCCAGAATCCAATTACTTCTTCTGAAGTTTTTTTAATTGTTCTGTCAGTTGGCATATTATGATTGAAATAATCAATTAATTCGGCAGGCATCGCATTTTGAGTTTCGGTCAATATTTGATGAGATGCAGATGTAGACGACATGGCACTAGATGAACACATTGCAGTTGCATCATATCTAAATGTATTAATGCCCTGAAATAAATTCATTATTTTCGCAGCATCTTCTTCAGTTTCAGCAGAAGGAGTAGGTGCAGCAAAGGGTACCCGACTAACATTTGCACCCATTCTTTCCGCATATAAATTATACATTCCACATAATGTTTACTCTAAATTCTTATAGGTGATAGGTATATCAAGTATTAAAGCTCTATTGATTTGATCAATTACGTATTTAGTTCCCGAAATATTATATCGGGATCCATTACGCATGCTAAAGGAAATAACATAGGCAGTTCTTCTTAATATTTTCTAAACTTTAATTCCATAGTAATTAAAATTTCACTAAAAGCAGAATCATTTTTATATTTATGGAATGTTCTTGCAATTATATAAAGGCGTTCAAGTACCATACAGCTTGTGGGATAATAAACGTCGGATAAAATCTTTGTGGTCTCATAAAAAGATGTCAAAAATCGTTTAACTTTCAAAGCTAAAATTCAATCGGATTCATTTAACATACCATCATCATCACTTCTAACATGTCTATTGTTTTAAAAGTCAGTTATTAAATTTTCAAAACCTTCACATGATTTTAATAGCAAGTATGTAGAGTTTCATCTATGACCTACGTCGCTAACAAATGTTTTAGCAGTCATCATCCCTAGTTCGGCACAAAAATCTTCAAATGCTTGTTTTCTACTAGGAGAGATCGTAATATATATTAATGCATTCCTAATCCTTTGAAATTCATCGTTTATATGTTTTAAACCATCTTGCACAATTAAATTCAAGATATGACACACACAACGAATATGAAACAAATACCCACCAAAATCAGGTTGAAGTGTTATACACAATTTATCGACGACTACCTTATTAACACTAGCATTATCAAAAGTAAAAGATCGAATTTTACTTTCACAATGATATTCTCTAATAATACTAATAATAGCATTATATATATTATTAGCATTGTGAGGAAATTCAATAATTCTAAAAGTAATAATTTTCTTATGCATGCACCAAAGTGGGTCTATATAGTGTGCGGTTGCAGCTATATATGCTCTTTTATTAACCCCTTCCCATATACCAAAAGTTAAGGATATAACACCCCCATATTGTTGCAAATCCATAATTAATTGTTGTTTTGAATTATTGAAATAATTTATTGTATCAGCACGAAGAGTGTTTCGACTTACCCCAACGTACCTCGGTTGTAGATATTCTTTCAAGAACGAGACGAAGTGTTGGTTGTCTGCAATAGCTAGAGGCAACTCAGCGGTGGCAACAAATTTCACCATTCCAGTTTGAGTCTCGTCCTCCGAATACACCCACGTGAATAGGGGTGAAGTTGTAGAACTCGCGCCTGGATTGCCAAATTGTAATTGTGTTTGACCAGTTAGAAGAAGTCCATGTCTGGCTACACATGATTTGTAGTGGCGGTTGAGATGAGTGGTACCAATTCCTATTTGCCATGTCAATCTTTGTTGGCAGTATTTACATACTGCTTTAGATTCTGCAAGGCCATCAACGACTTTTTCCGTTGAAATCAACTTAAAGTGATTCCAACATTTTGCTTGTTTTTTGGCATTTCGCTTTCTCCTCGCATCTGGGATATTTAATTGCTGATCTTCATCTTCATGTTCTGCTTCGGGAACGTTAATATCATCCAAATCAATTGGAGTGTGGCTTCCCTGACCATGAATGTGAACATATTCAGGTATCGGTATATCATTTAGATCGACAAATTCATTTGAAAATTGACTTTGCGGCATCCTACGCGATTTTCCATGATGTGGCAGTGGCTTACATCCTGTATCGAACAAGCTCTCAACAAATGAACGTTGATCCATTTCTGTGATTGTTTATGATGAAATCTTGACAAGATGAATATTCTAAAAATTGCAAATTGGTCCTTAAATTATTCTTGATTTTTTAGTATAATTAAATTAATTTTTTGATAGTTAAAAAAAATATTTTTTATATTTAATGCTTAAAATAAATTTGTAAAATCCGTTAAAAATATTTTTTTTAACTTCATTAAATTCAATTTTTTTTATAAAATCAAGAATATTTATGAAGTGGTATTTTGCTAGTAGAAGTAATTTTTCGAAATTTTCTCATTTTTTTTAAATGAAAAATATTTCAAAAGTATTTAATACTAAGTTTTTATACATTATGAGCTGTGTGGGTCTTTCATTAAGTTATGTGATTCACTATGACTTATTTTCAATTTTTGCACTTGATTAGACATGGCTAGATCTATGCATACTTATAGCTATCTTAGAGGGAATGCTAGAAAAACATAGACTATGAAACTTGTTGAAAATGTATGTGTTTATTGAAATTAATAAAAAGATCTGGAACAGGAACATGACCTAATGGGACACGTAAATATTTTTTTGATAATTTATTTTTTTTATGTAATAAGCAGAATATGGGAATTCTAATATTATTTCCCCTTTGTTAGAATTATGTTGCAATATCTATTAAAGTGGGATTGAGAATCTGTATAATAAAACATTAATGATTCAAGTGTTATTTTTCAATTATAATTGGAACTATTGCTTGGAATATCATAGTATATGTCATAATTGGATAAATGTGTATATTTATACTTTTAGTACACATTATGAAATTGTCTTATTAAATTGCATTATATCTATTAATTCATGAATTGTTTTGAACGCTAAGGTCAGTAGAATCAATAAGATTCTTATTTAGACCTATTAATTGTTAGTCGAGTGATAGTTCAATGATTTGAAAATTTAGGGAAAATCTTATCTACAGCTATTTGATTCATGAATCGAGTGGGAGTTCTCAAGTTGGAAGAATTAATGAAATTCTCGCTTAGAACTTATGAAATTTTGCGTTATGAAATTAAATCTATGATAGTGAAACAGTAGGATTGAAGACGATGATTGGGAACATAATGAACTTTCGACCCCGTGCCTAACATTGAACTATCATATACGTTAACCATGATATGATGAAAAAGAAAGCATCAACCACGTAATAGAAAACCCAATGTTGGTTATACTACTCTAAAGAATAAAGATCAGAACTTTGCCAAGTACAAAAATATATATTATTAGTACTTGAACATTCGAATTGTTAAATTATAACAAATCCAATTTACAAAAGACCTTTGAAACCTAAGAAACATAGATAGGCTCAACTCTCGAGAACTAAATGAAAGGGGTGGAAGTTCCTCCAGATTTGATGATCATGTACATTCACGCGCGCCGTAGTATTCAGAAAATAGAGATATTTTTTTTATTTGGAATAAAAAAGTACAGGAGGGCATTGCTTCCCTGGCTTGCTTACCTGGAATGGAAGACTGAAAGCCATTCATGAATTTAAGCCGTTGCAGCAGTCCATGTCCTCCACACCTCAGCCCCTTGGAGCCCTGCAGTATATAACTATTACAAGACCTGATTTGGCCTTTGCTGTTAACTCTATTTCCATGAAATCCTATTGAATGGAGTAAGGCTCGTACCGATTCATACTTACTCTAGTTGTTATTGAGCTCTCCTTTTTGTTAACTGTAGGGTGGTCGAAGATTAGTAGAATGCGTTAGAATTTCTTATCTCTTTCTTCTCTATCGTTGAATTCTGGGAAAGAGTACACCAGGGAGGTGAAAAAGCAGGAAATAGGGAAGTAGACGTAATTTGCGAGAGAATCCAATGTAGTGGTCATTGGGTCCTAAACCTGTTAAGCTAGTCAAAAATGATGATGATATTTTTCTCAAATGTGACTTAGTTGATGGTTAACATTGTGTTAGCATTTTTGTTGGTCACATTATTTTTTAGGTAAGTAGTAAGTTCAAACTAACCTCTCAATATATGAGAACTTTGAAAGTCATTGTGACTTACAAATTGAAGCATCAATTTTCTCTCTTGACACTATTCGCCGTGTGAATTAAAAGATGTACGACTTGATGTCGATAAGTCTCAAGCACATAATTGTTGATATGACCCAGGAGTCGAGCCCGACGAAGGCAAGTGCGAGACGAGACACGTCGGTAGTTGATGGTGGACCGATGACACGATTGAAGACGAGACGAGTCATATCGAACAAGCTCTCAACAAATGAACGTTGATCCATTTCTGTGATTGTTTATGATGAAATCTTGACTAGATGAATATAAATGTAGTGAGATTGTGAGAATTGAGAATTGGATGAATTGAAATTGTAACTAATAAACTGTAAAAATTGAATTGATATTGTATATTTTGCAGCACAAGAGAGTAAAAACTCGATAATTGATATAATAAAAGAGAGTTGAGAGAGTTGTAATCTTGGAAGAGCAATTGATATGAAAATTTTTTTTTGAGGGAATGAGGTATTTATAGTAAAAAATGGGGGGAAGGGGAATAAAAAAAATAAAAGTTCAGTGACCAAACGGTCACTGAACAAAAGTTTAGTGACCGTTATGGTCACTGAATAAATTTCAGTGACCAGAACGGTCACTGAAAAGTGACCAAAATGGTCACTTTTGTGACCGTTTTGGTCACGGGCTCGACGAGCCACGAGCCGCTTGTGGGCGCTCGTCTACATCGGCTCACCTCCCGACGAGACCCGCTCAGCTCGTGCTCGGGCTCGTGATTTCACGAGCCCGAGCTCACGAACCTCTTTTCCACGAGCCGAGCCGGCGAGTAGCTAGCCGACTCGGCCCAATTGACATCCCTAGTAATAGCACAATGTCAAGTTTCAACATTTCATATTGCCAAAACTAAAATGGGCCAGTACTATATATTGCAAAGTGTGGTAATCCCTGAAACAAGGTTTGTACTTTTTTGTGGTCCATATAAAGCAATACATTTCTTTGGCCCATTCCGTTTAGTCTTTAAATAGGCTTATAATAAGCCCACTTTACAATTTTTGCCCACCCCACCTAGACAAAAATATTGTATCCCCAAGTTTCCCAAAAAAGGCTTACCAAATTGTGGAGTAGGTCAAAAGTTTCTTTTAAACATGTTTGAATAATTATGAAAATGTTTTGTAGAGTTAGAAAAACGAAACAGTAGTTAGTTGAGATAATAAAAATTTAAGGTTCTTTTTATTTTTTAAATCTTCTATTAGATTAACAACGGTAGATTGCAATTTTTTCATTAATAAGTTATGGAAAAAAGTATAGCGAGAGAGAGAGAGAGGCTAGACTTGATCTCAAAAATAAAATTACATCCAACTTCTACCCATGTTTGACCTAAAAGATTTAGAGGCTTATCATCACTGCTAGTGGATTGTGCAGAATCGTTGTCACATCTTCCAAACAATCTTTAGTGTTGACATTGTCCATGCTGGGGGTCAATTTGTATGGTTGATACTATGTGTTGGAATCATGGGTCGCCCATATGGGGTGACCCGACCCGTAAGGTTTCAAAATTGGATAGGAAGGAATATTTTGAATAGAATTCAAATTCATAACTTTTCAAACTCCCTACAACTTTCAAATAACTCCTTGCAACACCTCCTAATAGAAGTTATGGAAGAGAGGATAAGAAATTAATAAAAAATCGTTTGGAAAATGACTCAAAAATAGAAAAGTGCCTAAAACCACATATATGGCATGAAAACTCACAAAATTAAGTATTTAGATTGTGGATTATAATCTCATTCCATTGTGATCGGGATTGAGACCATTAGAGAACAAGAAAATGTAGATTTTAAAGTTTAGGAAGTAAGATGATTTAACCATTCAAAAGATTTTGAAGTTCATCATTTCATGTAAGGATTTTTGTCTCAAAGTTTATGTTCAAACATGTTGCGATTTATTACACTGGTATCAGAGCCTTTAGGTTTAATTCCTTTCAATATTTCATGCTTAAATATGCTATTACATGATTCAATTAACTTCTGAATTTTGCGTTTAAAGTTTTCAAACTTTATGTGGTTTTTATGGCATTTTTTGGTAATTTACTACTTTTTTACATTGCTAATTAAGCTTTAAGATAATTAATTTTGGCATTGAAATGAAAAAGTTATGTCTTTCCGAAGTTTGGATGAAATCTGATTTTTTGTATGAAAATTGGTAGAAATCTTAAATGTCATCACATGATAATTTTTTCAATACCACGTTTCATGATTCCCACTTAATAAGGTTGGATGGATCTTCTCTAGACCTTTTTAAAGGTGTGACAATTATTAATTATGGTCTTGAAATGAAGAAATAATCTCCCGAAGTTGGATTGAAAATATGGAAAGTTTGCGTAAAGTTTTTGTCATTTTCACTCTCAGACAGATTTGTTGATATCTCAAATACGACCATG
>NC_036240.1:708581-721625 GCF_002742605.1 Olea europaea var. sylvestris
ATACCTTCTTAAATTTTGAAAGGATTTTTTTTTTTTTTTTGTATGAAAATCGGTAAAATCCAAAATTTCATCACATGATAACTTTTTCTACACTATATTTCATGATTCTCATTTGGTATGATTGAATAGATCTTCTCGGTACCTTTTCAACGGTATAAATTACTTTTAGCTTTAAAATGAAGAAGTTATGATCTCTCAAAATTCGGCCAAAAATATGGAAATTTTGCATAATTTTTTTGCTACTTTCACTCTCGACCAGATCTGTTGATTTTCAAACGCAGTCTTAAAAATTGATTTTTTAAAATCTGACCACATAGATGTCAGAATGTCGAAATTAGTTAAGATGACCAATCGAATTTTTTTTCGAGGAATAGCGGCACTAATGCAGCCCATTTTTTAATTACTTTAAAAAATAATTGCAGATTGGTCTCGTACGTAAGGGGACACGCAAGACCCAATTTTAATTCTAAAAATTGCAAATTGGTCCTTAAATTATTCTTGATTTTTTAGTATAATTAAATTAATTTTTTGATAGTTAAAAAAAATATTTTTTATATTTAATGCTTAAAATAAATTTGTAAAATCCGTTAAAAATATTTTTTTTAACTTCATTAAATTCAATTTTTTTTATAAAATCAAGAATATTTATGAAGTGGTATTTTGCTAGTAGAAGTAATTTTTCGAAATTTTCTCATTTTTTTTAAATGAAAAATATTTCAAAAGTATTTAATACTAAGTTTTTATACATTATGAGCTGTGTGGGTCTTTCATTAAGTTATGTGATTCACTATGACTTATTTTCAATTTTTGCACTTGATTAGACATGGCTAGATCTATGCATACTTATAGCTATCTTAGAGGGAATGCTAGAAAAACATAGACTATGAAACTTGTTGAAAATGTATGTGTTTATTGAAATTAATAAAAAGATCTGGAACAGGAACATGACCTAATGGGACACGTAAATATTTTTTTGATAATTTATTTTTTTTATGTAATAAGCAGAATATGGGAATTCTAATATTATTTCCCCTTTGTTAGAATTATGTTGCAATATCTATTAAAGTGGGATTGAGAATCTGTATAATAAAACATTAATGATTCAAGTGTTATTTTTCAATTATAATTGGAACTATTGCTTGGAATATCATAGTATATGTCATAATTGGATAAATGTGTATATTTATACTTTTAGTACACATTATGAAATTGTCTTATTAAATTGCATTATATCTATTAATTCATGAATTGTTTTGAACGCTAAGGTCAGTAGAATCAATAAGATTCTTATTTAGACCTATTAATTGTTAGTCGAGTGATAGTTCAATGATTTGAAAATTTAGGGAAAATCTTATCTACAGCTATTTGATTCATGAATCGAGTGGGAGTTCTCAAGTTGGAAGAATTAATGAAATTCTCGCTTAGAACTTATGAAATTTTGCGTTATGAAATTAAATCTATGATAGTGAAACAGTAGGATTGAAGACGATGATTGGGAACATAATGAACTTTCGACCCCGTGCCTAACATTGAACTATCATATACGTTAACCATGATATGATGAAAAAGAAAGCATCAACCACGTAATAGAAAACCCAATGTTGGTTATACTACTCTAAAGAATAAAGATCAGAACTTTGCCAAGTACAAAAATATATATTATTAGTACTTGAACATTCGAATTGTTAAATTATAACAAATCCAATTTACAAAAGACCTTTGAAACCTAAGAAACATAGATAGGCTCAACTCTCGAGAACTAAATGAAAGGGGTGGAAGTTCCTCCAGATTTGATGATCATGTACATTCACGCGCGCCGTAGTATTCAGAAAATAGAGATATTTTTTTTATTTGGAATAAAAAAGTACAGGAGGGCATTGCTTCCCTGGCTTGCTTACCTGGAATGGAAGACTGAAAGCCATTCATGAATTTAAGCCGTTGCAGCAGTCCATGTCCTCCACACCTCAGCCCCTTGGAGCCCTGCAGTATATAACTATTACAAGACCTGATTTGGCCTTTGCTGTTAACTCTATTTCCATGAAATCCTATTGAATGGAGTAAGGCTCGTACCGATTCATACTTACTCTAGTTGTTATTGAGCTCTCCTTTTTGTTAACTGTAGGGTGGTCGAAGATTAGTAGAATGCGTTAGAATTTCTTATCTCTTTCTTCTCTATCGTTGAATTCTGGGAAAGAGTACACCAGGGAGGTGAAAAAGCAGGAAATAGGGAAGTAGACGTAATTTGCGAGAGAATCCAATGTAGTGGTCATTGGGTCCTAAACCTGTTAAGCTAGTCAAAAATGATGATGATATTTTTCTCAAATGTGACTTAGTTGATGGTTAACATTGTGTTAGCATTTTTGTTGGTCACATTATTTTTTAGGTAAGTAGTAAGTTCAAACTAACCTCTCAATATATGAGAACTTTGAAAGTCATTGTGACTTACAAATTGAAGCATCAATTTTCTCTCTTGACACTATTCGCCGTGTGAATTAAAAGATGTACGACTTGATGTCGATAAGTCTCAAGCACATAATTGTTGATATGACCCAGGAGTCGAGCCCGACGAAGGCAAGTGCGAGACGAGACACGTCGGTAGTTGATGGTGGACCGATGACACGATTGAAGACGAGACGAGTCAATGAGGCAATGGGATTGCTCGTCAAGGCAACGATTGAAGACACCATATTCGGAACTCAAAATGGAGCAACTTTCATGATCAGGTCGAAGGCTGAATCAACTTTGATCAATTTAATATCGAAGACTGAAACCATAGGGAAAATTTAAGCCTATGCGGTCGCACAGGCATACACGCTCGCGGTCGCACGGTTGTCTACCGAAGCTCAAAGGAGACATTTTGTTTGAACCATGCGACCGCATGGAATTGCACGTTGCGGTCGCATAGGCCAATTTTTGGGCGAATTTCATATTTTTGGTATTTTTCTATATTTTGTTAGTTTTTTATTCTTTTCCATACTTTGGGAATTATGCTCGACTTTTGCACGATTTTTACCTAGTTTTTAGGTTTAGTATAAATAAAAGTTTTCATTCAATTGTAAGGACAACTTTTGACATATTTGATATTGAATTAAAGTGAGGCGTATTGTCTTCTTTTCATCGTTCTTCATTGAACAGTTTCGAATTTATCAAGTGTTAATTTGTGGTGTTCAAGCAATCGGATTTAATTCTTGGATTGCGTGATCAAGGGGTCTTTCAAGCGTCGTTCTTGTTGGGTTTTTTTGGTTTGACTTTCTTTTTGATTAATCCTAAACTCTTGGATTAATTTGGCTTTCTTGGGTTCGTCAATCTCGATGTGGGTTTCGTAGTCAACGTTGCTACGGGGTTCGCATCAGTTGGTATTAGAGCCAGGTTCCAAATTAATTGAAGGTTATATCTTTTCGTTACTTGTTATGTCTTTTCTTGTTTTCTTAATTCTTCCCAATTTCTATTGTCGTTCCTTGTGTCGTTAAGTCTTTCTATTTCTTCTTCATCGTTCTTGTGTTCTTCGTCGTTTGAGTCATTCTTGTGTCGTTATATTATCGTCAATTTCAATTCATTGAATTGTTGGTAGTTTAATCGTATTTCTTTACAAAAGTTCAAAATAAGTAAAAAAAAAAATACTATTCATCGTACTGTTACTGTTCATCCATACAGTACACAAAAAAAATTGATATTATTATTTCTTGTTTTTACTACCAACACAAAAACAATTCTTGAATTGTGTGATTTGGGCTATTTCATCGTGTCAATTCTTCACTTTACTATTGAGTCTATTCACATATTCTTGTCAAAACAATAATCTATTCCACCTAATTCAATTCCTTGAGTCTCATGGTTCTTGGTTATTATTCGATTTGTTGAATTCCCGGTAAAATACTTGATTTAGTTCACTTGATTCTTTGAAGTGCTTGGAGGGAGACTTTGAGTGGTAAGAGGCCGAGGGTGAGTTTAATAGAGGGAAAAAGCCATATTGAGTGTTTTCGAGTGATATATTTGTGAGGCATATAAATTTTTGTGACATGATGTCGAAAAGAGAAGGTTCTAACTCAAGCCGAAACGGTAATAACAACAATGCATCGAAGGACATGATACGAAAGTTTGAACGGGTACTTGGTGATGTCAGGGAGAAGGTGGATAGGCAAGGAGAATGGATGGAGGAAAAAAAAGGTAAAATTGGCGGTGCTTGAATTTGTGGATTACGCAATATCTTGGTGGGATCAAGTACTTACATCATGGCGTAGGGGTCGGGAAAGGCCAATTAGCACTTGGGATGAGTTGAAGACGTTGATGAGGAGGAGGTTTGTTCCAAGTCACTATTATAGGAAAATCCATCAAAAATTGCAAGGTTTGTATCAAGGGTCGAAAAGTGTAGAGGATTATCACAAGGAGATGGAAATTTTTATGATTCGGGCTAATGTGGAGAAAGATCGAAAAGCTACTATGGCATGGTTCTTGAATGGGTTAAATCGGGATATTGTAAACGTTATAGAGTTGCAACACTATGTGGAAATCGAGGACATGTTACATGTGGCAATGAAGGTCGAGAGGCAATTGAAGAGGAAGGGGACATCTAGGCAACCATTGGGTACTTCGAATTCTAATTCAATATAGAAATCGAAGTGGGATGACAACAACAAAAACGGGGCTGCACCTAGAGGTAAAAGTGATTGGCAAAAGGGTAAGGATGAAAACGCTAGCAAACCAATATCAAAATCGGAGGCACAACCGTCGCGCAATCGGGACATCAAATGTTTTAGGTGTTTGGGAACGGGGCATATTGCTTCTCAGTGCCCAAACAAACGGGCGATAGTGTTGCGGGATAATTGGGAGATAGTGAGCGATAGTGATGGCGATTTTGATGATATGCCAGGGTTAGAAGATGTTAGTGAAGAAGAAAAAGTTGAAGAGCCAGTTGGGGATCTACTAGTCACGAGATGAGCTCTTACTATTCATGTCAAAGCAGATGACTTGGAGTTGCAACGAGAGAACATTTTCCACACTCGATGCCACGTCAACAATACGGTCTTTAGTGTTATAATTGATGGTGGTAGTTGCACTAATGTAGCTAGCGTATCTCTTGTAAAAAAGTTGGGTTTAACATTAGACACTCGAGACCTTATAAATTGCAAGGGTTGAGTGAGAGTGGCGAGGTGAGGGTGAATCGAAGAGGGTTAATTAATGTCAATTGGGAGTTATAAGGATGAGTTAGTGTGTGATGTGGTGCCAATGCAAGCGGGACATATTTTATTGGGGTAACCATGGCAATATGATAGGAAGGCTATGCATGATAGTACAAAAATCGCTATAGTTTCATTAAGGATAGAAGGACCATTACTCTTGTGCCATTAACACCGGCACAAGTCTATGAGGACCAATTAAAATTGGGAAGTGAGGAAGAGAGGAGAACCAAGGAGTTAGAAAAAATGAGAGAAAGTGGTGAGTTAGAGAAAAAGAGAGAAAATGTTGAGATAGCCACTAGAGAAAAAAGAGAGAGCAATCACAAGAGAGAAACGAAAGAGAGTGTTCCGAGAGAAGAGAGAAAGTACGAGTGAATTTCTTTGTAAAAGAGAGTGATTTGAGGAGGGCGATAGTTGAAAGAAAATAGATGATCTTATTCGTTTATAAGGAATCACTCATCAATTTTGAGGAAACTAACCCACCCCTCCCTAATTTAGCTAAGTCTTTGTTGCAGGTATTCGACGATATATTTTCGGAGGATGCACCAAGTGGATTGTCGCCTATTCGAGGCATTGAACATCAAACTGACTCATACCCGGAGCTGTCATTCCAAATCGATCGGCTTATCAAAGTAATCCCGAGGAGACTAAGGAGTTTCAAAGGCAAGTAGAGGAGTTGATGAGCAAGGGATACGTGAGGGAAAGCATGAGTCCTTGTGCGGTACCGATTTTGCTTGTGCCAAAAAAGGATGGAACATGATGAATGTGCGTGGATTGTAGGGCTATCAACAACATAACGGTAAAGTATCGTCACCTTATACCTAGGTTAGATGACACGCTTGATGAATTACATGGTGCTTGCATATTTTCTAAATTTGATTTAAAAAGCGGGTATCATCAAATTCATATGCGGGAGGGTGAGGAATGGAAAACGGCTTTTAAAACTAAATATGGTTTATATGAATGGTTGGTTATGTCGTTTGGACTCACAAATGCATCTAGCACTTTTATGCGCTTAATGAATCATGTTTTACGTGCCTTTATAGGAAAATTTGTTGTAATTTATTTTGACAACATCTTAATCTATAGCAAAGACCTAGGAGAGCATTTGGAACATTTAAAATGTGTGCTAATTATTTTAAGAAAAGAACAACTCTATACTAATATTAAGAAATGTACGTTTTGTATGGATAGAGTTATATTTCTTGGAGTTGTGGTTGTGCTAATGGGGTAGAAGTAGACGATAAAAAGATAAAAGCTATTAGAGATTGGCCGACACCTAAAAGCATAACGAAAGTTAGGAGTTTTCATGGTTTGGCTATTTTTTATAGGCGTTTTGTGAAAGATTTTAGCACTATCATCGCACCACTCACGGAAGTAGTTAAAAAGAGTGTAAGTTTTCATTGGGGTGATGAACAGGAACTTGCATTTAATACTATTAAAGGTAGATTGTGTGAAGCACCTATTTTGGCATTACCTAACTTTGACAAAACATTCGAGATTAAGTGTGATGCATCAGGAATAGAAATTGGAGCAATTTTAATGCATGATCAGAGGCCTATTGCATATTTCAGCTAAGAAATTGAGTGGAGCTGTTTTAAATTATCCTACATATGACAAAGAACTTTACGTACTTGTTCGAGCTTTGGAGACTTGACAACATTATCTATGGCCGAAGGAGTTCGTAATACACACCGATCATGAGTCACTAAAGCACTTGCAGTGATAAGGTAAATTGAACAAAAGGCATGCGTGGTGGATAGGATTCATTGAGACGTTTCCATACGTCATTTGGTATAAGCAAGGTAAGGAAAATGTGGTGGTGAATGCGTTATCACGAAGGTACGTATTGCTAACTACTCTTAGTTCTAAGTTATTTGGGTTTGAACATATTAAGGAATTGTATGAAAAAGATGTTAATTTTTCGAATATTTATTTGTCATGCATTAAATGGGAGGTTGATAGGTTCTTTAGGTATGAGGGGTATTTTTTTCGGGAAAATAGGTTATGTGTTCCTAATTGTTCTATTCGAGAGTTGTTAGTAAGGGAGGCACATAGTGGTAGATTGATGGGACACTTTGGGATTCAAAAGACTTTAGATGTATTGAAGGAGCATTTTTATTGGCCTAAGATGAAAAGTGATGTTGAGCGAATTTGTAGCCGATGCATAGGTTGTGAAATGGGTAAGTCTAAGGTTTTACCTCAAGGTTTGTACACACCTTTACCTACACCTAGTGAGCCTTAGGTTGATATCTCGATGGACTTTGTTTTGGGCTTACTTAGGACTAAGAGAGGTCGGGATTCTATTTTTGTGGTTGTAGATAGGTTCAGCAAAATGATACATTTTATACCATGTCACAAAACGGACGATGCCACGAACATTGCTGAGTTATTTTTTAAAGAGATTGTACGTTTACATGGGGTTCCTAGATGCATTGTGTTGGATCGAGATGTCAAATTTTTAAGTCACTTTGGAGAGTTTTGTGGGGTAAGTTAGGCACTAAATTACTATTTTTCATGACTTGTCACCCACAAACGGATGGGCAAACCGAGGTAGTGAATAGGACCATGACACAATTGTTGCGCATAGTAATCAACAAAAAATTGAAAAGTTGGGAGGAGTGTCTACCATTTGTTGAATTTGCATACAATCGAGCTGTTCACTCTACTACGTCATATTCTCCATTTGAAATTGTATATGGTTTTAATCCACTAACTCCTTTGGATTTAATTCCTTTACCTGTGAATGAACATGGTAGTTTAGATGGCAAAAAGAAGGCGAAATTGGTTAAGTCACTCCATGAAAAGGTAAAATTGCAAATTGAAAACAAAAGTAAGTTGATTGCGTCGCAGGCGAACAAAGGTAGGAAGTGCGTGACATTCGAGCCAGGAGATTGGGTTTGGGTGTACTTTAGGAAAGAGCGCTTTTCGGAGCAAAGGAAGTCCAAGTTGCAACCGAGGGGCGATGGTCCATTTCAAGTTATTGAAAAGATAAACAATAATGCATACAAGTTGGACCTTCCAGGTGAGTATAATGTTTCGGCTACTTTTAATGCAAGTTCAGATTCGAGGACGAATCCTTTTGAAGAGGGAGAGGATGATATGACTAGGAGTCGAGCCCGACGAAGGGAAGTGCGAGACGAGACCCGTTGGTAGTCGATGGCAGACTGATGACGTGATCGAAGACGAGACGAGTCGATGAGGTGATGGGATTGCTCATCAAGGCAATGATTGAAGACACCATGTTCGGGACTCAAAATGGAGCGACTTTCATGTTTGGGTTGAAGGCCGAATCAACTTGGATCAATTTAATATCGAAGGCCGAAATCGAAGGGAAATTTTAACTTGCGGTCGCACAGTGGTCTATCAAAGCTCAAAGGAGACATTTTGTTTGAACCTTGCGACCATATGGAATTGCACATTGCGGTTGCATAGGCCAATGTTTTGATGAATTTCCTATTTTTGATATTTTTCCATATTTTGTTAGTTTTTGATTCTTTTCCGCACTTTGGGAATTATGCTCGACTTTTGCACAATTTTTACCTAATTTTTAGGTTTAGTATAAATAGAAGTTTTCATTCAATTGTAAGGACAACTTTTGACATGTTTGATATTGAATTAAAGGGAGGCGTATTGTCTTCTCTTCATCGTTCTTCATTGAACAACTTCAAACTTATCAAATGTTAATTTATGGTGTTCAAACAACCGGATTTAATTCTTGGATTGCGTGATCAAGGGGTCTTTCAAGCGTCGTTCTTGTTGAGTTTTTTTTCGACTTTCTTTTGAATTAATCCTCCACTCTTCGATTAATTTGGCTTTCTTGAATTCGTCAATCTCATTGTGGGTTTCGTAGTCAATGTGCTACGGGGTTCGCATCACTTGTGTAGCAACGTTCTAATTTGCATAAGATTTATAATCTTAAGTTTTAAATGATCTCAAACAAATGCGGGATAGATGAGGAGACTGGAGAAAGGAGCAGGAAGAACATATCAGATAGTAGTACATCAAAGTAGTTTTAGCAGATGACCAATATTATAAAGGTTCGAGTGTTTCAATCATATGGTTTGAGTCTCTTAGCTTCAGAGTAGTTGGGTTAAAGAGTATTGCACTTGAATATATTCATTTTAGCGTTGTTTACATGTCAGCACTATATATATTGAATCTTATCTTGTGTGGATAGTGAACTCAAAAGTTAGAAACCCACTTTATGTGATATCAATAAAATGTTTTTAGTCTATTTTCGAGTCTTTGACTTGATACAAGATACATATGTACAAATAATGAAGATGAAGTAGAGATTTATATGTTTGATATTGTAACTTAGTGTTGTAAAGTGGGGAAACTAACCTCCTAGTTAATATTAAGACAGTATCAAAGACTCTACTAAACTTATTTTCAATTGTTGTTTTTCTAAGAGTGGTCTTTTACTTGAACTTATACGTGAAAGTTCTCTTCGTACTTATATTGGTGGTGTTTATTATGGTTCTGGATATCTGTGCAATAATTTGAGGTTTTGAGTTGAGAAAACCATTAAAATGTAAGAGTTAAACTTCCATAGAGTAAATTCATATGAATTTCTTTGCATGCTATTATTAAAAGAGATAAAGATGGAACTTCATTTTTTTTACACTATAGATAGATTCATACATTTCGGTTGTGCCTATGATTTTCTTAAGTTGAATATATTGTATTTATAAACTATTCTGAAAATGGAGTAGAAAATCAAATTATGGAAGTAAAGACTTTGAGAACTATTTGAGAGAGTGAATCTCTATCACGAGAGTCCAATTATCAACGTAATGAAATAGAAATTCTTATTGGATTGACTATTCCTTAATCACCGATACTTATAAGGTCTATTAGGTAGAAGGAATGGAATATTCTGAACGTGATGATGCTTGACATAATACAGTCCAATTTACGTTTTTGGTAAACTACAACCTTTCACTTAGTGGAGTTCTCTCAGTGTTGGTTCCATCAAAATATATAAGCTTTGAACATGGATATAACCAAATATAGGTTATTTTAGACTCATAATCGACTATATAATTCTAAGTAATGAGTTTGGGACGATAAGCTTATTAAGGACGAGATGTATATCTGAGATACACATGACAGTTCAAAAGGATACTTAAATGATATTTTGGACGGTTATTGGGTCACAAGATGTGACATTTGACTTTTTTTCTAGAAATGAAGAAAATCTTGGATAATATTATTTAAGTTGATATTATGTGTATTGATGAATCAGTTTATTAAGTACGTAAGAGTTGGTTTAAACTTCTTATTCAAGTGGTAGTAATCTGTTTTCGAGTGGGAGCTACCAAAGACCTATTTAATTTCAAGGGTTCTTGGTTTCGAGTGGGAGCTAAGAGTATTTAATTTTAATGATTCTTAGTTCAAAAAACCAATGGAAATTTGAGATGTGGTGAAAGTCTAATTGGATATTATGTTCATTGTGAATATTCATGTTCTTAAAAATTAAGTGAAAGATCAATGAGTTTATGATAGATAAAGCTCATTTTTTAGAAAAAGGTTATACTCAATATGAGTATATTGAGTCGGATAAAACCTTTTTTTTTTTAGCAGTGAGATTCATTTCTATATGCCAACGCTAGCTATGATAGTGTGTGTAGGTTTAGATTACACAAAATAGACTTAGAGATTGTATTTTCATTTGCAATTGAAAATTGATTGAAGAGATCTATATAAATCGATTTGTGAGTTTCATATTGAAGGCTTTTATAATATTGTGGTAATTTTATAGTTATACTTGTAGCCTAATGCGGTCATATTGACAATGGTAATTGAGTTTTAACAGGGTTTAAATCTCATATAAAATTTTATTATGTGTATGAAGAGTGTATTAATTTTAAGGTCTAATGGTAGGTTGTAAATCTAATTTTAATGTTGATAACAGTATATCGGCCAATAATGAGGAGGAGTGTATTGAGACCATTTTGAAATGATTGTCCTCAATTTTTGAGACGAATGACATAAGTTTCATAAATTGTACATTTTGAAATGATTATCATCAATCTATGAGTCTTTATGTATGTCCAAGGACTCCATAAATGCATAATGAAATATGTTGATTTTATCTCGTAAGTGGACGGATCGTAAAAAGTAGTAAAATGGACCTTTTGAGTCCGGATTATCGTTTTCACGAGGACTACACTTTAGTACTCAATTTATTATTTATAACTTCTATTTGATAAAAATGAATGAATGTGATTTTTAAATCTAACTAATAAAAATTTCGTGAATGCAACTGAAAATGAGTGAGAATCAGATAATGAATGGATATTAGGGAGGAACAAATTTACCTATTGGTCACCTTTACTTCTAATATCGAGATTCTTAAAACTTAAGTAGTGCTCGGTCAAATTCTTCTATGGTATTCAATTTACTCCTCTTGAGTTCTCATTGAATCTATTTAAATAATTCAGTTCCATATCTCTATGTGAATCAACATTATTTAAACGAAATAACAGTTCTAAGAATTCTAATAGGACCGCAGCAATTAATATAGATATCTCTACACGTTATATTAATTTATCGAATTTTAATATGTGATCTAAACAAGAATTCGAATTTCTACGGAATTATTGTTCAAGAAATCATTAAATAATTGGTCAGAAAATTCAAAGTATTGAAACATAATTAAAATCCACACATAAAATATAAAAGAACAAGAATCTCAAATAAGAGAAATAAAGGATCTCAAATCAGTTACATTGTTCGCCTTAAAATTAAATTTAGCTACTCATATTAATGAAAGAAAAATAAGAAATTATCAAGAAATTCATCATCGGGAATTGGCAAAAATAATCTCCAATTTTTGCTCCAGCCTCCACTGCCTTTGTCTCCTTAAGTGCACGTGCTCGCTCGTTCTCTCTCTCCGCCGACAGTCCTTTTTTAATTCCCCAAACAGCCACAATTTCTTGTTTTCTCTCTCTCTCTCTCCCAGCCTCGAAAGTGTGTACAAAATATAGTAATTGCTTCTCCCTCAATTTTCGTGCATGTCTCTGAAATATGGCAGCCTTGATTCTGTAGAAAAATATATATCAAATTAGCTGCCCCTCAATTCTCTTCTCTCTCCGTTTTCTGTGCATATATCAATTCTATAATATTGGCTCCTCTTTTGTTTGTTTGTTTTGTTTTGTTTTGTTTTTTTTTTTTTGTCTCCTACGTGTACCTATATATATCAACCCTAGTTGACTAAAATAAGGACTCCAAGGCAGTGCTGAAGAAACTTGAGAGCATCTTTGCCCGATTTCTATGGGATTCTAAGGATCAAGCACGACGTCTACATTGGAGGAGTTGGAAGGCGATTTGCCTTCCTACTGATGAGGGAGGCCTCGACTTTAGGAGATTACAGGATGTGGTGGACACCTTCTCCATGAAGCTCTGGTGGCTGTTCCGATCTCAGAGGTCACTTTGGGCTCAGTTTTTACTGGGCAAGTATTGTAAGGGGACGCATCCTTTACTTGCAGCAGTTCCCAGTTCAGCTTCCCCTACCTGGAAGAGGCTGAAATCAGTTGGCCCACGGACGGATCCACACATTGCTTGGCACCTTGGAACCGGTCAGATTTTCTTCTGGCATGATTGTTGGATGGGCGAGTCCACATTGGCATCCTTATTCCCCCACAGACAGCACACATCTGCGAGGGTACAGGATTTTTTTGACGACACTGGGTGGGATTTTGGACGGTTATTACAGGCCCTTCCTTCTCACATGGCGGAACAGGTAGGGGCGATACCCTTATGTGCAAATGCCACGGACCGAATTGTTTGGAAAATTACTTCGGATGGTGACTTTACCACCAAATCAGCATGGCAACTAGTCCGTTCGGTTCACCAGCCT
>NC_036240.1:721659-766687 GCF_002742605.1 Olea europaea var. sylvestris
GATGTCAGTTGGCTTCTCGTTGTCAGTGTTGTTCCGAGATTGAGACCATCAATCATATTTTCATGCTCAGCAACATCTTCGACCAGGTATGGCAGCACTTTGGAGACATCTTTCAGATACTTATGACTTCAGGGGAGGGGGTCAGACAGAGGTTCCAGAGATGGCAGTATTCTGGACAGCATGTTTACCGTCGACACATTCGTATTATCATTCCTCTACTGATATTTTGGTTTCTATGGACTGAGAGGAATGATGCGAAGCATAGAGGTATTCGTATGGTGGCCAGACGTATTATTTGGAGGGTCTACCGCATGATCTCCTTTCTTCATATGGGAGGACTATTCCGAGTTGAGCATTGGCGAGGAGATGTGACACTTGCACCCTTTTTTGGAATTTCTTTGACCCGTCCTCTCCCACCACCACCTATTATGGTTGTTTGGCGCACTCCACCAGTTGGATCCTACAAGATCAACACTGATGGATGCGTCAAAGATGGATTTGCAAGTGGTGGAGGCATCATTAGGGACCACCCAGGATACTGTATCAGGGCATTCTCAGCATCGTATGACCCATGTTTCATTTTGGAGGCTGAACTCAGAGCCATACTAGATGGGCTTCTATTGGCCAGAGGACTTGGGATTTCAGCTATCTGGCTCGAGGCAGATTCAACATTGGCTATTCACTGCATTACCAAAGGTGGAGGACCATGGTCGATTCAGGGTATTCTTAGACAGATCAGAGACCTCATCTACTTCGATAGAGACACGGTTTCACACATCTACAGAGAAGGCAACCAGGTTGCTGATTCTCTTGCTACAGAAGGCTGGAATCATCGGCGCTATCTAGAGTATGGACCACTAGAACTGCCTCGACATATTAGGGCGATAGTGCGGATCGACAGGCATGGATTGCCCAGTTTCAGAGGTTCGTAATTTAGGCTATTCTTTATTGTATAGGGAAGTAGTACTTCCTCATTTATTGCTTTCATTTATTATATTCATTTGTTGCATCACTACTTTTTGGAGGTCAGGTTCATGCCCCCCTCCTTCCGTGTATTCTTGATTTTTATGAAATAAATATGGTTGGGGAACCCTTAACCCCAATCGACCTTCCTTGGTGGACCCTAAAAAGTCACTAAGGATGTGTGGATGTCTTTACCAAAAAAAAAAAATTTAAGCCATTAATGCAATATTACCCTTTAAGTTCTCAATCTTTCAATATAATAAATTTCAGTCTTTGAGTACTTTCATTCTTGCAACTTATGTATTCTTTGATTCAATTCAAGTCCTTCACTTTTCAAAATATGAAATTTGATCTCCAAATTCTTCAATCTTCGATTCATGGTCCGGATCAACTATTGAATTGTTACAACTTGGTCCCAAACTTTTGCATTTCACTCTTTTCTGGGTTTTCCTCTTGTTTCTTCTATTTTCTTAAATTAATATTGACTTCTACCTATTTACCACCAATTGCAACAATTTATAACATAATTTATCAGAAAAACACTAAATATTATCGTTTTAAGGCCTCGAATAAGTGTACAAAATACACCTATCAAATACTCCCAAACTTAAACATTTGTTTGTCCTCGAACAAAACTATCATCTAAATAACGATGAACACACAAGCATGCAACATATAATTCATTGGACAATCAAGCTTTTTACCTCATGATTCAAGATATTAGTGTTTACTCTATAAACATGCTTTAAAGTCACAATACCAAACCAATATCCACTCTTTCAGTGCAAAATCGGCGTCTGTGTGTGAAGAACCAAGTAATCAACCATGACCACACACGTCGTTTCAATTCTCAACCGTCTGTGATTAAATATATCCTTACATTTCTCGTTTGATTCACACACCCCCCAAATTTATTCTTTTTCACTCATTCCTAATGTGTAATCTAAGGCAGAATATTTCATTACTATGCTCACCCTCTAGAGTTAAGGTGGACTTCACTAGTTGCAAGTCAACACTTCAATGAACAAAGATTCTCCAATTATTTGATTGCTTCGACCTCCAAGACTCAACTAGGCTAATTATCCTTTGTCAAAGGTCAAATTTCCTCAAATAAGTGTTGGAACTTAAGCAAGGTATTTAGTACTTTTACTCTTATTCTCTCTATTAAGCTTTTTAGATGACCCTTGTAGTAAGCTTTAGATCGATGACTCACAAATCAGATGATTTTAGGGCACCAGGTTTTAAACACCCTTACATGCTTACAGACCCGAGTCAAAAAAGTTTTGAAGAGAACACATTTTTTTCAAGTGTAACTTCATCTCTTTGCTTTCTAAATGATCTTTGTAGCGAGTTTTAGGTTGATGACTCTCAAGTCAGACGATTTTAGGGCACCAAATTTTAAGATACCCCTGCTGACTTAATTACTTGAGTCATGAAGGCTTTAGAAAGAAGTCTTAAATTTCAAAATATATGCGTTGACTAGTGCAATGCCTCTATCACATACTTATTCAAATAAATCGATCTCAAACTTAAGACTTTCGTCGAGTTTTATCATGTTAGTCTATGACAATCTACACATTTCACATATGGAATCCAAATTCACATCCGCATCTTCCTACAACTATAAAATCACCCCCAACTGTGCTAAATTCGGTCTAAGGATAGATAATTTAATATGGTTTAGGTAAAGCATCTATGTCCAACTAGATCAACCTATCAAAAACAAGAAATAACTCATTTCATCACAATATCAAATTCAATTCTAGTGCACTTATAATATCAAGTTTGTAAGGTTGAGCTTCAATTAGTCTAACATGTGTCATATCCACAGTTCATAAATCAACTCCAAATCTCAAATTAAATCATTATTGTTCGCCAGACTGTCTACCCACACAAGCATACGACTGAATAAAAGAGATTATTTTTTGAAATTCTTTAAATTTTTCAATTTTTTTTAATTTAAACAAACACAAAAACATAAAAGCATACGAAAAACAAACACTAAAAATTGTTTTACCCTCAAACTTAAAATTGACATTGTCCTCAATGTCATATAACATAAATAAGCACATAAAGGGGTAGGGAAGAAAAGGAAGAAGGTACTCTCCAAATTTTTCTGTTGAATGTATGAGGTACTGTGTGTGACGGCTAGATAATCTTCTTCATTGTGCTTTCCATTGGGTCTATGTTTGTTTGATTGTTACACAATGTCATGTCACTGCACATAATAGTAAATCAAACATTAAAAATCAAATAACTTAGAACATGTGTTACTTAGTCCAAACAATCAAAATAACCAACAATAAATTCAAAGATCTATGAGCAAAAAAGATATGGATGATGACTCATTAATAAACTAATAAATAAACTAAACTATCCTATAGCTTGAAAACAAAATAAATAAAGGAAAGAAAGCTTAGGCTACCTCCCAATAAGCGCTTCTTTTAAGTCATTAGCTGGACTTTGTGCCGCAATTATTCTGGAACAGAAAGTTCAAGGCTCTCTTTAGCGGTGAGAAACTCCTTCACATAATGTTTGATGTGTTGTCCATTAATCTTGAAAGTTCCCTTTGTTTGGTGATGTAGTTCAGCTGTGCCGTAGGAAAATACCTGGGAGACAATGAAAGGGCCGTACCATCTATATATCAATTTTTCTGGGAAGAGCTTAAGCCTTGAGTTGTATAAGAGGACTTGATCTCCTACTCTGAAAATTCGTTGCCTGATGTTCTTGTCATGCTACTCTTTGTCCTTTCCTTGTAGATGGATGCATTCTCATATGCTTTTCTTCTAAATTCTTCCAATTCATGTAGCTGCAGTATTATTGTTTTTCCAGTCTTTTCTAGATCCATGTTCAACTGCTTTAGTGTCCAGTATGCTTTGTGTTCAAACTCGACTAATAGGTGGCATGCTTTCCTAAAGACTATTCAGTATGGCGACATTTCAATAGGTGTCTTGTAAGCAGTGCGATATGCCCATAAAGCATCGTCCAATCTTTTTGACCAATCCTTACGAGATCAATTCACAATGAATTCTAGAATTATTTTTCAGCCATCGCTTAGAAGTTTCAACTTGTCCACTTGTTTGAGGATGATATGGTGTAGCTATTCGATGTTGTACCCCGTATTTATGCATCACTGCCTAGAATAAATCGATTGCAAAAATGAGTTCCATCATCACTTATTATTGCCCTAGGTGATCCATAGCGGTTAAAAATATGTTTCTTTATGAAGTCCACCACTACTCTTGCATCATTTGAAAGCAATGTTTTAGCTTCCACCCATTTAGAGACATAATCCACTGCCACTAGAATGTACCGATTGTTATAAGATGACGAAAAAGGACCCATAAAATCAATCCTCCAGACATCAAATATTTTCACCTCCAAAATATTGTTAAGTGGCATTTCATGACGACCTGATATGTTACCTGTTCTCTGACACTTATCACATAACCTACAGAATCTATGGCAATCTCTTAACAATGTAGGCCAAAAGAAACCACATTGAAGCACCTTTGATGCTATTTTAGTGGGGCTAAAATATCCTCCATAAGCCGAAGCATGAACCCGAGAAAGGATGGATTTCATCTTATCCTTCGGCACACATCTTCTGATAATTTGGTCTGCCCCTCTCCTGTATAAATTTGGATTATCCTAATAATAGAATTTCACTTCATGAAGCAGCTTCTTCTTCTGCTAATAGGTGAGCTTCTTCTTCTGCTGATAGGTGAGATCTGGATATAAATAGCCACTAGCTAAGTAATTAAAAATGTCTACATACCACGGAGTCTTTTCTATCTGTAATAACTGCTCATCTGGGAAGACTTCATTAATATCCATATCCTCTGAATCCTGCAGTTACTCTAGCCTTGATAAATGATCTGCTACCTAATTTTCTGTACCCTTTTTATCGTGAGTTTCCACATCAAACTCTTGCAGTAACAGAACTCATTGAATCAGCCTAGGTTTAGCATCTTTCTTCTCAAACAAATATTTTAAGGCTGCATGGTCAGTGTAGACTATCACTTTTGAACCAATCGGATAGGAATGAAATTTGTCGAAGGCAAAGACCACTACTAGCATCTCTTTTTCCCTTGTTACGTAGTTGATCTGAGCATCTGTCAAGATTTTGCTGGCATAATAGATAACATGTAACACTTTTCCCTTGCGTTGGTCAAGCACCGTTCCCACTGCAAACTCACTAGCATTACATATAAGTTCGAAAAGTAGATCCCAATCAGGTATTGCTATCACAGGTACAGAAGTTAACTTTTCTTTCAAAATATTAGAGGCATTTAACTTATGAGAAAAGTGAAATGGCACATCCTTCTCTAGTAGATTACACAGAGGTTTTGAAATTTTTGAGAAATCTTGCATGAACCTTCTGTAAAACCCTGCATGTCCTAAGAAGCTTCTGATCTCTTTAACTGAATTAAGAGGCTGTAATTTTTCGATCACTTGTATCTTGGCTTGGTCAACTTCAATACCCTTTAAGGAAATCCTGTAGCCCAGCACTATCCCCTTATTCACCATAAAGTGGTACTTTTCCCAATTGAGCACCAGATTCTTCTCTTCACACCGTTGTAATACAAGCGATAGTGGTTCCAAGCAATCATCAAAAGAATCCCCAAACACTGAGAAATCATCCATGAATACCTCGATATTTTTTTCCACCATGTCAGAGAATATGGCAATCATGCACAGCTGAAAGGTTGTAGGTGCGTTACATAGACTAAACGACATTTTTCTAAATGCAAATGTACCATAGGGACATGTGAAAATTGTTTTCTCCTGGTCCTCTAGAGTAATGGTTATCTGATTATACCTTGAATATTCGTCCAGAAAGCAATAATGACAATGTCCTACTAACATCTCTAACATATGATTAATGGATGGCAATGAGAGGTGATCCTTTCAGGTAGCATTATTCAACTTTCGATAATCTATATATACTATCCATCCTGTTACTAACCATGTTGATATCAGCTCATTGTTCTCATTCTTCTTTACAGTAATTCCACCCTTTTTAGGCACCACATGTATTGGACTTACCAAAGAACTATCAGAGATGAGAAAGATAATACCTGCATCAAGCAATTTCAACACTTTTTTTCTCACCACTTCCTTTAAAGTTGGATTTAACCTGCGTTGTCCTTCTACTGATGGCTTTGACTCATTCTCCATTAAAATTTTGTGCATACACAAAGTAGGACCGATTCCTCTTATGTCGGCTATTGTCCATCCAATTGCAGTTTTATACTCCCTAAGTATCTGCAATAGCTTGTTCTCCTCCTTCTTTATCATATCATTTGCAATGATCACTGGTAATGTTGTAAATTCTCCCATATATGCATAGCGTAGGTGTGAAGGCAAGGGCTTTAGTTCAAGAATGAGTGCCTTTTCCATTGAAGGTACCGATGGTGAAAGGTTGTCACCAAGAGATTCATACTGCCAAGGTCTCATTCCTATTGGTTGCTCGGCCAAGTTGACAACGCCTTTAGTTTTTTTTGCATTATTACTTCCAATTGTGCAATTTCTGGTTCGCAAAGAATTGTTTGATGCTCTGTCTCAAATGTATTTGCCACCAACTCTTCAAGAACATCTACTTGACAACAGGTGTCTAAGTCGGTGGATCTTTCATCGCCTTGAGCATGTTAAATATGACTTGCTCATTGTCTACCCAGAGAATCATCTTTCCATCGTAAACATCAATCAACGCTCTTTCGATAGCTAAGAAGGGTTTTCCCAAAATTAGAGGGATGTTTGAATCCTCATCTATGTCCAAAATGATGAAGTCAGCTGAAAAAATAAATTTATCGACTTTAACTAGCACATCTTCAATAATCCCGTTTGGTCGTTTGATCGATCTGTCAACCAGTTGCAAAGAGATAGTTGTAGGGTTTGCTTCCCCTAATCCAATAGACCTATAAATAGAAAGAGGCATCAAATTAACACTGGCACCTAAATCGCATTAAGAATATTCAAAATAATTAGAACCAATTGTGCAAGGTATCGTGAAACTCCCTGAGTCTTTTAGTTTAGGGGGTATCTTTTTCAATAGAATTGCACTGTATTCCTCGTTCAGGCAGACAGTCCCATGTTCTTCCAGCTTCCTTTTGTCAGACAAGTCTCTTTCAAGAATTTTGCATAGCCGGGCATTTGGGCTATTGTATCTGCAAATGGGATATTTATGTGCAATTTCTTGAAAATCTCCACAAACTTGGTAAATTGTTTGTCCAGCTTCTTTCTCTGTAACATTTGAGGAAAGGGAATTGGTGGCACATAAGCTTTTACAGGGCTGGGTGCTTTCACTGTGAATGTGTCTTTCCTTTCGTCTTCCTCATTAGTTAGTGGTTCAGACTTTACTTCTTTTCTAGCCTCTTCAACCATTACTTCTTTATCTTTTCTCTCTGGTTTCTTCACATGTATCTCTGGAAGTTGTACCCCACTTTTGATTATAATAACTTGCACTTGCTCTTTTGGATTGACCATTGTTTTGCCTGGCAATGTTTCTTGTGGGTGTTTTGTAAGTTGTTGAGCTATCTGACCAATTAGAATTCCCAGTTTCTTGATTGATTCTTGTTGATTCTGAAAGTTAGTGTCAATCTACTGGAAAACCTTGTATGTCTTCTACTTGTATTGGTTGAACATCTTTCCCAAACTTGATTTTTTTTTCCTGTTAGGCATTGTTTGAACTATTCCCTTGCTTATTATCCGACCATCTGAAGTTTGGGTGTTGCCTCCATTTTGGGTTATATGTTTGTGAAAATGGATTAAAATTTCGAGAGCCATTTTGAATGAAGTTGACTTGTTCATTCGAAAATCCCATTGATGTGCAGTTTTCTGTCAGATGATTAGCCCCGTAGTTTTCGCATGATGAACTGGCCATTACTGCATGTGATCCTTTTATTTGTGACTTCACTAATAACTCTACCTATTTTGTTAATGCTGCTATTTGGGAGTTGGTAGATACTATGCTATCTAATTCATATATTCTAGCTGCTCTTGGAGGCACCACTTTTTTTGATAAAAACATGGAATGAGTAGTAGCAATCAACTCAACTAGATCCATACATTGTTACACTAATTTCCCTATGATCGATTCGCTTGCAGATGAATCCACTTGAGATTTGGATAGTAGTGAAAGTCCTATGTAGAAATACTGCACTTGATTTCCAATAGTGAATCCATGATTTGGACACTTCCTCATCAACTCCTTAAATCTGTTCCATATCTCGTGCTAGCTCTCCCAATCTTTCTGTTGAAATGTTTGAATTTTCAATCTAATTTTTGCTACTTTAGCTGGTGAGAAAAACTTTTTGCAAAATAGCCTGGTCAGTTCCTCCCATGTGGCAATATTTCCATTAGGTTCGGCATTCAGCCATTCCAATGCTACATCTCTCAATGTATATGGAAATAATCGTAGCTTTATGGTGTCCTCATTAACCCGGGAGCATGACAATTCTTGCAATTTCTGAGAAATCTGGAGATATGTGTGTTTGGATTCTCATGAGGTAAACTGTAGAATTGTAAAGTGTTACTCACCAAATTACTCCAGTCAGCACGTATCTTAAAGATGTTTACCCCCAAAATCTGGATAAACTATACTGGACTGTGCAGATGCTTCTATAGGCGTTAAGAACATAGACACTGACAAGTGTCCGTTATTTACTTCCCTTTGCTCTTGTTGTTGATCTCTCGCGGCTATTTGTCCAATTGGCTGTATAGGGATAGGGTTGTTTAGATTATTAGCCATTTGATATTGCTATTTCTGTTTGTGTTCCCTGCGTCTTCATTTGAAGGTACGTTCTATTTCCGAATCCAACGGTTCAAGATCGTCATCTTGGACACGGAGCATACAACAAACACATTTTTCGGTAAATAGAAGAAAACAAATAAATCAAATAACAGTTAAAATAAAAATAAATTAAGACTAAAAGTAATGATCCCCGACAACGGCACCAAAACTTGTTGTCGATTTTATCCCGCAAGTGGACGGATCGTAACAAGTAGTAAAGTGGACATTTTTGAGTCCAGATTATCGTTCCCACAAGGACTATACTTTAGTACTCAATTTATTATTCCTAACTTCTATTTATAAAAAACGTGAATGCAATAGAAAATGAGTGAGAATTCAAATAATGAATGGATATTATGGTGGAACAAATTTACCTATTGGTCACCTTTATTTCTACTATGGAGATTCATAAAACTTAAGTAGTGTTCGGTCGAATTCTTTTATGGTATTCAATTTATCCATCTCGAGTTCTCATTAAGCTTATTTAAATAATTCAATTCCATATCTCTATGCAAATTAACATTATTTAAATGAAATAATAGTTCTAAGAATTCCTATAGTGCCGTAGCAATTAATATAAGTATCTTTACACGTTATATTAATTTACCAGATTTTAATACGTGGTCTAAATAAGAATTCGCATCTCTACGTAATTATTGTTCACGAAATCATTGAATAATTGGCTAGAAAATTCAAAGCATTGAAAACATAATTAAAACCCACACTTAAAATATAAAAGAAAAAAGAATCTCAAATAAAAGAAATCAAGGATCCTAAATTAGTTACATTCTTCGTCCTAAAATTAAATTTTGATATAATAAATTTTAGTCCTTGAGTCCTTTCATTCTTGCAACTTATGTATTCTTTTATTCAATTCAAGTCCTTCATTTTTCAAAATATGAAATTTGATCTCCAAATTCTTCAATCTTTGATTCATGGTCCGAATCAACTATTGGATTGTTACAACTTGGTCCCAAACTTTTGCATTTCACTCTTTTTCGGGTTTTCGTCTCCTTTCTTTCACTTTCTTGTACCAATATTGACTTCTACCTATTCAACACCAATTGTAACAATTTAGACCATAATTTATCAGAGAACACTAAATATTATCGTTTAAAGGCCTCGAATAAATATATAAAATACACTTATCAAATATTCAGAGAACTATATCTAGTACGATTAGTAGTTAGAAGTATGTTATGATGTATACTTGTCCTAATATTTGTCATGTCATGGATCTAGTCACTAGGTATCAATATTATCCTTAAAAATGGTATTGTGATAGCTTAATGGTATTGTCATCAGTTATTCTATTTTATTGTTAAAGGAATAACTTGTGATTGGAATAGATATAGAAATGTCGATTGAGGATGAGAGTTAGTCAAACACAAGCAGTTGTTAGACTTTTACAATCTTGCTCTATAGAGTAGCAAGAAGAATATCTTGTACTGTATTTCTTAACAACTAAATAAATTATTTGGTATAGATGTGTATTCAATAATACTAAGAGGATACGAGATCCACGATATTTATGCAGTTGTCTCATGTGTTAAAAATGTCAAATATCAGGATGGAACCAAATACTTGATGGTATTTATACGAGAGACATTAGTAAAGAAAGTGTTTTTGCAATATATCCATGTAAATTATGACATGTAATCATCATACTCTGAAAATATCTAAAGACACATTTGTTAGTTAGAATTACGTAGAATATGATACTTAGTGTATCATAAAACTCTTAATTGAGTTTTGTGTGCCCATTGAAAAATAATTTTGAGTTAATGTGTAATTTATCCTTGGGAATACGAGATAATGATTTACATGCACGTATAAAGTATGTCGAACAAGTTGAGATTGGTTCACTTATACGAACAATCGCCTCAGACACTTTGAGGTGTGCTGAAATGAGATAAAGTGATCATGTTGTGTATATGATCCGATCGTTTTTATGAGATATCAAGATGTAATTATAACAAGTAATTGATACGGATTTCGCTATCTTTTAGACTTGTTTAATGTCAAATTGAGTTCTCGATTTAATATTTCCTAAACGAATAAATATAAGGAGAACTCAAGTTACTTATTGGGGAATACTTGAACTAGGATCTGTACATTATTATTCGTTTATTAAGCAAGTGACATACGCTATAAGAAAAGAAGAAAACATTGTAGCACGTGTTTCATACCACGTGTGCTTTTGTGATCAATACTGTGTAAATGAGTGAATGGATCTCCGCTTACTCATTATGTGAGACCTTGCGGTTTATATAACCTCATGTGTACCCTTATGAATTTTGATCATTTCTTGATATTTTATTTCATTGTTGTTACTTTAATATTTTACCAACGACTATGATTAATTCAATTTAATGGGACATGTCTAGGTTAGCAGTTGATTTAAAGTTGAAGGATTCAAGTAGAAAATGAGAACTATTTTAACCAACATTTATATTTGTATTCACTGGCCGGACAATTGTGTTTAACCATTTAGGGTAAAAAAACATAATTGTATATACAACGACATAATGTGTGGTTCAATTGAAAAATAATTGAATTAATGTTGAAAAATGAGTTTGAGGTATAGCAAGATGTAATGTTCTTATAATAGAGTTACTAAATATTCCTAATAGGTTTATAGTATCATGAGTTTTAATATTATTTACTGGTCGGACGATCTATTTGTCGTATAAATTTTTGTCAGATAAACCTTGAGAAGGATCTAATGTGTGATATTCATTGTTACTTGTGGTTCGGGTCAAACTCGTTATGTGTGAGGGGAGATCTTGGAAAATACGAGCCATGGGTTGCCCATGTGAGGTTACCCAACCCGCATGGTCTCAAAAGTGGATAGGAGGGATTATTTCGAATGGAATTCAAATTCATAGGTTTCCTAACTCCCTACAACTTCCAAATAACTCATTACAACCTCTTCATTGAAGTTATGAAAAAAGAGGATAAGAAAATAATGAAAATCCATATAGAAAATGACTCAAAAATAGAATAGTGTCTAAAACCACATACAAGGCATGAAAACCTCACAAAAAGATTAGGAATTTAGATTATGTATTATAATCCCCTTCTATTATAATCGGGATTGAGACCGTTTGAGAATAATGAAATGCATATTTCAAATTTTAAAAAGTAAGATGATTCAACCATTTAAAAGATCTTGGAATTTATCATTTTATGTAATGATTTTAACACTAAATTTATATTCAAGTAAGCTGTGATTTATTACACTATTAACTTGTAGTGTACTCATGTTGCCAATATGCTTGATCGATTGCTTGCTAATGGAGGTCTAGCTTGTTTTTATTATTAACAAACAAGATTAACAACTTATTGAATGTATTGTTTTTCTTCCATTTCTAATTGACAATATTATACATAATACTAGTCTCATGAGTGTAACTATAATCAACAACTTGTAAAATAGATATTGAATGTAAATTAACAACTTATTGAATATATTATTTTTTCTTCCATTTCTAATTGACAATATGATACATAATACTCATCTCATGAGCGTAACTATAATTAACAACTTGTAAAATTGATATTGAATGTAAATTACGACATAGACATAACAACATAATAATAATATTTTAAATGTAGCCCTAGTTTGTGCCCCATTTTAAGTTAAAATAAACATCACAATAGTACTTTTTTGGAGACTGCGTCGTTTAAAAGTAAGGAATTTTTTTTGATATATGTGCAAATTGTTTTATTGATAAAATGTGTGATTGAAAATGAGTAAAAAAATTAATTATTGGATAATAGGGATCCAACCGTGGCTTAATTTTTCTTTAAATTAACATTAAAAATCTAAGGGCCTGTTCGGTAATAATTATAAGAATTGATTTTTTGACCGTTAGAGAGAAAAGTGGGTTCCACCCATATTGAAGAAGTCAAAAATAACGGCTGAAATAGTGAAATAACTATCAAAAATTGATTTTTTTTTGTTGAAAAATTGCTACCAAATAACGGCTTAAGTCTTTAAACATCAAATCTGTCATACTCCCTTTGTCCCAATTATATAGATTGAGTTTTTCTTTCTCTTATTCCAAATATATAGGCTCGTTTCCTAATTTAGAATATTTTGTTTTGTTCATTTACCAATACACCATTATTCAATTTTCCCTACTTAATATGCCAACTTCTTTAAAATCATCCAAATACACATATTTCCCACTTCGTGAAAACATGAAACAACTCTCATTTTTTTTTCAAATTAAATCATTCAAATTCTTTACTAATTCCAATATTAATTTATTACTGGATACTGAAAATTAAATAAGGGTAAACTAGGAAAGATCTTAGCAACAATTAATTTTCCAACGATATTAAAAACGATTTCTTAATCCATGTGAAAAACGCAACAAGCCTATATAATTGGGATGGAGGGAGTAAAATATTGCTGAAAGCAATTTCCAACAATCTCCTAATTGCATTAGCAAAAGTTTTAATTACAAACGGTTTCTCATTAATAAAAAAATGAGAATGAAAAATATAACTGTTACTGACCCTATATAAGAGAACAATTTAAATATGGTGAGATGTGATTGATAACGGTAATATTTTTCATTTTAATGGCCAAATAATAGGAAACAAATAGGGGCTAAATGTTTCCTTAATTCCTTATGACATTATGTTAAGTATTGGTGCTTAGCAGATCATTTACATTAAATGTTCCCTTAATTCCTTATGGCATGTTTCACTATAATACTGGATAGAATTTAAAGCTTTAAAGAAGAAAATTATATTCATTTTAATATCCGGTTATATCCAATATCGTTCATCAAGAACTCGTTGATGTGTACGCAAATCACTACAATTTTACAATACAACTATAAAGAACAAATACTTTATATTATTTTGACCAATGAAAATTTTAAAATTTATAGCTGACTTTTTCCATCTTCCAAATTGCAACTTGTTGCCAACCATTATCCAAAGTATTTGCATAAATCAAGATTCGAATCTACCCTTCCAAATGGATCACCAAATGTTACTTTATTCATTGTGTAATGTGACTTCAATGAACACTTCTACATGTACAAAAGGATTTTTGCCAAAATACATACATAAAACTCATAGTTCTGGGGCCCACACACATTTTTGACATTTTTTATACAACATGGGGCCCACAAACTTGTCTCTATTCTGTAAACAGTTTGTGAAAAAATTTCTATACACCCAGATTTTTTCGACTTCAATTGCCCATTTATTAGGTATAGACTCTTCTTTACATTAAAAACCGACATTAAAAATCAACCTAGTTGGTTCTACTTTAGTCACACCAAATTATTCTTTATCTCCAGGGAGGTTAAGATTAGGGTGAATATGTTCTAAGTTTTAATCACAAAAGTTGATGTTTTTTCCTTGGGTTACACCAAAATTATGTAGAAAAAGAAAAGATATAAAATAATCTTTAGCACATCAAGTTGAGATGATTTAAGACTTATCGAAACATTTGATCACTTGAAAATCCATTATCAAAAAGTGTGGCGCGATAGATTCTTTTTACTTGTAAAGGATAAGATGCCGAGAAGTTATAAGAATCTGATTGTTGCTTATATGAAGTCATCAATGATTGATTGCATGGTATTCTATTGAAATTTATATCCACGAATTGCAAGTCGTTTTAATTATTGTATAGGTTTACCATATAAAATTTTTCAAAAGTTTAATATAACCCACATCGAAAATATAAAATGATGGGATTTAACAGCTATCCATATTGTACCATTTTGAAAAATCACATCATATTTTATGAAATGATTAGTTTATGAGAAATTTGTAACCAAAGTAGTTGGGTTACACTTTATGAAGATGTAAAATACAACACATTTTATCTATAATCAAATATTTTCTATAAAAGCACAAATTTTTTAGCTCTAGTAGGCACCATGGAGAAGCTATAAAGAAATTGGCAAGTCGGCCAAGGGTGGGGCGAGCCCAAAAGCACTACCTGACACCACCATTTTATGTCCCCATCTCTGTCGAGAAGAGCTCCCCACGACCACCACCATCTTTTCAAGCCCTTGTCATTCTCTATTTGGGGCATTCTGATAATGGCACAACTAAGTTTTGCATGGGATGAAGGAATAAAGTACAAATGGCCGTGCATCAAATGAAAATGATAAGCATTGTCTTGTTTTTATTGCAACATCAAACCATATCCTAGATAGTGTGTATAATTTATGGAACCAATTGAAAGTCACGTATAGAATAGTAATATCCCATTGTCGTAAACCACACTCGTATCATTGCAACTAGTATTAGTTCAATACCAAGGACACACTTCCTCTAATTTGCTTCATCTTCTTAATCCTTTATTTTGAACCTCGATTTCTCCTAGAAAGATGGGGAGTAGAAGAGGAGAGAAGATGATCTTGTAGAAGTAGGATTAGATTATGGAGAATGACGATGGGGAGTTTGAAAATAAAAATTAATATTGTAAGATTTGGACTAAATATTTAATTAAATTAATTGTCAAGATATTACAATTGACCTAATTTTTCAGTTTGGAAAACTAAGCTGGTGTTTGGTCCGCATTTTTTAAAATTCATTTTATTCTCAACTTTATTTTTATTTGCACGTTTAATAGAACTAAAAAACTTTTATCGACTTTTCAATCATGTTTCACTTACATTTTATCAAAATACGCTAAAAATCTAATTTTATTCAAACCAAACATGGACTAAATACAAGCCCCGCCTAATTTTCCTTGTTGAATTTTTCGAAATATTTTTGACTTTGAGGATTCCGATTAGTGATAATTACATCAAACCAGAATTTTTAATATCCAATTTCAAAAATCAAATATAAAATTCATTTATACAAAAATCAAATTTTAATTCAAATATTTAATATTATTAATACAATCAAAATTCATCACAGACCCTAATTACTCTCCCCCTTCATTTCTCTCTCTACGTCTCTCAATTTCCATCTCTTTCTCTCTCACACGACAATCGGCATCCCTTCTCCTCTATCCACCTATTCCATCTTCTCTCTATCCTTCCACTGGTGACGTTGGACGCTGCGGGGATAGGCAAGATCGATGCAGTTACAAGAGACCAACGTCGACGCTATAGGGAGAGGACCGGCGCCACTGCCGACTCCGAGCTCTGTCTTGCCGTTGAAAAGGGAGCTCTGTCGCTGTCGAGATCTCTACCTAGGAAAGTGGATAGTTCGTGTAGCCCAGCAATGACCCGCTTGTGTAGCCCAGCAATGCTCTCATTGCCTCCGCCTCTGCTCGCACCTCGCAGTACCGGTTTATAGCTTTCAATGTGTATTTCTTGTACAAAATTTACAAAGGCAAAATGAAATCTTTGGCTCTCTCTTCTTCTTCCTCATCAGTCCCTCGAATTCTTTTTTCTCTCGTTCAACATTATTGTGTATCATCGTTCTCTTCTGTCCCAGAAATAACAGATGTCCCCAGTCCCAAACCTGCTGCTGCTGTTGACTCCAACTGGACCTCAGAGTCCGAAAATTCAAGCAAGATTAAAACTTTTCAAATTCCCAGTTCAGAAAACCCAGTTTTGACCCAAACCCATGTCATGGAAACTCTTTTATCTAATAGGAATGACCCATTTTCAGCACTTGAGTACTTCAAATGGGTTAAGAAACAGAGGGGTTTTGCGCGTGGAAGTGTGGATCCTTTCTGTCTCTTGCTGCACATTCTGGTAAGTTCTGGGAGCCATAACGGTGTAGCTAGGAATTTGCTTAACAGTTATGCATCTAGTAATTCAGTTCCCTCGGCAGCTGTTCTTGTCGATCACTTAATTGATTGTTCAGAGAGATTTGGTTTTCAGTTAGATGCGCGGGTTTTTAATTACTTGTTGAATGCATATGTTAGAGCACGGCGATGTGAAGATGCTGTTGATTGTTTTAAAGCAATTATTTCTTGTGGTATAGAACCTTGGGCACTGATTATGAATAATTTTTTAAGTACTTTGGTTAAAAGAGATATGAATGAAGAGGCTTTGACTTTGTTTAATGATGTCATTTTAAATAAAATTAGTTATGATTGTGCAACTGTGAATGTGATGATGTGTGCGTGTTTAAGGGAGAGTAAGTTGGAGGAGGCCGAGAAGTTTTTTGTGGATGCCAAGGGTAGTGGAATGAAGCTTGATGCGGCTATTTATACTACTGCTGTTCGAGTTGCTTGTATGAAATTGGATGCTACTGTTGCATGTGATTTGTTGACTGAGATGAAGAAGATGGATTGGGTTCCTTCTGAGGGTACATTTACAAATGTGATATGTACTTGCGTGAAGCAAAGGAATTTAACTGAGGCCTTAAGGCTTAAGGATGAGATGATAAGTAGTGGATATTCGATCAATTTGGTTGTTGCCACCAGCTTGATGAAGGGGTACTGTCAGCAGGGAGATTTGATCAGTTCTTTAGAATTGTTTGATAAGATTATCGAAGATGGACTGATTCCCAACAAGGTCACTTATGCAGTCCTTATTGAAGGATGCTGTAGGAATAGAAACATGGAGAAGGCACAGCAGTTATACACTCAAATGAAATATGCAGGTATCCAACCAAGCATCTATGTTATGAATTCCTTGATTAATGGATTTTTGGAAGCTCAACTGATGGAGGAGGCCACCAAGCAGTTTGATGAAGCTGTTGAGGTTGGTGTTGCCAATGTATTTACGTATAATAATATGTTATCCTGGTATTGTAAAGAGGGAAGGGTGGATGAAGCTTGCAGTATATGGGATAAAATGATTGACCGAGGCGTTCAACCAACCACGGTTTCATATAACAACATGATTCTTGGAAACTGCAGGAAAGGGAAGATAAATATAGCATTAGACTTACTGTCCAAGATGCAAGGAAAGAACTTGAAGGCTAACGTCATCACATATAGTATATTGATAGATGGATATTTCAAGAAAGGTGAGTGTGAACTAGCGCTTGGTATGTTTGATCACATGATAAGCTTAGGCATTGCCCCGACTGACTTCACATTAAACACGATTATCAATGGATTATGCAAAGTTGGTCGATCTTCTGATGCAAAAGATAAGTTGAAATGGTTGATGAAGATGGGATTCAATCCCATTTGCATGACTTATAACATCATTATTGATGGCTTTGTAAAGGAAGGTGATATTAGTTCTGCAGTGGCTGTTTTCAGAGAGATGTGCGAAAGGGGACTTTCCCCAAACGTGATCACTTACACCACTCTAATTGATGGGTTTTGCAAAAGCAATAACGTTGATCTTGCCCTGAAGATGCAAAATGAGATGCGAGTCAAAGGTATTCAGTTGGATGTAACCGCATATGGCACCCTTATTGATGCATTTTGCAAAAGAAGTGACATGAAACGTGCTGATGAACTTTTTTATGAAATTTTGGAAGTTGGTCTATCTCCCAACAGGATAATTTATAATACCATGATTAGCGGATTCAGGAACCTAAATAATATGGAAGCAGCACTTAATTTATATAAAAAAATGAGGAAAGAAGGAATTCCATGTGATTTGGCAACGTACACCACAGTGATTGATGGGCTGCTAAAGGATGGGAATATAGTGATTGCTTCAGATCTTTACGAGGAGATGCGTACCAAAGGTATATTGCCGGATGTGATTCTGTACACTGTCCTGGTACATGGTCTTTGTAACAAAGGACAGGTGGAGAATGCACGCAAGGTCTTGGAAGAGATGTATATAAAGAGTATGACCCCTAATGTACTTATTTATAATACATTAATTGCTGGATATTTTAAGGAGGGGAATTTGCAAGAGGCTTTTCGGTTGCATGATGAAATGCTTGATAAAGGTCTTGCGCCTGATGACACAACTTATGATATTCTTGTGAGTGGAAAGTTAAAAGATAATGGCTTGCCTGTCGGAGGTTCGAGTGTCTAAATCACCACCACACTAATTGCTTGCAAAACATATTCTGTTGTTCCAAAGGAGAGAATCCCTGATCTTACATCTATTCACTTGTCTATTGTGCTGAAGGTAAATTAAACTTCCATGTATTTGTTTGTGTTTTACTTTTGAAAGGCAATTTTACTTTTGCCTCTAAAATGACCAGCAGTCTTTTCATATATAGATTGTGTTATCCTTTCATTTATAGTGATTAACCTTCATTTCTGTATAGAGCCTGAATCATCTCTGAAAGTAACCAACAATTTTTGGAGATGTCTTGATTCTTGCGTAGTTGGGGACTGATGTATCGTACTTGTCAATCTTTGCTAGTTCGGTAAATGGATAAATGTACCATGATCTGAACTCACGAAATTTGATAAGGAAGCCTTTTTATGGAAGTTTGTTCTGCAACATCTATAATGCTGGGTGGTGGAAAATTTGACCCCTTCATACATCTCATAACCAGCCTTTTTTGTCTTTTTTTTATTCTCCAGCTGTCATACTTGAGAGTATAAAATCATAGTGGAAAGCTTTGATTCATTCAGTTTGTGGCTTTGTTCAATTGTACTGATTGTCCATGTGCATTTTGTGTACCACAGACATTTATGATGATGGTGGTTTGGCTGTGACTCAAGTGATGCTTGAATACTTTGATTTGTCTAGCACCTCTGACACATTGACCTGTGAAGGTCCTTCAGGCATATGTTACAAGGCTTCTTGTGTATGTTACGAAGTCTCACGACTGCTCACTGCTTCTTGTGTATGTTACGAAGTCTCACAACTGCTCACTGTCTTTTTACTTAAAAACTGTGGCCTTCTGTTTATTTGCAGTTTCCAATAACTACTGGTCTCTTGATACTTCTTATGAAAGTCATATATACTGTGATAGCAAATCACTGATTATGTTCCTTTTTTATTTTTGCATTGCTCGTATAATTTATGACGTAAATAAAATGATCATTTTTCATGTATCATATTTATCATGATGCAAAAAAAATGGAATGAGATTCTTTCGTTGTTTAGAGTATCTATTTTTAGTTGTTTGCTTAAGAATTTCGGCATGCGATATCTTTGTAGGAATAGTTGTGCTTTCAGAAATTGAAGCTCCACTTCTCTGCCTTTAAAGCTTTGATAAGACTCATTCGGAGGTGGGATGTTAGCGTAAGGGGTGGTAAGCACGAAATCATTTAACAGCTTATAAAGAAAGAGGAACTAAGACAGAAAGAACAGCTGCGATTATAAAAGATAAAAATGAGTTGGTGAATAAGTGGGCTGTACTTGTGGGTCCCAAAAATATATGTGGATAAAAAGTGGATTGACTTTTTAAGTGTTTATAAACACTTATCAAACATGCTATAAGTCTTGTTTTCAATAATATTGGAGTCGTCTGTATAAATCCTTTTTTGCCATTCTTTTCACTTCACTGCGTTTCCTTGAAGATTCTATACAACTAGATTCTTAGCAACTATAAAAGGCTTTGTTAGTTGTTCTATCCCGTAGTCTTCTAACACATTCTATGGAGATTGTGTCATTCTTATGCTATCCTCTTCCTATTCAGCAAGGGTGTTATGAACACCTTTGCAGTGGGTACATGTGTGTGTGTGTTTGAAATTGATAAATAGCAACTCAGAGAAGAATCTTCTTGTTTTGCCAAGCTTGGAAGGCAATGCAATGATTGCCTAAATCTAAAGCCAACTCTAATATAGAATCAATTTTTACTATGAAATGAAATGATGCCTTGTACCATTGCTTTAGACCAACAGAAATTAGGAAAATAATTTTTGTTTTAACAATATTTCTATAGTATACAAAATATTCAATAGTTTTTTAAGAACCAAGTTGTTGATATTAAATGGAAGAAATTTTAAACTATGTCAAGTTGGTAAATATAATATGGGCACCAAAAACGAGGGAAAAATGTCAAAAGATACCCAAAGGTGAAGAGAAGGTTCTAATCAACCTTAAAATAATAACTCCAAAAGAAAAAAATTAGAGTGCAAAACAATCTTCACAATGACTCCATCATTTTTATCTTTTTGTCATATAGTCAATGATCTTGATCCAAGGATCAATTTTACTGTGAATTTGAATTCTTCTCTGCCAATTGCAGAAGCCAAAGAAGAAATATTATTATGTGATGCTGCTGCTGTTGATAATCAAAAGCAGAAATTGATTATTGGATTCACCCAAAAAGGATAGGTATTGGAAAACTTACCGTTTGGAAAGTATGAAGATTGTGTATGCAAATTAATTAGAACATAGACAGTAGAAACTTTGATTACATCTTCATTTTCTTGTTTCTACATGGAAGTCCAGGTTCCCTTCGACTTCATTTCCTCCTTGTTTTTCTTTTCATTCCTCCTCTTGATAATCAAGGAACGGAAGAAATACAAATATCCTAATGAGCACACAAGATTGCCTCGTGGTTCAAGGAATATGCCTCTTAATTGGACACTTGCACTACATAGTAGGCACTTCACATCTGCCCCACCATTCTCTCAGACATTTAGCTCAAACATAGGACACCTAATGCACCTCAGATTTGGTGAAATTTCAGTAGTAGTGGTGTCTTCACCCAAGATGGCGAGCTTAAAATACATGATCTTGCATGTGCTAGTAGGCCCAAAACCATAGCCACCCAGATCATTTGGTACAATTATATTGGCATCGTGTTTAGCCCATATAGTGATTACTGGAGGCAAATGCGTAAAATTTGCATTATGGAAATGCTAAGCCCGTGGAATGTTCGATCGTTTGCCTCAATCAGGAAGGATGAAGCTTCTTGTCTAGTCGAGTCCATCCGATCAACTTGTGAAGCACAATTTACTCTAACCGAGAAATTTTCTTGTGTACAAATTCTATAACATGCAGATCTGCATTTTATAAAGAGATAGGGTGACTTACATAATGTTGATAAAGCAAGCTGCATGTTTGGCAGGAAACTTTGATTTAGCAGATTTATTTCCCCCTGAAAGTGTTCGATATAATCAGTTGGAATAAATTTAAGTTGTTGAAGATGCGGTGTAAGCTTGACATGATTCTTGACACCATTATCGATGAGCATGGAAAGAATTTGGTAGCAACAAATGAAGCAAATGGAGAGTTGGGCTGTGAAGATTTGGTTGATGTTCTTCTCAGATTAAAGGAAAGTGGCGAACTCAAATTTCCAATAACCAATGATAATATCAAAGCCGTCATTTTGGCAAGACATAGCCATATTATGCATTCTTCATTTGACATGTGGTACAATTATATTGACATCGTGTTTAGCCCATATAGTGATTACTGGAGGCAAATGCGTAAAATTTGCATTATGGAAATGCTGAGCCCATGAAATGTTTGATCGTTTGACTCAATCAGGAAGGATGAAGCTTCTTGTCTAGTCGAGTCCATCCGATCAACTTGGCAAGCACAATTTACTCTAACCGAGAAATTTTCTTGTATACAAATTCTATAACATGCAGAACTGCATTTTATAAAGTATGGAGAGATAGGGTGACTTCCATAATGTTGATAAAGCAAGCCGCATCTTTGGCAGGAAACTTTGATTTAGCAGATTTATTGCCCCCTGTGAAGGTGTTCGATATAATCAGTTGGAATAAGTTTAAGTTGTTGAAGATGCGGTGTAAGCTTGACATGATTCTTGACACCTTTATCGATGAGCATGGAAAGAATTTGGCAGCAACAAATGAAGCAAATGGAGAGTTGGGCTGTGAAGATTTGGTTGATGTTCTTCTCAGATTAAAGGAAAGTGGCGAACTCAAATTTCCAATAACCTATGATAATATCAAAGCCGTCATTTTTTCAAGACATAGCCAAATTATGCATTCTTCATTTTTCCTAACCACAATTTGTTCTGAGTGCTAAATAACTTATTGTTGCAGGACATGTTTCAGCTGGAACAGAATTTTCATCGTCAACACTAGATAGGACCATGGAAGAATTAATGAAAAACCATCGTGTAATGGCAAAAGCATAGAATGAAAAAAAAAGCAAGCATTCAATGGAAGGAAAACAATTAATGAGACTGACATTCACATGCTAAAGTACCTTAAGTTGGTTGTCAAAGAAACTTTACGTTTACACCCTCCCGTTTCTATTATCTCGAGAGCATGCAGGGAGGAATTTGAGAATGGTGGGTATCGTATACCCCTCAATGCTAATGTGGTTGTCAACATTTGGGCTATAGGAAGAGATCCCAACTATTGGAAGAATCCTGAAAGTTTTGAACGAGAGAGATTTGAGAAAAACTCAGTTGATTTCTTGGCAAATCACTTTGAACATCTTCCATTTGGGTCGGGAAAGAGGATTTGTCCTGGTATGACATTCGGTTTGGCAAATATCAAGTTTCTTTTAGCTCGACTTCTCTATGATTTTGACTGGAAACTTGCCAGCTGAATCAACTCCAGTGATATAGATTGACTGAAGTCGAAGGTCTAGCTGTATCAAGAAAAAAACTTTTGTTTGATTGCCACAACATATGACCCATAATCATTAGTATCTAAAGACATTTAAATTGCGTCTGATAATTTTCTGTTATCTACTTCTTGCTAGAAAAGCATTGATGTTAGATTACTTGTAGTTGTATTCGTCCTTTGTTTCCAAATCATCAGGAAACTGTATTTATTGAATAGAGTTGTCTGCGAGTTTGATCATAAAAATAATTATTGAAATTTGAAGCAAACACTGGGTAAACTAGTTTCTAAATGCCAGGGGATGATTGTGTTAATTGGTTTTATGACTAGGCCGGTTATAGATTTAGATTTCTCTCAGCAGTGGAAGTTGGCGAGTTTAATGTTTCAGTTAGATTTTTGATATAATGTTTGATCATTTCTGGGATATCCATGTGTTTGTGCAGCTTGCGAAGGAGTGGAAGTTGTTTTCCATATGGCTGCTCCTGAGTCATCCATTAATAATCATCAGCTCCATCACTCTGTCAATGTACAAGGTACTTTTGGGACTTCAGAGCTCTAAATAAAGAAATATACTCTCTATGCTTCTGAAAGTCTCTAGCCTATCTACTTTGCGTTTATTTATCTTTATTATACTGCAACAGGAACCAAGAATATTATTGACGCCCGTATTGAGCTAAAAGTAAAAAGACTTGTGCATACTAGTTCTCCAAGTGTGGTCTTTGATGGTGTTCATGGAATATTTAATGGGGATGAATCGTTACCTTATCCTGCTAAGGTATGGAACTGTGTTGACTTAATGTCGCAACAATATCAGCATTATCTTTATATCAGTGATCAAGAGGGATTGTTAAAAGTACTCGGATTATTATGGCAATTTTGCCTTCCTCTCTCAGCATTCATCATTATGTCTAAATAGAGTACTTTTAAAAGACAAGACATTCCAAAAAATCCAGAAGATTCGCAGATTTTTAGAACAGTGCACCGACATTTAGAGCCTGTTTAAGCCCCCTTTTTTTGCTCAAAATGCATTTTGGAATAATATTTTAATGGAGAACGCAGGGTCAAAAAATAAGGAAAAATTTTGGATTTGTGTGAATATTATTTTATAAAAAAATATGTGGTTGAAAATAAGAGAAAGAATAATATATTTTGGAAATAACGGGGACCAAATATGGGCTTAATATCACAAATACTTTATAGAGCATACGAGGGAACTTTAATAAATAATTTCTTGAAATATTATTTAATTCAATTGATTGTAAATATGTGCCTCAATAGACAAATTTTAAATTGAATTTCCTTTGCAGGCATACTTTATTACCAATTAGGAAGCATACTTTATTACCAATTCGGAACCAATCAAATTTTTGGAGTTCATGTCACTTATTCTTAAAGGCATTGGTTATGAAAGGTACTTTGATGCAGGATAAAAGGGGATTCTTGCAGAGAACTTAAAACAGCGGAATAGCAGAATCAAAAGAATAATTCCAGCAAGTAGGAAGGAAGAAAGGGGAGAAACCAGAGAGAGGGGGGGGGGGGGGTTGGAGAAGAAACCAGGGGACAAAAGGAGAAGCAAGGGAGGAAAGCTGTGGCTGCAAGCTAAACACAATCATATCATTTTCTCAACTCATTGTCTCCTCGAAATTACATTACCAAGTCTTATAAATAGAGAAAATCAATAAACCTAAAAAGTAAGTGGGCTTGGGCCAAACCCAATAATACAAGCCCAATGAAATAAAACAATAGTAAATGATCCACAATAAGCTAGCCCAAACAAGTGATGTCCTCATCAACTCTCCCGGGGTGGGAGAAAAATTCGACTCTGTTGAGTGGTTGAACTTCTATCAAGGGGGACGATATTTCATAAGAACCAAAAATCGAAACTGAAGCTTGATTCAGAGTTGTTGTAGCTTTTCTTTGACAACCCATGTATAGTCAAAATCAGGCCGATTTACCTAAGAAGTAAGGAAGCTCCAAATCTTTCTAATATTGGTCAACACAATCTGTTAATCTAAAATAACATAAATTTTATCTTTGCGTGCAATGATAGGAGGGATTGAAGTAGACATAGTAAAAGATTTAGTGTAGGAGTTCCCATATGGAGGTAGAAACGGATCAGTAGAGGGGTTAAAATAACATTTGTAAGTGACGAAATCCTTAACAGGTAGAATAGAATGGTGGTCAAAATGTAATAAAAGGTCAATGACACATGCATTTAAACCAACATGCTTTAAATTTTATAAGGACCAATACTACGGGCTAGCAGTATAATATAATCCCCAATGTTAAATTCAAAATGTTGTTTATACCAATCAACTAAAGGTTTATATAATGCATTACTTGCGTCAAGTTGTTTATTGATCTCAGTATGCAAGTTATGAAGATGATATACAAATGCTCTAGTTGACAACAACACACTAGCATGTGGGAACATGGGAATAAGATCTAATGGCCACCTAGACTTATAACTATGAACAACTTCAAATGGATTTAGACCTAGAGATCAATTCACAGAATTGTTATATGCAATTTGAACAGTTGGGGGGATTAAGTCCTAATTCGCAAGATTTTTCTGGACTAGAGACTTGAATGAGTTGCTAGGACTTTGGTTAACGACTTCATTTTGACCATCAGTCTCAGGTTGGTCTGCAGTGGAGAATTTCGATTTAGAGCTAACCATAGGCGAGTGGGTTCTCCAAAAGTGACTAGTGAAATCATGGGATATAGTATCTAGAGTCTTAGGAAGAGTCTAGATGCCACCTAAGTAGGTGTACTCACTATCATCATCAAAATCTTCAAGTTTAGGTTCTTATACTAGATCTTCTAACGACTCTTCTATTACATCATTTCATTCTTCTATGATTAAGGTTCGGTTAGGACATTTGGAAGAGATGTGGCCAAAGTCTTTACAGCTGTCGCATAGCAAGTGAGAAGAAGTCCTTGGAGTTTCTAAAATTTTAACCTTATTTTCCAAGATTGGAGGAACATTAGATGGGGGAGGTCTTAGAAGGGATTTAATAGGAGGAAGTTGAGCCAATGAAACAGAAGAATGGTTGTCAACACGCCTTCTATATAGAGAAGGGGGCCTTGGACTATCACGACCTTTATACTTATTTTTCCAAATGGGAGGAACACTAGATGGGAAGGGTTTCATAACGGACTCATGTTGAGGTGGCACTAATGAGATGGGTGAACGATGGTGACTACGCTTTTTATATGGAACTCTAATAAGTAACTCGTAATCTTGAGCTAAAGAGTACGCGTGATCAAGAGTAGTGACGCCTCTAAAGAAAAGCTCATGCTCAAATTCATCTCTTTGACCTTGTATAAACCTATTCAAAGTCAGGGCCTCATCCTCAACGACATGACATTTGAATCGAAATTTCACAAATTGAGCAATGTACTCAGTCACTTGCCGATTCCCTTGTCTAAGGGTGTTCCATTGGGTAAAAATTCCATGGTCTAAGCAACCATCGAACATAGGAATATTTAATTTAATGTCTCCAAAGAAACGCTCCTTATGACGAGGAAGAGAATGAGTACCATGATGACCATGGCATTGTTCTTGCTGACGGCTTCGATCCCTATCCCTACGATTGTATTGAAAATATTTTTGGTCACCTTGTCGATGACGATATCGTCTATTGTGACACACTTCAGAATTATTAACATCAATCAAATGAGGGATTTGCTTAAACTTGTTCAGACTAGCAGAGAGAGCCTTACTTTATTCAAGAGTAGCTGTCATCTGGGTTTGTATAGCTGCTATTTGTCGAGTGAGTTCATCAAATTGTGAAGGATCCATGGTTAGGTATTGAAACTAGAAGTGACAAGACGACTAGTTGACCACCATGCATGCACTGTATTAGCAGCTAAATGACATGCAATAGTGAGATCAATGAATAATAAGTGCAAGCAGTGGAAAATAACAATTTGAGCATTTCTTTTTTTAAAATTTCTTTTTTTTTTTTTTTTTTCTTTTATGGAAATTAAGCAAGTTCAAATATTACAAGCTAATACTGTTGATACATGTAAAATAACAAAGTACTGGTCAAATATTAGTCAACAACGTAATGGCGTAAAAGGTTAAAAAGTAAAAAGTGAACAAGACAAGAGTTTGAATGGGTCTAAGGTGTCAATTATGTGAATTTTTGGTAGAAGTGAGGAATACCGTAGCATAAAGAAATCAATCAATGCAATTTTAAAATGAACAATAATATAAACCAAAGATAGATAAAATAGTAACTTTCCTCGTTCAAGGAAATGCTGTGTTGATTCGTTGAGATGCCAGATAGCAAATTTCCATGTTCGTTGAGACACAATCCTCATCAGTCAAACTAAAATATAGTTGCAAAACAATGTTAGGAAATTCTCGATTTCTATTTTTTGTTTCTTTTCATTCACTTTTTTTTTTCACTTTCAATTTTTTCTTCATAAACTGAGGCCCAAATCAAACATGAAAACTTCTCCCATATACGTATAGCCCACAAGCAGCTTGAATAACCCCCAAATGATACTACACCAAATTCTCTCTCAAACACCGTTGTCGGGCAGCTGCGGTGGAGACAATTGTGAGGAGTGACCGACGGTGAATGTGTAACGATTTAGGTTCAGGGCCAGGGTTGGCACTATGTGGGGTGCCAATTTTATGGTGGTGGAAGACGATGATGAGGAATACCAGCTTTGGTTGCTATCTTCTTCGACGAGTTGGTAATTATGCAGGCTGTGACGGGTTTTCTGTGTTGGGCTAGGTCAGATTTAGGTTTTCGTGGGTGAGTTAGGAAGGCGATGGTGGGTTGCTATGTACAAGGCAGCAGTAGTGGAGAGTGAGGGTCGGCAACTAGGGCTTCGATCTTGTTCGCGACGAGTGTCAATCGACGGCGGGGAGCAGTGGAGTTGGGGAGGTGAGCGATGTGGGTGGTCTGTTGTGTGTTGGGCCAGATTCGGGTTATTGTTGGGCTTTTGTGATGGGATTGGATTGGGCTACCAGTATTGGTAGTGGGCTGTTGGTATGGTGTAATTTGTGGTTTATTGGAATTTAACAGTTATTTCGATGTTCTCGAAGGTTACTATCGTTGGGTGTGAGGTTTGGATTGTGGGCTGTGGTGGTAGTTGGTGCATTCGGTGATTTGAAACGGTTCGCCTGGAGTCATTTTGTATCTCAGTTTTAGACCTCTCCCAAATATGAAATTGAATGAAACAGGTTTTTGGGTGAGATTAGACGATTGTAGATGGCGGTCGATTTGTGAAGATGACAGGACAAAATTTCGATATATCACTATTTTATTCCACAAATATCTAACTACTTTTCTTACTAACGCTGTACCCATAATTTACCGTTTGCTCATATTTCAGATTTACCCTCAAAATCAATAATCTTTGTTGGACCAATCAAATATTGTTGCCAATTTAAAAAAAAAGGATGAAACTTGCCGTACAGGCAAGGGATTCACCAACCACTCACATCATTAGGGGGTGGATCGATTTTTGGCCAATTTTTTATACAAGTGCATCCTGCATGGGGACGCACTTGCTAAGAAGGTCGGTAGGGGTGAACCCCACCTAGTGAAACAGCAAAACTGTTCAAAAAATTGGCAAAGCTTTGACTGCATCTCAAACAGGTGTCGAACCAATGAGGTAACTAAAAAATCTATTTTTTTCTACTAGTTAATTTGTCTGCTTGACTATGACATAATTATTAAAACAAGAACATTAAAAAGCCTTTTTACAACCATGTCTAGTACTGGACGCCAAACGATACCCCCAATTATATATTCAACACCACTAAGATTATCTCATCAAAAAATTTAAACAGTTAGAGAGAATAACACACAAATCATGCTAGCCGAACGTCGAAGCAAGCTCAAAATTCATAGCTACCCATTTCACCTAGACATTTATATACTCCAATTGGAATTTTATTTATTCCATTTTTTAATTTAACATAATTTTCTCTGTAGAGTTTGACAGATGTTTAAGTCCGAGCTATACCTTCCATTAGCTAATTTGCTAAAACAATTTTTCATCTTTCTATCAACTGATCAATATGAAAAAAAAGTTTGTAATGCACTTAATTTGGTTTCCATCAGTGTCGGTCCTGTGATTGTCGGGGCCTGAGGTGAAGTTCGTAAATTAGGACCCTCGGCGAAATCAACGTAAATGCAAAATTCAACGATGTATTATGCGATTCATTGCTAACTTAAAAAATTAATATTAAGGGGGTGTCCTCAATCTAGAGTTTGATGGATTTTAAAAATTCATATAAATTGAAGTATCCTCAATTCAGATTTAAATATAATTTATTAAAATATAGGTGTCCCCAATCTAGATTTTTAAAAATACTTATAAATTTAGGTGTCCTTAACATAGATTTTAATAGGTAGTTTTGAAATTTAGATGTCCTCAATAATTAGTTGATTTTAAAAGATTTCATTAAGTATATAGATTTTGATAGATTTTAAAGGATTTCAAGGTAAAAATATAAATACAAAGAATCAGTAACAATTTTAACCCAAACCTAAAAATTTCACAGCATATCTCACCTCTCTTCATATTTGTTGCCCCATCTCTCTGTCTCTCTCTCCCCATCTTGAACAAGATTTTCTTCTTCTTTCTATCTCACATTTCTCTATTGTGAAAAGATCGTGTATGAGAACTTTTCAATTGATGATAATTTATGAAAGATTACTACGTTTTGTTGAATATTGGGTGTGATTTTTTTATTGAACTTATTTTTTTCTTATTGAAGCTATCGTATTTTGTTGAATATTGGGTGTATTTTTTATTGGAACTCCGTTATAATATTCAATGTTTAACAAACAATTGAACAAGGATTCGATCATTTTCTGTGATTTATTAACGTGCATATATGTAAGAATGAGTCGTTAAAGAAGAAGTAAAAATTTGTGGCTTATGTTAAGCATATTTATAAATTTTACCCAAAATCTATAAAATCCATTGAAATCTATAAAATCTATGAAAATCTTTTAAAATCTACAAAATGGAAATCCATTCAAATCTTATGAAATCTATTAAATTCTATCAAATTTCACACAATCCATGAGAATTTATAAATATTAAAAAGTCTATTAAACTCTGAAATGAGGACACCCCCGTAAAACAATTATATAAGCTGACAAGACCGCAATTATATAAGCCGACAAGGCTTTAAACATTTTCAATCTCTTCAATAACAAGTTAGGGCAAGTCATTGCTTACCTGAAAAGTATAATTTCGACGAAAACTGTAGAGTTATACCCTCGAGAATTCCACCATCACAACTCACAAGTCTAAAACAAAAATTTAACATCAATTGCTTATACAAATATGAACATGAACATCAAACTTAGGGAAATAACAATTACACACGCGCACATTTAATCAAACTTAGGGAAATAATACATTTAATAAGAACTAATCACCAATGCACCATTAAAACAACGTTATCAACAAAATAAATTAACTCAAATTAGTGTACTGGTTGCAAAAACTGAAGTTATCTTTTCTCGAATATGTATTCTCACACCTTACCGATCAAACTAAGTTGTTGAAATTAACTTTAAACTATTTTACACATTACTTGAGATCTGTTAGTTCTTCATTTCAAACTTGTACGACAAATTATATATTAATCAATAATCATTAAACATATTATATTTGTAGCATTTTCAGGTCCTCGACTACATCCTAGATAAGTATACAACAGTTAACACATTAACACGGAATGCAGAAGCCTCTTTGAACTCTCTCCAATTAGAGTATACCCCACGGCCCACATAGAATAAAAAAGACCATTTATCAATTAAAATCAAGTCATTAAAATTATAATAAGTAAATGGTAAAAGAGTTGAATACTTATAAGCAGGCAAACAGAAATCATGTAAATGTAATCAAATAAATAACTTAAACAGAATTAATAATGTAAGGATACTATACTAACAGAGTAACAGACTAACAGGCACAGCCAACTGCCGTTGCCAAGAGGGGCAAACTGTGGAATCGGAACGCCGAAAGCGGGAAGCCTGAAACCTACGTTAGGAATTGGGAGTTGAGACTGGGAGTCTAGCCGTCACAACTCACAATCCTGAAAGGAAAATTTAACGACCACAACAATCAATCTACATTAAAAAATATATATATATACCTAAAGAATCATCAAACGAATAGGTAAAGAAACTTCTAATTTACAGCTAAAACAAGAAATTCGATGGGGTAGATTGATAATGAAATGGTAAAAAACTAATTTTGTGCTGCCTGCTGACCAAAGAGAACTATCAAAATTTATTAGTCAAAGATATTTCTTTCACACCACTTGAAACTACAACAAGAACACTTATTTTACACTATATTATCACTCTTATCCTTCCTGATATACACTTATTTATGCATATTTCTCCAATATCATGTCAAATAAATCTTATGATAATAACAGTATTTTAGGAAAGAATCTCAAAAATGATGCAATATATCACAATTGACAAGTTCTTGGTATCATGATTATTGAGTAAGGTTACATCTCAAAAGATTATTTTCATATATAATATAAGTGGGATATTATCCACATATCTAGAAACAACCCAGTGGAAGAAAAGGGCATTGTGATTAATCATTCAATTATACAAAACAGACAAAAATCGATTGCATCAAAATAAAATCCTATTTCACAAATTTCATGTTAAAAGGCTCATAACACTGACAGAACCATGTTTTGTATTCCAGCACAAATAAAAGGGCAGCAACGTAAAAGCAAATTATATCGGAAAATTACCACACCACGAGCCATCTTCACAAAATTGATGGTCAGTGGTTGATGTAGTGATCTAGTACCCAAGTTTTGGCTTTAATACCACTTTGATGCAGGATAAAAGGGGATTCTTGTAGAGAACTTAAAACAGCGGAATAGCAGAATCTAAAGAATAATTCTAGCAAGAAGTAGGCAAGAAGAAAGGGGAGAAACCAGAGAGAGGGGGGGAGGGGGGGCAAGAAACTAGGGGAAAAAAGGAGAAGCAAGGGAGGAAAGCTATGGCCGCAAGCCAAACACAATTCATATCATTTTCTCAACTCATCGTCTCCTCGAAATTACATTATCAAGTCTTATAAATAGAGAAAACCAATAAACCTAAAAAGTAAGTGGGCTTGGGCCAAACCCAATAATACCAACCCAATGAAATAAAATAATAGTAAATGATCCACAAGAAAATTTTTCCTCCTCTAAGCTTGTGAAGTCTTTTTTTTATAGAAGATTGGAAAGATTTCCCTTTCTTCTCATTGGTCCATTTGTTTATATCAACAGTTTTTCTTTTGCATAAAGCAAAAGTAGTGATAAAGTGCTATGACAATTGTCTCCTCTTTTCAAAAAGCAGATGCCTCTTTTTCAAAAGGTAGATGCCTCTTTTCTTCCTTTGAAAAAGCAGATGCTTCATCTTTTAATCTGATTGGCCTTCTTGGCTTTTACTTTCGGTGGAACCTCTACTTGGCTCATCTTCTTCTGTCTGTAATGAGCTTTTTTCTTTGTCTTTGTCTTCAATTTTATTGCACCATTAACATTCGTGATATTTTCCAAGACTTTGTTTCAATACTTTACATAATTGGCCTTGGTAATTTGATGGAGCGTTGGGCAGATTATAAAAATTCTTTTCAAAATTGTAAAGAATCTTTATTCTTTCAAGCTCAATTGTTGATTCGGTTTTGCTTGTAACCAAGATGAAATTTGAAGAATAATTTACCTTGATTTTTTATTCATTGTTAAAGGATTTCAATCCCGTTAAAATCTTCTGGTAAGAGAGATTCCTCCATTCATGAAGTGTTTGCTCATTAACACATTCTATTTGTCCTTCAATTGGTTTATTCAGAATGACTTCTGAAATAGTCTTCATCTAAATATGATGGTATCCTTTGATCAGAAAACCTTCATTCCAGAAAGGAATTGTACTATTGATATTCAGCATCATTTGTAATTTCTGGTCTTTAATAACAAATTTTTTAAAGTCTTTTAAAACTTTAAATAAGTTATTATCAACCATTTTGATTTCATCCATGGTTTCACTAAAAATCATCATTTTGATTAATCCACAGTGAAAAGCTGTCTATGCCATTGTAGTATCAGCTCCTTCAAAGAAAATGAACTGACCAAAGTTCTTTTCAACTGTCTCGTAGTAGCCTTTTTCTGGAACGAATGCTCCAACAATCTTGGCTTCTTCTTCAAATTGAAGAAAGTCATTTATTGTGATTCCACTTACGAATGGACTTTCTTCTTGTTTTGGAATTTTTCCAATTCTTTTGAATTGATTTGGAATGGATTCATTTTCTGAATGACAGTTATTTCGATGTTCTCGACGGTTACTGTTGTTGGGCGTGAGGTTTGGATTGTGGGTTGTAATGGTAGTTGTTGGTGCATTCGGTGATTTGAAGCGGCTCGCCTGAAGTCATTTTGTATCTCGGTTTTGGTCCTCTCCTAAATATGAAATAGAATGAAACAGGTTTTTGGGTGAGATTAGACGATTGCAGATGGCGGTCGATTTGTGAAGATGACCGGACAAAATTTCGGGATGAACTGCCTCACAAAATTGATGGTCAGTGGTTGATGTAGTGATCTAGTACCCAGGTTTTGGCTTTGATACCACTTTGATGCAGGATAAAAGGGGATTCTTGCAGAGAACTTAAAACAGCGGAATAGCAGAATCTAAAGAATAATTCCAGCAAGAAGTAGGCAAGAAGAAAGGGGAGAAACCAAAGAGAAGGGAGGGGGGGGGGGATTGGAGAAGAAACCAGGGGAAAGAAGGAGAAGCAAGGGAGGAAAGCTGTGGCTGCAAGCCAAACACAATTCATATCATTTTCTCAACTCATTGTCTCCTAGAAATTATATTACCAAGTTTTATAAATAGAGAAAACCAATAAACCTAAAAAGTAAGTGGGCTTGGGCCAAACCCAATAATACCAACCCAATGAAATAAAACAATAGTAAATGATCCAAACAAGTGATGTCCTCATCATACTCTTATTCTTTCTTAAGAGAAATTCAATCCCTTGTTATTTGAGTATGAAGCCTGCTTACTTCCCTTGGGTTAGCACTCCTCTTTTGCTGGTTTGTCAGTAGGCACCTAGTGTTTCACCGTAAGTTTCAGTGTTTCAATGGATAGAGAAGTATTTTATCTGATCTTGCTAGTTGAAGTAACGCTGGTTAATTCTAAACTAGTAGTTTTAAGCAGCTTATCAGCTCATTGCAAATGGGTTTTACTATTACTTGTTAGGAAAGATGATTTGACTTGGTATAAAAGCTGATTATTGAGGTACTGGGCAAGTCTCACACATTGATTTTGTTAATAGAATACAGGTTTCCCAGTGCCATCATTTCTTTGATTTTGTTAATAGAATTCATGTTTCCCAGTGCCATTATTTCTCCTCTTCATTCTATTCTTGGTTCTTGATTGTGTGATGGTTTCACTTTGTTACTCCAGAGCTACTATATGAGCTCTGGTGACCCAATCACCAGCATCATTTGGATATGGATGCTATATTAAGGGGAAAAAAACCTAAAATATTACTCTCTCTCTCTCACACACGTGCATATCTATTTGTTCCCTTAACTCAGTTAGGATCTGTAACTCTGTTGTCTTTTGTTTCTTAAAGGGTTTATTTCCATGTAGAAATTTATAATTACCAACACATGCTATCTATATTTCTGATTTTATATAGTATGCAGGCCAAAAATAAAGATTCCTGCTGCTGTTATGATGCCAATTGGACATATGGTGGAGTTAATTTATAAGCTTTTAGCTCCTTATGGGATGAAGGTTCCGCAGTTGACACCTTCAAGAACTAGACTTCTGTCTTGCAGCCGGACGTTTGATTGTTCTAAAGCAAATGATCGTCTTGGCTACACACCAATTGTACCACTCAAGGTCCTTCTAATGACCCTCAATGAATCAATTGTGTTTCTCTTGCCTGACACCTACTTATTGGTTTATTGAGCCTTAATTTGGCAAATTTTTTATATAATTTATAAATGGTCAAACTTCATTTTCAACTACGATTCATTTTTGTCTATTTATAAATTAAACTATTTATAAATTCTTCCTAAACGGAGTATAAATAGTTCTATGCTATGCGATTGTCACACTACTGAATCTAATTGGATAAATTGATCATTTATGCAGCCCAAACATCTAATTTCGTCAAACATACATACATAAGTGTAGCTTTATACCGCTTTACTTGATTGCTTCCTGCACACATTTAATAGAAGGAAATCTTAAACCTCCTCCAGTACTAACAAACACTGGCATGAGCATGATAAGAACCTGAATAAATGGAACAAACTCGTTTACCTAAGAACAGTAAATTCAATGGAAATGAGTGAATTTATTGAATTGAACGTAAAATGTGACTCCAACAAACCAGAGCATTCGAGAGGCTCTATACTCTCCTACCAAACTCCTGATTTTTCTCTAATTGTTACTCGCCCCTCCCCTTTACATTTATTGACAATTTCCCTGACTGACTCACTACCCTCCCCCCTTACAAAATAACAGAATAACAAACTGCATGCTTAATTAATTTGGATATTTAGCTGACGTGGTTGACTCCTTACTCCTTGCGTATTTAAAAATCACCGGGGGTCTATCAATACCACCCCCTTTCAAAATCCACCTTGTCCTCAAGGTGGAAGTCTGGAAATTGCTGTCGGATGTTTTCAACTGACTCCCAGGTGGCTTTGTAGTCTGTAGAGTTCTTCCACTTGATCAGAACTTCAGGACCCAAGGCTGAACTTGCTGAATTAGAACGGAATTGTAACACACTCTCCGGTTCCACTTTGCTCGAGGTCTCCACCGCAAGGTGTTCCGATAATTCTGAAACGGTCTGAGCATTCCCGACAGCCTTCCTGAGCTGCGACACATGAAAAATCGGGTGGATAGCTAACTCCGGTGGAAGTTTCAATTTGTAAACAACCTGCCCCACTTTGGCCTGAACTTCAAAAGGTCCATAATATCTGGGAGAAAGTTTTGCTGATGATCTCTGAGCCACAGACTTCTGACGATAAGGATGCAATTTCAGACATACCAAGTCCCCAACTTTCAACTGGAGATCACGGTGATGCCCATCCGCCTCTTGCTTCATTCGTTGTTGGGCGCGCAAAAGTTGCATCTTGAGGTGCTGAAGGACTTCATCCCTGCTGACCAAGGATTGTTCTACTGAGGAAACTATAGTCATTCCCTTCTCAAAAGGCATTACCGGCGGAGGATCACAACCATACACAATCTGAAAGGGAGTGTGCTTCGTGGCGGTGTGGAAAGAAGTATTATACCAAAATTCTGCCCACGGTAACCACTGCCTCCATGATCGTGGCTTACTTGAAGCAAAACAATGCAAGTATGTCTCCAAACACCGATTGACGACCTCCGTTTGGTCGTCGATTTGTGGATGGTAGGCTGTACTCCTTTTAAGGACTGTCCCCTGAGCCCGAAAAAGCTCCTCCTAGAACTTACTCATAAAAACTCGATCCTTGTCTGATTGACACAATAGACTGTGGAATTCCATGCAACTTAACAACTTCTCGTATGAAGACTTTAGCCACTAAGGGTGCCATGAAGGGATGCTTTAACCCAATGAAGTGCCCATATTTGCTGAGTCGATCGACCACTACTAAAATAGTGTCCTACCCTTCAAACTTGGGCAGCTCTTCGATGAAGTCTAATGAAATGTCAGCCCACACTCGCTCTGGAATCGGCAACGGCTGCAAAAGTCCTTGAGGAGATAAGGACATGTACTTATTCAGCTGGCACACATTGCAGCGGCTCACAAATTCCCTGACATCCCTTGTAATCCCCTTCCAATATATTTCTCGAGCTATCCATTTGTAAGTTTTGAGAAATCCCGAATGACCACCGATTCCCGAGTCGTGATATTCCTGTAGGACCTTCTCAATGAAAGGAGATGATTTGGGTAGCACTAATCTGCCTTTGTAATACAAAGTCCCATCCACCACCGAATAGCAGTTTGGTCCCCTCCACTTGATTGTATGTGGGCAATGATTTTGCTTAACTCTTTGTCCCTTGCTATTGCTGTTTTTACCTCATCCACTTCTAACACCCGGGGCCTTGATATTTCCAGAAAACTCACTATGGCTCCCATTCTTGAGAGGGCATCAGCAGCTCTGTTTTCCATACGGGGCTGATATTGAATTTCAAAGTCAAAGCCAAGGAGTTTAGTCAACCATTTCTAATGTTCTTCACAAACTAAGCGCTGCTCTAGAAGAAATTTCAGACTTTGCTGATCAGTCCTTACTATAAAATGTTTGCTAGTAAATAATGCCGCCACTTCTAAACAGAAAACACTATGGCCATCAATTCCCACTCATAAACTGATTTGTGTCTAGCACTCAACGGAAGCACCTGGCTGAAGTAGGCAATGGGATGCTGTCCTTGTATTAAAACAGCCCCCAACCTGTGGCCCGATGCATCGGTTTCCACCACAAATACTTGGGAGAAGTCGGGTAAGGCAAGAACGGGCACTTCAATCATTGCTATCTTCAGTTTGTAGAAGGCATCCTCTGCCACCTCACTCCAGTTAAACCCGTCCTTTTTCAACAATTCGGTAAGTGGCCAAGCAATCACCGCATATCCTTTTACAAAACGTCGATAGTAGTCGGTAAGCCCCAAAAATCAACTTAGCTCCCGAAGGTTCCGAGGCGATGGCCAGCTGCACATTGCCTTTATCTTAGACTTATCCGCTGATACTCCTTGTCCCGATATTATATGGCCCAAGTATTCCAATTGAGGCTGTCCAAAAGTGCACTTCTTCTCATTTACGTGTAGCTTGTGTTGCTGTAAGCATTCCAAAACAATGTCCAGATGTTCCTGATGCTCCCTCGACGAAGCACTGTACACTAAGATGTCATCAAAAAAGACTAGAACAAACTTTCTGAGATAGGGTTGAAATACCTCATTCATCAAACTTTGGAATGTTGCCGGTGCATTTGTCAGTCCAAGCGGCATGACAAGGAATTCGTAGTGGCCTTCATGAGTATGGAAAGCCGTCTTTGGCACATCATCCGGTTTCATTCTTATCTGATGGTACCCCGATTTAAGATCCAGCTTTGAAAAGATGGCTGCCCCATGAAGTTCGTCCAGCAATTTATTGATCACTGGTATAGGAAATCTATCTGGGACAGTGACCTTGTTTAACGCTCGGTAGTCTACACAAAAACGCTAGCTCCCATCTTTTTTTTTTTACCAACAAAATTGGGCTAGAGAATGGGTTGCAACTGGGTTGGATTATCCCAGCCTCCAGCATGTTTCGCACCAATTTCTCGATTTCATTCTTCTAGAAATTCGGATAACAATATGGCTAACGTTAATCGGGACTGCCCCTGCCTGGAGCAGAATCCCATGGTCATGGGATCGTGATGGGGGAAGCTCATTAGGCCACTCGAAGACTTGGTGATGCCACCGCAAGACTTCAGTAAGCTCGTCAGGCCCTTGCTCACTTTCTCCTCGTTTCCCAAACTCATACTTCCCAGCTCCAACAGTACCCCTTGGTCACCCTCCTTGAAGTTTCTGAATATCGACTTAATAGAGACTTGGGTCTTCTGCAGGTTAGTTTCTCCTTGCAGTAACACCTCGTGCCCATCTACCTTAAATTTCATCCTCAACCTCCCCCAATCCACCTGCATTTGTCCCAATGTTCACAACCACTTCATTCCTAAAATTAAATCAGTGCACCCTAATGTTAGAAGTAAGAAATCATCCACAACCACAAGGCTTGGCAGGAAGACGACTACTCCTTTACAAATGCCCACCCCCTTCACCAACGACCCCGTTCCCACAGTGACCCCATATCCGTTGGTGCCCACAACCTGAATTTGTAGCTTATTTACTAACTCCAGGGAAATAAAATTGTGGGTTGCCCCACAGTCAATGAGTACCACCACCGCACGACCTAACAACACCCCGGTCACCTTCATGGTTTTCGGATTTGTTAGCCCCACCACCGAGTTTAATGAAAGTTCCACTGCCTCCTGTACTTCATCTTCCCCTGCCTCTCCGCCCAAATCCAGTGGTTCCTCCTCCTCTTGCATGACAAGAACCTTCAGTTCCCTGTAGCGACATTTGTGACCCGGTTGAAATTTCTCGTCGCCTTTGAAGGACAGTCCCTTCTCCCCTTTCAACTGGAGCTCCGCATCAGTCAACCTTTTGTAAGGAGTCACCTCCTTCCCCGTCGCCGAACCGCGAGAGACAGGAGTTAGGGGCTTCGATGGGGCTGCTGGACTGCGTTGGATTGGAGCTGTGTTGCCTGCCTGGGAGTTTTGGGCGTAGGAGAATGGGCTGTAGGTGGTACTGCTTGAATAACTCTTGCTTTTAGTTGGGCCTTGGTGAACTTGGGCCTGATTAATTGCTTCATTTCGATCTTCGACCCGTTGGGCCATAACCATAGCTTGGGCCAGCCCACGAGGCTTCATCATCCTCACCTCAACTCTGATAATAGGAGTCAGCCCATTGATGAAATTACTTTCCATTACCTCCTCCGACACTGCTTTTAAGTGCGCAGCCATGGCTTCAAATTGACGCCGGTAATCCCGAACGGAGCTCGCTTGCCTTAGCGCCAAAAATGTCTCCAAGAGTGTCCCCTCCTGCGACGGTCGAAAGCGCTCCAACACCAGCGTTTTCAAATCCTCCCAGCGTCGCAGAGGTTGCCTGCTATCTTCCCACTGGAACCATGCCAGAGCTTCTCCTTCGAAACATACAGCCGTGACCTCTATTTTCTCCTCATTTGACAGTTGGTTCAAGCTGAAATATCTCTCTGCCCTAAAGATCCATCCATTTGGATTATCGCCGTCGAAAATGGGTATTTCTAGCTTCCGGTTCCTGTAATCTGTTCGTGTCCCGTCTTCCCAAAATTTCCTCCCCTCATTACTGTTGTCAGCTTCACCAGACATGGCCAGTGCTGCGGGGTTAGTGGGGGGTTCATAGGCTGCTTCGAGGGAGGCTTTTTCCTTCCTTTCCCGTTCTATTTCGGTCCACTGCTTCATCATCGCCTCAACTTTCTCCATTAACACCCCAAATTGCCCTTCTAAGGTCTCCACTCGATCAGATAATGTCATTTTCCCCAGAAATCGGATGCTCTGATACCAAAAATTGATAAGAACTTGAATTGATGGAACAAACTCAGTGAATTTATTGAATTGAACGTAAAATGTTGACTCCAACAAACCAGAGCATTCGAGAGGCTCTGTACTCTCCTACTAGACTCCTGATTTTTCTCTAATTGTTACCCGCCCCTCCCCTTTACATTTATTGACAATTTCCCTGACTGACTCACTACCCTCCCCCCAACAACATAACAGAATAACAAACTGCATGTTTAATTAATTTGGATACTTAGCTGACGTGGCTGCCTCCTTCCTCCTTGCGTATTTAAAAATCACCGGGGGTCTATCAGAGCGTCCACTCAATATTTTCTCTGACATTTGATTGAATTTGTAAAGACGTATTGAAAACTTTGGTGGCAGAAAATCTGTTGGTGCTTCTATGAGTCATTATATGTGATAATCTTTCTTCAATGAATATTAATTGTTTGCAGGAGGGCCTTAGGAGGACTATTGAATCATACCCACACTTGAGGGCTGATGTTCCAACCACAAATGATGGGCCATCAATTTATTCTCAATGAAGCTCTTATTTTTTCTTCCCTGGATGCAAAATGTTCCGCATATTTTAGTATTCAGTTGGTATGGTGTCATTATTTCACTCCAGTATTGTCATTAGTCAACCGCTAAGTTTGTTACCACTGATATGCATTTATATGCCAGAATCTAACAGTGACTTAGACTTCTGAAAACCATATGATTCAATTTCAGTTCCAAAATACATCATGGAAAATGAAGCTAATAGTCGATCATGTACAATGGTTTTTGACCTCAACTGCACCTGGGAATTCTTACCCTTGTGATCCAAAAATTCCAATGTTAATATGTTGTATGGAATTTATTTGGCTAGTTGGTTGGTCACGTTAAAGTTACCGAGGAAGTGTTGATAGACTTAGATATAAATGTTTTTTCTTGATCTAGGATATGAGCCTATGTGTGTGGTGCTAATAAATTAAGGACTAAGGACTTGAAGGAGTTCTGGAATGTTAAGAATTTATGTAAAAAGAATAACAAGCTAGAATGGTGTGGTCTGTTTGGATGTGATGGAGTGAGTGAAAAGAAAATGCATTAGGAAAGGAATTCTACAAAAGGTGGAAGCATATATTGGAATGGTTTGAAAGCTCTACTATGGGAAGGAGCTTTGTGGTGGAGATGAAATGGAAATATGACAGGTTACAAATTTTTAATGTTTCTTTGTTATCATGCAAATAGCATGCAGTTTTTCTTATTGTTCATTTTCTGCTGGAATAGGTGGACGAAACGTATTATATGAGTAGTATTTCATGTAGTTATTTTTGGGTTATGTTTTGGTAGCTTTATTTTGAGCTTGCTTCCCCTTGACCAGACTTCTGATATTTGAATTTTTCTTACATAAATTAAAATATTCAGTTTAAGCAACATGTCGTTACGACTATATTGTTGGATTCTTGAATGCGTTTCTCAAAATTATCACTATATTATGACACTTGCAGTTGCTGATGTGCTTCTTTGGAGGAATAAAAAGCAAACACTAACAGTACTGTTGATCTTGGCTGCATTTCTCTTCATTTTTATTGCAACTGGATATACCATTATAACTGCACTTTCCAAGCTTCTGCTGGCAGCATCAATTTTCCTTTTCATCCATGCTAAGTTACCAGAGAAAATGTATAAATGCCAACTCTCTCTTTTTCTGTTTAAGCAATTATTTTGAGCTTTTTTATGGTTTATCATGGAATTAGATAACCATAAAAATGTATACATCTCAGATATGGTGTTAAACAAAGGGATAAATTCCATGGCTCGTCTGTTTGGTGACTGATGAGTTTGATGAGTAAAAGAGTCTAAAGAGTACTTAAGTAGAATGCAAATCCATGTGTTTTTTTACTTAATCTACAATATGCCCTACAATATTAATAGTTATATTTAGGTTCAAGTTGCTTGTCCGAAAGAGAATATTAACATATCGCTTTAATAGGACATCTGCATAATAGGAATTATTAGGAGTGCTCGGGATGCCTGTGTTTGTGCAGATTGGGATATAAAATTGAAAAAATTCAGGAGTCAAAATTTCACATTTCAGAAGATAAGTCTCACCAAGTTGCCATGTCAGTAGCGTCAGGGTGGAACTCTGCAATGGTTTGTTTAAAATCTCTTTGCAAAGGAAGTGAATTGATACTTTTTCTGAGGGTAATATCATTTGCATTTTAATTGCTTTGCACACTAAATGGAAATTTCACTGTATCTGCATTTTTTCCTTCATTTATTGGTTAAAAAGATGTTAAGAAAGTTCTTTTAAAAGTTTTAAATCAAGCTATCCACATGTATGCAATGACCTTATGTATCATTCTGGATGGGTAAAAATTGGATAGAGAATGTTGTGCCTAGTGGGCTGCAATTCGGTGGTTGAGGGTATGGTACTAGGAAAATGACTCATTCATACCAAGTTGTTGAATGTGACGTCTCCTTTAATATTTCACTCGAAATTTAGGTTAGATTTCTTCACTTGTTCAAGGTCAACCATTGAGTTTGTTTAATGTCTTTCATTTTCACAATCCATAATTCTTCTATGCTTAACATGGGGGGGAAAAAAAAGTTTACATTTCTTTGTTCTTTCGTAGTTTGAAGTAACACTTTGGTATTAATAGTTCGAGATTAAGTGGAACTAAGATGAAATGCATGGAATGTGAGAAGGACATAATGCACAAGAATAGAGTGGATTGGACCAAATGAAATGTCATGGGAATCTTATGTGATTGGAGTACCTACCCCTTTAATGAAGGAGGATTTGATGAGGACATACTGCACAAGTATACAGCGGATTGGACTGGATACACAATTGTCATGCAGATATTATGTGGTTGGAAGAATGAAGATACCAAGGTCCTCCTTTAAAATGGAAGTTTTATAGGATGAATATTAGATAAGTTCTTTTTTATGATATTGCTTATTGAGCAATTAAATAATAAAAGCTCATAGGATGAATATATCATAATGAGAAGATTAAGGTGGATATGTGATAATTATAGGTTAGATAAACTATGATATTATGTTTCACTGCAAAAGGGGAGTTGGCATTGTGGATAAATTTAGAGAACATTAACATAGATGGTTAAGGTGTGTCTTCTGTAAATGGAAAGACGCTATCAATAATTGGAGCAATGTAATTCCAATAGATCATGTTAGGAGAGTGATGACTAAACCAAAAGTAACATGACTCCATGGTGGCTTTTCTACGAGAGGTAGCTTTAGATCGAATGGACATGGCAGATTTCTTGGGAGAACATGTTAGGAGACTACAATGCTTTGAAGTAGAATGAGTGGGGTATGTGCTATGCGCCATCAACATGGATACAGGCATTGGGCACTGATGTTAATATTATAAATCCATGAACTGCTAGTAAGTTGAGCTAAAGGAAAATGATAATAGGAGTAGGATTAAAGTAAATTGATGACTCTCAGGTTCCCACAAGGAGAAAAATAATAACTTGTGGCCACCTTGCTCACTTTTTTTCTATGAAACACTTCTACATTTGCATTTACTGTAATTGGGATTTCATCAACCAATCTTTTACTCATTCTGAATCTGGTTGTGGAACAGATGGTTCTCTCTCTATTGGCTCTCAGTATACTTGGAGCTGCTTCTTTTTGCAATATGTTCATTATAGGTATGCATTCTCTGTGTGTGTGTGAACGTGTCATCCAGTTTATCCAATTGTATGCAATTGACATTTTGATTTTATGATTCTGTGAATGTATATTTTTGGGTCTGTGTATGTGGCATATGTTTAGTGAGGATGCCAAATAAACTCTGAAGTGAAGTCCAAAATCTCTCACCAGTTGCCATTTGATTATTGTCTTTGGACAATGCAGGAGTTTCCCAGTGCCTTCCTTGCTTTTGTCGTGTATGAGAAAAAGGAAGAAGAGATGGATGAATTGATCCTTAAGATTATCTCACTTGGCTGCAAATCGAAGTCTTGTAATTCTGGAAAAACTTCCGACTCAAAAAAACTGCAATAATTGTTAAATTAACACGGGGAGCTGTTCCTATTCATCACTCGCTTGGAGCTCCTTTGTCGCTTTCAGATTCTTCCTACTGTTGGCATTGAATGCTTCGCATTTTCTTCTGGACATGAAAGAAACGTGCTGGACGATCGCTACATTTTCTACCTCGTGTGCACATCTCTGCCAAGATGAACGCTGTGTATTGTGATCAATGCCTGCCTTTATCATGAATATGCCTTTATTTTTGTAGCGTTTCAGAGAGTTGACATTGATTTGTTAGTTCTCACTTGATGTTTCAATTTATTGTGAAGGTCTTTGATAAAATTCCTTGTCTTTTAGTTCTGTGTGCCACAATCCGACCTTCATGGTTTCAGGGATTTATAGCGTATACGCTTGTGTTTTGCATTATCTTTCCCCATTTTTCCCCATTATCATGAGCGAAGAGTTCTCTGGTGATCAAAATAGATTTGTGGGACATGGTGTTAACAGGCTACACTAACTCAAATCAAACATCTTATGCCGTCGGCCTAGGCTGAAGTAATCTATTTTGAAAATAAATATTCGTGGAAAATACATTACCAATTTAGATTAATTTAATCAACATAATAGATTACCAATTAGTGAGACATAACAACTCGAATAAAAGAATATCTACTCATCAAACTGTGTTAAATATTGAGATGCCAAGAGATAAAAGAAAAGCATACGGAAGCATGTTTTTAGCCAATTGAGTGGAAATCGACTTTCCATAATTTTGGTGATTTTTTCTTTTCCACCTTGCAAAAAATTAGTTTGCCTTGTCCGATATGGAACAATGCTAGGCGAA
>NC_036240.1:776907-782272 GCF_002742605.1 Olea europaea var. sylvestris
TACATCACGATGAAGTGGTGAGTTCAATCCAAAACGGTCGCTACATTTCCAAAAAGTTCTTATGGGCCCAAAACGGACATCGTATACAAAAGTTACGCTCAATTCTTCGTCCGTCGACTCTCCAAACGTTCTAAATATACAAGCGCTCATTCTTTCGAAAAATGGCCAAAATCCCTCATACGTCACGACGAAGTGGTGATTTCAATCCAAAAAGATCGCTACATTTCCAAAAAGTACTTATGGGCCCAGAACGGACACCGTGTGCAAAAGTTACGCTCAATTCTTCGTACGCCGACAATCCAAGCGTTCCAAATATGCAAGTGCTTATTCGTTCGAAAAATCGCCAAAATCCCTCGTCCGTCACGATGAAGTGCTGAGTTCAATCCAAAACGGTCGCTACATTTCCAAAAAGTTCTTATGGGCCCAAAACGGACACCTTGTGCAAAAGTTACGCTCAATTCTTCGTCCACCGACTCTCCAAGCGTTCTAAATATACAAGCGTTCATTCCTTCGAAAAATGGCCAAAATCACTCGTACGTCTCGACGAAGTGGTGAGTTCAATCCAAAACGGTCGCTACATTTCCAAAAAGTACTTATGGGCCAAAAACGGACGCCGTGTGCAAAAGTTACGCTCAATTCTTCGTACGCCGACAATCCAAGCGTTCCAAATATGCAAGTGCTCATTCGTTCGAAAAATTGCCAAAATCCCTCGTACGTCACGACGAAGTGGTGAGTTCAATCCAAAACGGTCGCTACATTTCCAAAAAGTTCTTATGGGCCCAAAACGGACACCTTGTGCAAAAGTTACGCTCAATTCTTCGTCCACCGACTCTCCAAGCGTTCTAAATATACAAGCGTTCATTCCTTCGAAAAATGGCCAAAATCACTCGTACGTCTCGACGAAGTGGTGAGTTCAATCCAAAACGGTCGCTACATTTCCAAAAAGTACTTATGGGCCAAAAACGGACTCCGTGTGCAAAAGTTACGCTCAATTCTTCGTACGCCGACAATCCAAGCGTTCCAAATATGCAAGTGCTCATTCTTTCCAAAAATGGTCGAAATCCCACATACGTCATGACGAAGTGGTGAGTTCAATCCAAAACGGCCGCAACATTTCCAAAAAGTTCTCATGGGCTCAAAACGGACACCGTGTGCAAAAGTTACGCTCAATTCTTCGTCCGCCGACTCTCCAAGCGTTCTAAATATGCAAGCGCTCATTCTTTCAAAAAATGGCCAAAATCCCTCTTACGTCACGATGAAGTGGTGAGTTCAATCCAAAATGGTCGCTACATTTCCAAAAAGTACTTATGGGCGCGAAACGGACACCGTGTACAAAAGTTACGCACAATTTTTCGTTCGTCGACTCTCCAAGCGTTCTAAATATACAAGGGCTCGTTCCTTCAAAAAATGGCCAAAATCACTCATACGTCACGATGAAGTTGTGAGTTCCATCCAAAATGATCGTTACATTTCCAAAGAGTACTTATGGGCGCAAAACGGACACCGTGTGCAGAAGTTACGCTCAATTCTTCATCCACCGACTCTCCAAGCGTTCTAAATATACAAGCGTTCATTCCTTCGAAAAATGGCCAAAATCACTCGTACGTCTCGACGAAGTGGTGAGTTCAATCCAAAACGGTTGCTACATTTCCAAAAAGTACTTATGGGCCAAAAACGGACGCCGTGTGCAAAAGTTACGCTCAATTCTTCGTACGCCGACAATCCAAGCGTTCCAAATATGCAAGTGCTCATTCTTTCCAAAAATGGTCGAAACCCCACATACGTCACGACGAAGTGCTGAGTTCAATCCAAAACGGTCGCTACATTTCCAAAAAGTTCTTATGGGCCCAAAACGGACACCTTGTGCAAAAGTTACGCTCAATTCTTCGTCCACCGACTCTCCAAGCGTTCTAAATATACAAGCATTCATTCCTTCGAAAAATGGCCAAAATCACTCATACGTCTTGACGAAGTGGTGAGTTCAATCCAAAACGGTTGCTACATTTCCAAAAAGTACTTATTGGCGCAAAACGGACACCGTGTGCAAAAGTTACACTCAATTCTTCATTCGCCGACTCTCCAAGCGTTCTAAATATACAAGGGCTCGTTCCTTCGAAAAATGGCCAAAATCACTCGTATGTCACGATGAAGTTGTGAGTTCAATCCAAAACGGTCGCTACATTTCCAAAGAGTGCTTATGGGCGCAAAACGGACACCGTGTGCAGAAGTTACGCTCAATTCTTCGTCCGTCGACTCTCCAAGCGTTCTAAATATGTAAGTGCTCATTCTTTTGAAAAATCGCCAAAATCCCTCGTACGTCACGATGAAGTGGTGAGTTCAATCCAAAACGGTCGCTACATTTCCAAAAAGTTCTTATGGGCCCAAAATGGACACTGTGTGCAAAAGTTACGCTCAATTCTTCGTCCGCCGGCTCTCCAAGCGTTCTAAATATATAAGCGCTCATTCGTTCGAAAAATTGTCAAAATCACTCGTACGTCATGAGGAAGTGGTGCGTTCAATCTAAAACGGTCGCTACATTTCCAAAAAGTACTTCTGGGCCCAAAACGGACACCGTGTGCAAAAGTTATCCTCAATTCTTCGTACGCCGACAATCCAAGCGTTCCAAATATGCAATTGCTCATTCTTTTGAAAAATGGCCTAAATCCCTCATACATCACGACGAAGTGGTCAGTTCAATCCGAAATGGTCGCTACATTTCTAAAAAGAACTTATGGGCCCAAAACAGACACCGGGTGCAAAAGTTACGCTCTGTTCTTCGTCCGCCGACTCTCCAAGCATTCTAAATATGCAAGTGCTCATTCTTTAGAAAAATCACCAAAATCCCTCGTACGTCACGACGAAGTGGTGAGTTCAATCCAAAATAGTCACTACATTTCCAAAAAGTACTTATGGGCCCAAAACGTACACCGTGTGCAAAAGTTAAGCTCAATTCTTCGTACGTCGACAATCCAAACGTTCCAAATATGCAAGTGCTCATTCGTTAGAAAAATTGCAAAATCCCTCGTACGTCACGACGAAGTGGTGAGTTCAATCCAAAACGGTCGCTACATTTCCAAAAAGTTCTTATGGGCCCAAAACGGACACCTTGTGCAAAAGTTACGCTCAATTCTACGTCCGCCGACTATCCAAGCGTTCTAAATATACAAGCGCTCATTCCTTCGAAAAATGGCCAAAATCACTCGTACGTCTCGACGAAGTGGTGAGTTCAATCCAAAACGGTCGCTACATTTCCAAAAAGTACTTATGGGCCAAAAACGGACGCTGTGTGCAAAAGTTACGCTCAATTCTTCGTACGCCGACAATCCAAGCGTTCCAAATATGCAAGTGCTCATTCTTTCCAAAAATGGCTGAAATCCCACATACGTCACGACGAAGTGGTGAGTTCAATCCAAAACGGCCGCAACATTTCCAAAAAGTTCTCATGGGACCAAAACGGACACCGTGTGCAAAAGTTACGCTCAATTCTTCGTCCGCCGACTCTCCAAGCGTTCTAAATATGCAAGCACTCATTCTTTCGAAAAATGGACAAAATCCCTCTTACGTCACGATGAAGTGGTGAGTTCAATCCAAAATGGTCGCTACATTTCCAAAAAGTACTTATGGGTGTGAAATGGACACCGTGTGCAAAAGTTACGCTCAATTCTTCGTACGCCGACTCTCCAGGCGTTCTAAATATACAAGCACTCATTCCTCCAAAAAATGGCCAAAATCACTCGTACGTCACGACGATGTGGTGAGTTCAATCCAAAACGGTCGCTACATTTCTAAAACGTACTTATGAGCCCAAAACGGAGACTGTGTACAAAAGTTACGCTCAATTCTTCGTACGTCGACAATCCAAGCTTTCCAAAAATGCAAGTGCTCATTCTTTCGAAAAATCGCCAAAATCCCTCGTATGTCACGATGAAGTAGTGAGTTAAATCCAAAACGGTCGCTACATTTCCAAAAAGTTCTTATGGGCCCAAACCGGGCACCGTGTGCAAAAGTTACGCTCAATTCTTCGTCCGCCGACTCTCCAAGTGTTCTAAATATGCAAGTGCTCATTCTTTCAAAAAATGGCCAAAATCCCTCGTACGTCACGATGAAGTTGTGTGTTCAATCCAAAACGGTCGCTACATTTCCAAAAAGTACCTATGGGCCCAAAACGGACACGTGTGCAAAAGTTACACTCAATTCTTCGTACGACGACTCTCCAGGCGTTCTAAATATACAAGCGCTCATTCCTTCGAAAAATGGCCAAAATCACTCGTACGTCACGACGAAGTGGTGAGTTCAATCCAAAACGGTCGCAATATTTCCAAAACGTACTTATGGGCCCAAAACGGAGACCGTGTGCAAAAGTTAAGCTCAATTCTTCGTACATCGACAATCCAAGCTTTCCAAATATGCAAGTGATCATTCTTTTGAAAAATCACCAAAATCCCTCGTACGTCACGACGAAGTGGTGAGTTCAATCCAAAACGGTCGCCACATTTCCAAAAAGTTCTTATGGGCCCAAAAGGGACACCGTGTGCAAACGTTACGCTCAATTCTTCGTCGGTCGACTCTCCAAGCATTCTAAATATGCAAGTGCTTATTCTTTAGAAAAATTGCCAAAATCCCTCGTACGTCACGACGAAGTGGTGAGTTCAATCCAAAACGGTCGCTACATTTCCAAAACGTACTTATGGGCCCAAAATGGAAACCGTGTGCAAAATTTACGCTCAATTCTTCGTACGTCGACAATTCGAGCGTTCCAAATATGCAAGTGCTCATTCGATCGAAAAATGGTCAAAATCCCTCATACGTCACGATGAAGTGGTGAGTTCAATCCAAAATGGTCGCTACATTTCCAAAAATTTCTTATGGGCCCAAAACGGACACCGTGTGCAAAAGTTACGCTCAATTCTTTGTCAGCCGACTCTCCAAGCGTTCTAAATATGCAAGTGCTCATTCTTTCTAAAAATGGCCAAAATCCCTCGTACGTCACAATGAGGTGGTGAGTTCAATCCAAAACGGCCGCAACATTTCCAAAATGTTCTAATGGGCCCAAAACGGACACCGTGTGCAAAAGTTACGCTCAATTCTTCGTCCACCAGCTCTTCAAGCGTTCTAGATATATAGGTGCTCTTTCCTTCAAAAAATGGCCAAAATCACACGTACGTCACGATGAAGTTGTGAGTTCTATCCAAAACGGTCGCTACATTTCCAAAGAGTACTTATGGGCGCAAAACGGACACCGTGTGCAAAAGTTACGCTCAATTCTTCGTCCGTCGACTCTCCAAGCGTTCTAAATATGCAAGTGCTCATTCTTTCAAAAAATGGCCAAAATCCCTCGTACGTCACGACGAAGTGGTGAGTTCAA
>NC_036240.1:782482-885274 GCF_002742605.1 Olea europaea var. sylvestris
GCTTGTATGAAGTCATTAATGATTGATTGCGTGATATTCTATTGAAATTGATATCCACGAATTGCAAGATGTTTTAATTATTGTATAAGTTTACAATATAAATTTTTTCAAAAGTTTAATATAACCCGTGTCGAAAATATAAAATGATGGGATAATCAGTTGTTCATATTGTACCATTTGGAAAAATCACATCATATATTATGAGAAATTTGTACCCAAAGTCACAACACATTTTATGTATAATCAAATATTTTCTATAGAATTACAAATTTTTTAGCTCTAGTAGGCACCATGGAGGAGCTATAAAGAAATCGGCAAGTCGACCAAGGGTGGGGCGGGCTTGAAAGCACCACCCGGCACCACCATTTCATGTCCCCATCTCTGCCGGGAAGAGCTCCCCACCACCACCACCACCACCATCTTTTCAAGCCCTTGTCATTCTCTATTTGGAGCATTTTGATAATGGCACAACTAAGTTTTGCATGGAAAGAAGGAATAAAGTATAAATGGCCGTGAAATGAAATGACAAGCATTGTCTTGTTTTTATTGCAACACCAAACCATATCCTAGATAGTGTGTATAATTTATGGACCCAAGATTTCATCACCATCCACTAATTCGAAAAAAGCATACTCAACTCTACTTTTTTCCTTTTGTTAAACTAATTACCAATACAAGGACTTTATAGCAAAAATGAAGATAATCTTTTGTATAATTTAGATTCTAATCGAATTATATGTACTAGTCGAATATCAAATAATATTATGGGTTATGTCAGTTGACAAATAGAGTGACAGAATGGATGTTGGCAAGATGTGGTTAGATAAATAAAAGTTGGCTGTGTTTAAAACAGTCTAATGATAAAGTATCATATAACATTATGTCAAGAATTATGTCACTGTAGTATGATTCGAATATCATACAAACTCATAAAACTAGTTTACAAATTTTAAAAATGACTGAGAACTAGATGTATTTAACAGATATTTTTAGCTAACAGACTTGAATCTCAAGCAACAAATGTCAATTTTAGACTCCACATCCATTGTAGCTCATTAAATGGATTAGACATATAATTTATATATTTATGGAAGAATCTTATTGTTGTATGCACAATCATGTTAAATTTATATATTTACGGAATGATCTTGTTGTTGTGTACATGATCATGTTGATATGTCATGTTGTGCCGCATTAAATAAGATGTACAAAAATAAAAATTAAAAATATTACACGATATATTTGTACAACTATCTAATATTGTGTGCAAAATATATTGACACGACTAAAGTGAGTATGTGATATGGGGAAAAAAGTGTATGCAAGGGGGCGGGGGAGCGCACTATGATTGTTCCCACGCGAGGGTGAATATATGACATATTTCATTTCTTAAGTCAGCCATGTCTTCTTCATAGATAAGGATTTGGGTTGCCCAACAATAAATAATCATGCTTTCACATCAACTATGCTTTGCCAAAAGTATATTATAATCTTCCCCTTTAGGGCAATATAAATGTTTGTTAATTCATTGATTAGCCATTTAAGCAAGAGTGGAGGTTTAATAATTATTCTTTCTTTTGTGATTGTCATTGTTACTATATTAGTTTGATTGATTTGATCTTTTATTCTTATTCTTAAGATCCCAATGAAATCATAACAATTTCGAGTCTGTCCATTTTTTTGAAATGAGTTAGATTGAATTATAAATAAGTTTCAAATCGACTCTTGATATTGGATTGAATTTTGACAATAGACCATTGGAAATTGAGGAAGGGCAAGACGGCATGCTTTCTTGTGATGAGAGCCGCTAGTGATGGCAACGGAGCGGTTCGGGGTTGGGTGTCCTCGCCCCGTTTCTCCTGCCCCGCACCCCGCCCCGCCTTCGACGGGGCGGGGAGGGGCAGGGTAGTTTTTTTGCCCCGTTTAATTTAATTTAATTTAATTTTTTATTTTTTTTATTTTAAGTTCAATTTTTTTAATTTCGAGTTCAATAAAATATAAATAATATTCAAGTTGACAAAGTTAATATCCAAAGTAAATACGACAAATCTTAAATATAATGGTCGCTATTAGTACACAACATTGATTATTAAGATGAACAAGATTTTTTGTGTTTTTTCCTTTGATATCGTCACAAAAGTTGTAACCCCACACATTTTAATTTATTACAATATATAGATTTTCAAATTTGTTCAGTTGAACATGTTATATCTTTTTATATTTGTTTTTATCAATATAATATCAATTTGACAAAGTAGTAAAATGGTATATATAAATTATTCAAATTTGATAAGACTTATACAATTGAGGATATTAGAAAATAGGTCACATCCTTCTATTTGAAGCAAGTTGAACCCTAATCTTTTAATAATAAAAAAAAAAATTCACGGGCCGGGTTCGGGGCGGGGATGCCCTGCGGCCCGTGATGGGGTGGGTTTTTTTGCCCCATTCAGGGCGGGGCGGGGTGGTACCGGGATAAGGTAAATTGTCATCACTAAGAGTCGCCCTTCAACTCAACCGCATGGCACAAAACAATGGGTTTTTTTAATGCAAATAATATTACATCGAAATATAAACAGAGTACAACATTTCATTTTAATACTTAAAAACAGTGTTATTATTGTAGATATTTGAAACTCTTGTTCATATGGACTCGAGTAAAGAACATTATACTTGAAATTTCAAAAAATAATAATAATAAAATTGTAAATTAGTAGGATTTCCTTTGTCTGCGTGGCGGCTTCTTATTCGCTTGTAGACAGTCGTTCACGTCACAGCAAGCCGGCTTTTTATCTCTCATGGAAAAAAGAGAAATCCCAGATTCCGATCATCGATATGTATTAATAAGAATTTCTTTATTTGTGTAAAACAGTTTTTTATTTACTCCAATTTTGAGCTGAAAAGCTTCAAATCCTCTTTGTATCTTTTCACACGCAGAAATTTTATAGTTGAATTAAGAGACTGTAATTTCTACGGTGGAAAATGGAGGGGGAGCTGAAAGAGTTGTTGAGTGATATCAAAACTCTCAAAAATTCTCTGCCTGATCGCTCTCAGTACGCTCTGATCGAAAATGTATTCATTTAAGTATTAATTGTTTATGTTCATATGAAACTATGATGATTTTTTTTACTATTTGGATCTTTACCGGTGGTCTTGTTACTCTTGTATTGACATTAAATTTGGGCCCTAGAACTGGAATTACTACGGAAAATGGAACTGGAAGTGTGTGGCATTTTTATACTTCTGCTTTCAGAAATAAATTTTAGGATCAAACAGAATTTGGTTGTCAAAAAACAAAAACAGTAAATATTAATTTAGATATCTGGAATAAAGTAATCAAGGCTATCTCTGGAATCTTATCAAATTGGGGGGTAGAGAGAAGATATACAAACAAGGAATTTTTTCCTCCACGTTCCATTGGAGTTCCCGTGGGAGATATCTTGGTTAATTTTGTATACATTGTCATATAGTTAATTTATATCCTATACATTGTCAATGTACAATAAATCCATGCATGCTGCCTTCATATTTTTACTCATGCCAGACCAATGCTTTGGTCGTTGCAGCTGTTGGTAAGGTGGCAAAATTCTAAGACCTTGTTTAAAAATATTATTAGCATACAATGGATAGAATATATACTTACAGTGGCACATTTTGATGCTAGCAGATTGCATTGTTTTAAGAAGTGCCTGAGGCTTACACCTTGAGGTGAGGGTCATCTAAGGTCTTCCTTAAAGAACCTCAAACCTCACGGCTTAAGGCATGCCATATTTGAGGTTTTAACAAGAGCCTCTTAACTTATGCTTCAATTTTGTCAAAATCCCTGATTTATCATTTACGAGCATTAATTGCTTGAGACGTGACACCAGAATAACAATATGTGATGACCATAAAACTACATCATGAAATATCAATTTGTATGTGTTCATATAAAGTCTCACTGTATATGTGGTGAATTGATATTGGAGTGTTGTGTTTGTAGATGGAATCACGTGTTGAGCATCTTTCTAAGACAACGACAATAGGGCCAGGGCAGCGTTCAAAAATCGGGTGGATTTGTTAAAAATTTTATCGTTAAATGCTCTATCCAGGTGAAGCAATAAGCTCAATAAGATGTGCATGCCTTTTTGCATTACAGGATATGAACGCTGAGGTGGTTGATAGCAATCCTTACAGTAGACTAATGGCACTTCAGAAAATGGGTATTGTGGACAATTATGAAAGAATTCGGGAATTTTCGGTTGCCATAGTTGTCTGTACCTAACTCCTCTCTTTTTAAACTTCTGTTCTGTTATGAATTCAATTTTTCAGAAGTTTATGCCCTAAATTGTAATGCTCATGATTAATAATGTTAATCATTCGCCAAGAATAGCAATAACCTGTCACTTACCAATGGAGAATATTTACATATATCAGACCAATTGATGCCTTTCAGGCTTCCTCCAGTGTCTGAGTTTTGAGTCTTGAATCTCTCTAATGCATTTACTTGTAGTCTGTAGGTTAATAATCTTCTTTAATCTTTGTATTGGTATCTATGCTGAAAGGGCAGACTTTGAACTGGTGCTTAGATTCTACTATATTCCTTTACAGGGTATAGGTGGTGTTGGCAGTGTTGCTACCGAGGTGTTAACAAGGTGTGGTATAGGTCACCTTCTGTTGTATGATTATGACACAGTGGAGTTAGCTAACATGAACCGGCTATTTTTTCGTCCGAAGCAGGTGTTCCTAGAGAATTTTTTAAAATTTTGAGATTTAAGAATTTCTCGGCAACTATATTCATTGACTTCATGAAATAGTTGAACCTCACTTATTTGTTATTGATTAATCTTGTTAAACTTTTCACTCATAGACTTTGTTAGTTTACTTGTCACGCCATAAACTAGGAGAAGTGTAAGAACTGCTGGAAAATGCTAGGTTATTGAGCTGTATTATGCCTTTGTTTGGGTTTCATTTTCTTTTCTTAAGTTTTACTTGTCAAAGTCAAATATTAATTTTGACCACACACTTCATAGTACCCACAAGTACAATTCACTTATCCTCCACCCCTCGTTTCTTGTAAAGTAAAATTTAAGTAAAAGAAAATGAAACCCAAACAAACCTTATTTCAGGAATTTTCGTTAAAAGAAGTAAAGGACAGTTGAAATTTAAGAGTTGTTAACTGTGTGGAAATATTTACCTTATCTAGCTTGAATAAATAGTACAAGAAACCTTGGAAAGCATAACATTAAAATTTTTGCTATCTTCTTCCAACTCTTTCAGTATGCAATTGCAGGGTTGAGTAAATATATATTTATATATATATTTTTTTTCAAACATAGTATCAAGACATTTTATATTCCCTTCTTTAGGCTGGTCTGACAAAAACAGATGCTGCTGTCCAAACTCTATCTGACATAAATCCTGATGTTGTACTTGAGGTGAAGTTTCGGCAATCATTTTTTCCTTTCTGCCAGTCTCACCTTCTCTCGCAGTCTGGTTTCTCATGTTATTTTCTTTTGCTTCTGCAGTGTTGACCAATTGATTTTGTTTCTCAGAGCTATACATTAAATATCACAACAGTACGTGGCTTTGAAACTTTTATGTCTAGTCTTAGAAATAAATCATTCTGCTCAAGTAAAGATGGTTGTGGAGTCGATCTTGTTTTAAGCTGTGTAGATAATTATGAAGCAAGGATGGTGGTGAATCAGGTAAGAGCAAAAATTTCTCTGTGAAACTTTACAATATCCACTGTAGTTTTGGTTAAATGCCTTGTAATTTCGTACATTACATGGAGCAGTAATCTTCTCATATGAGAAGAATGTAGAAAACTAGATGTGTCATTCTCCTTTTGTATGACTAAATTCTATAGCTAAATTATATCACATTGCAGGCTTGCAACGAGTTGAACCAGACATGGATGGAATCTGGTAAGTAACATGATGTTCCTTCTATTTGTTACATGTGTCTGTATGAGACTTGTTTTGCTTGATTGTGAGCACAAACATAATTTTATTTCGAGAACCGTAATAAGACAAGTGATTAGATATACAAAAGACATGTTTTCTCAATTCTCAAGAGTAGTCTTCATTTCATAAATGAAGCCTTGATCTAGTGGCAGAAAGGTTTGAAGCTGGCATTATTTGTTTTTTTACTACTTGAATAGCCACAAATGATTCATCTATGCTTAAACTATGAAAGAGAAGAGTATGCTTTACAGTTATTTATGCCCTTGCTGATGTATTCTTAAGGTTGACAGGGGCAATGAATCAAAGCATACTCCACTTTCAAACAGTAGAGATTTGTTTTCTTATGGTTATATTTAATTTGAACCCCTGCACTTAACCTAATGTACTGAAGATTAGATAATGACATAAAATCGATGCACTCTCCCCTTAGCAGATAGGAAAGGGAAGAAGAAAAGGTCAAGCAAGTGCCATAGGCATGGATTGCTTCTCTTTTAACCTATTGTGACTTGTGAGCATATGGGTTGCATTTTTGTAACACTTGCATGATAGCTATTTATCAGGCTATTATGTATTTAGCCCTGTGTTTTGGTTTTTCCTTGGGAAGTCTATTGTGCTTGAATTTGCTTGATTTAATTGAAGTAAAACCTGTGTGTCATTTTGGGTGCACATCATATTTTTTCATCTCTAATAATTTTCAATACATGATATGCTGTCTCGGGCTGCTTTGGAAATTTGTATTCTGTAGTCTATGTACATTTTAACTTTTTACAATTCACATTTTATAAAAAAATCATCTTATAGCGGATAAAATTTCTAGGTACTAACTTCAATCAAAAACAATTTTATTGGGATTTCTAAGGCAATATATTTTTCAAGAGACTTGTTCCGTAGATTTTTTTTATTTTTTATTTTTATATTTCAGATGTGTGTATTTCTTTATGCATCTGTCACGTGTTATTGTGTTGATAATATTTATAACATCAATTTAACTACACCTTTTAGTTGATCTATATTACTTCTGCAGTTCCTGCACACTGAACACAATAGAAATCTCAATGTTCATTCTCCCAAAAAGTAAATAGTACCTTTACTTGTTCTAAGCTAAGGTCATGGGAAGCATGTCGTAGCAGCCACAATCCCACATCACCTGGCAAGGAAAATTGTACTGATTTTAAGTGAAAGGTTTACTCCTAATTGATATGAGGCCTTTTGGGTGAAAGCTCAGGAACAAAATTGTGCTGGCTAGGCCCAAAGCGGAAAATATCATGTCAAGTGAACTGGGATGTTAAAAAGCAAGCCAACCGAATTTCTTTGCAATCCTCCATACTTGAATATCTTGGCTTTTGCTGTATTATGGGATTGGAATTGTTGGTTTAGTTGAATACACGCCTGTATGTGGATTGAGTAAGCTCAAAGTGCATGTTTTGGGACTTAGTAGCAAATAAGTCATCCACTTTGTTTGCTCCCCTGGTCAATAATTTTGTTTAAGTTTGCACATCAATGCTTTGTCTGAGCCCCATTTTATGTGACAAATGAACTTGTAATAGTGATTTTTGGAGAATGTGTGATTAAAAGTAAGTAAAAATTTTGGATTTACGCACAAAATTATTTTATTAAGAGAGTGGTTGAAAATGAGATGGAGAAAAAATGTGTTTTTAGAGAATGTAGCTCAAACAGGGGCTAAATTTATATGAGAAACTTTTTAGGGTTTGCATATTTGATACACCGACACGCGCCAATTGTGTTGAATAGTATTGGAATCTAATAGCACCTAAATCATTTGCTATGCTTTTTTTTTTCCCTCTTATTTTAGCTTATGTCAATAAACTGTCTTTACTTTGTGAAAAAGATGATTTAAATAGTTGCTCAAGTATTCCTCACGTGGAATGTACATGAACACTTTTTGTGCAGGTGTGTCTGAAAATGCTGTTTCAGGTCATATACAGTTGTTGATTCCAGGCAAAACTGCCTGTTTTGCATGTGCGCCTCCCTTGGTAGGTTTATTATCCTTGCTTTAATTTCTCTACATGGTTATTGCACTTGATTCATACTAGCTGTTTTTCTTCTTTTTTTAAATTACAACAGGGCTTGACAATTTATCATAATAAGTAGATTAGATTTATTTTTAATCATAACAATGCCGTGTTTCAATATTCACTTTTGTTTAGAGACTGTCAGCGGTTTGCCTACAAAATAATAATAATAATAATAATAATAATAATAATAAATAAATAAATAAATAAATAAATAAAAATGTTGCTTAATGTGCAATTTATAATGTAAAATGAATAATTCTTTAATGGCTGGAACTATCCATCTTAGGTTGTAGCATCTGGAATTGATGCGCATACACTGAAGCGCGAAGGGGTTTGTGCTGCATCTTTACCAACTACAATGGTATGCCTCTTCTTTTAGCCTCTTCCATATTCTTGGTTGGGCTTGTGTTAATATGAAGATTCAGCAACTTGAAATGACAATTTATCCTATTTTTTCTCAAGGTTTATTAATCAGAATTAATAATCGGATCCTGTGATTCAATTTTATTTTTTTATTTTTGTACCTCTCAATCATCTAATGGTTTTCTCAATCATCAAATGATTTTCTTAATCTTAATTTGTGATATCTTATCTTTATGAAGAATTAGATTGTGTAGTTGCAATTTTTCTATACAACATTTTGATGAGGACATCTAGTCTCTTTTTATTTATTCCTAGTTGAACCTTATTTCATTTTGTGGACTTTATTTTGTTTTGGATTCTTATTGGGCTCACATCGGTCCAAGCCCAGTCTAGTTAGGGTTTTAGTTTTTATTATTTAAACTTACTTTGCCATGTAATTTTATTAGTTGATGAATGAATAATATTTTGGTGGCTTGTGGCGAAATTCCCCCTCTTTCCCGTTCTTCTTCTCTCTTCCTATTTTCTTCTTCACTGTAGAATCTTCTTCTTTCCCCATTCTTCCCTTCAATTCCACCTTTCCCATAGATCTGTTCTAACATTCAATTAATTGCTCGAGTTGGTGCTGCATCACATTTTTATCACATTGTTGATGGCATTCATTTTATATATATCTTTAGACCACTAGATGGTAAGTTAGCAGCTGCTTACTCTTCAAATATAGGGTTTACAATCTATTTTTCAATATTGTATTTCTGACCATCTATTTGACTTGACAGGGAGTTGTTGCCTGGGCTTCTTGTTCAAAATACTCTTAAATATTTGCTAAAGTTTGGCCACGTTACCCCATATCTGGTAAATCTTGGACAAACCCAACCCCCCCCCCCCCCCCCCCCCCACACACACACACTACATCAACAACAAACCTATAAGATGTGGGAATACTGTTCAAAAATAATTTTTATTTTTTTGTGCTGATTTGTTATTGTATGCTTATTTCTTATTGGGCAATCACATGACTTATCCTAAATTTTCAAAGAACACCATCTAACGATTTTATGTGGTTCTTATGTGTGCTGTCTGACCCTTAACTAATTACCATAAGTGGATTGATCCGAAGCCCTGAAGGCATGTGTAGATGACTGGTTCATTGCATCTAAATCTTGTGTCTTGTCATCTAAAAATGTGGATTGGTTTGCTTTGTGAAATTTCAATTGACTCTTACAGGGTTTTCAAGGCAGCATTTTCGATTTTTTGGTTTCATGTTTCAGTTTTAAACATTTGTCAAAAAGAATTTGATGGGTGAAATGGTGGTTCCAAATGTTGAAGAATGGGAAAGTTTTTTGTTACATATATAAAGCAAATCTTTGAACAAAAATTACAGTACACTCAACTCTATCTACACCCAAAATAGAACACCCTATTCTGAGGCCACATTAATCTATGCAATTGATTGAGCTGCTAAGGACAATTCCTAAGTGGAGCACCATTTTGATCAGTCTTGTAAAGTAACACAGCACTGGTATAAAAGAAATAAAATGAAAAAGAAATAAAGTAACACAGCACTGGTATCAAGACCGTACCTTTTTCCCACAACTTAAATTTTCTCCAGCTTCTTTGCCAACTCTCAAACCTTACACAACATTATCCTCTTATCAGACTTCTCTCTGTCCATCTTACTACCTAAAGGCCTTTAAATGAAGTTGTATCATATAATTCCCTCAATGGAAGTGTTGGGCAAGTAAAGTTGGGTGTGTAATTTACATGAGCATTTAAATTCAAAGATAGATGTAATATATGTTATCGATATGCATTTCCTGTATGTGTATCTATTCTTTTTCTAGATGGAGCCTGATTTGTCCTTTCCATGGGGCTGTTGGGCTAGGTTTGATATGAGGTGTTTTCTAGGTCTTCATGGTGAGCTTTTCTGAAGTGGTGAATATGACTTTCTAAGCATTTTGAGGACCACGACCCAAATAATCTAAATGATTTGCTTTTAGCTTTCTGCGTGGTGGTCTTTCTAATGTCATGCTTTTCCCTCAAATTAAGCTATGCTTTTCCCTCAAATTAAGCTATAGACCAACCACCCACCAATGTACACATCTAGTATCTATCAATCCATATGTATATCTACATAAATACGAACGTATAATATGCATGAATAATCCTGTGTGAGTGAGATCATGTCTCATTTTTCGTTTTACTTGTTTTCAGCGTCGTTGATGATACTGATCTGCAAGGCTCAGATGTTGGAATAAGTTCAGGTTCTCTCTCTCTCTCACACACATGTATATACGTGCATGTTAAACTTGAGTAGATATATGTTACAAAATATTCAAATGGGTCGAGGAAGTATTTCTTTTCAAATTGAGTATGGTAAAGAGAAGTTTATTTATAACACATCCTTGGTGAAAAATGAAGATATAGTGACGCTTTCTTTCAGGGACAAAAGTTCAAGTATGTAACGCTTTGAAATTCTTCATTGGTTGCTTTTATGAACAAATGCTTTGTTTCATATCAAACATGTCAAACAGAATGTTTTCATTAGGACTTCTTTACGAAGTGTTATTGGCAACCTAGCTGGTTGTTTACTTCTCTTAATTAACTTCCAAAAAACATTTATATTTAGGTTCTCTGCCGGAGGGTATCATCCACGAGCTTCCAAGTGCAGATGAGTTTCAAAAACCACCAGTCTCAGAGGAGCCCGCTTACCTGGTCGATGACCTTGAAGATCTCAAAAGGCAGCTCGAAGCCCTTAATGCTGGCTAGTTTGTTCAAACGACTTGGAAATATAAATGTTTTTAGAAACTTGAATACCTCGATGCCGTTCCATGATCTTTACATTGTGATTAAATTTATTAAAAATTAAGTTTTTGGCAATTCAAAGCCAATTTTTCACAAATATTGGTAGAATATTTAACTGATTAGCAAATAGCAGTAGTGGATGACCACTTACCTATCTAAACATGGAGATGAGTTGTGGTTATTATTATTTTTTTTTTTTGGGGCCCTTTGTCTTCCATTACTTAGAATACCTTCTTTGAGACGTCTTGTATTTTATGTGGATTATTAGGTTAACGTCATGTATAGTGGTGGCAAACGGGTGCAGCCTAGGCCAAGGCTGTCCTATCCTAGCCTGCATTTGGCACGGTTGAGGCTCGACAGTCAGGTATTCATCATGCAAAGGGCTCCTAGAAATGTTTAAAGTTTATTACTGACGGGACATTTTCGTTGGAGGTACTTGATACTATAAATAATGAACAAAATTTCAGATTCTTTTGTTTTATTTATTTATTTATTTTTATTTTAATATCGAGTATTGTTCAACTCTTTGCCAAATGTGTTAATAGGTCTTTGTTACCAATGTATCAATCAAAATAAATACAACTAAGCCTCTGTTTGAGTCACATGTTTACCTCATTAAAATGAAAAATATGACCATTATCCGTCACATCAAGTCATCATTTTTGAATTTCTATCTCTGGTGTGGGGTCCATAACGATTCTATTTCTCATTCTCATTCTTATTATAATGTGGCTCAAACAGGCTCTAAATAAGATAGCATATTTTTATTCAATAGCATCAACAATGCTGTTGACAAGATACCTATCTGATTAAATCATCCAAACTTGATTGACATTTAAGAAAGAAAGTTGTTTTATTTCTTTTACATGTTTGGTATGTTCGATTAGATACATTTGTACTCGATAGACTCCTTCCAGATGATAAAATCGAAACAATTCATTACAATTTACAAAGTTAGTTGATACACTGGTGTTCTCACAAAACCACCCAATGTGCATTTTGACAATAAATTGGAGAATTTCCACAAAAGAAAGAAAGATTGGGGCCAAAATTCTAAATTTTATAGATCGAGGACCAATTTGCTACTAAATCTATAGATTGAGGACTTAATTCAAATTAGAAAAATTAAGACAGGATTTTGCAGAATTTAAGAGATGCTCTTGTTCAAATCCAGCCCCCAAATTTCTGAGAGAGAAGATGAACGCTCAGAGCAGCCAACAGCAATCCAGCGACGGACGCCACGATGACGATGCTGCACTTACCGATTTTCTAGCTTCTTTGATGGATTATACACCCACTGTAAGAATGATTACATGTGTATATACATGCTTTATTCGCATACAAAGATTCATATGAATTGAAAGATTATAGTAAAGATTCATATGAATCGAAAGGTTATAGTAATGATGTTTAATTTTAATTGGTATAGATTCCAGATGAACTGGTAGAGCATTATTTAGCGAAAAGCGGATTCCAGTGCCCCGATGTCCGATTGTGAGTATTAAACCCTAAAATGGTTTAAAAAAATCTACTGCTAAAATAATACCTAAATTATTTTTTTGGATAGTTATTTATGTCAGCAATGATCTCGATTTTATGTAGATACTGGTATAATATTAGAAATATATAGGGTAAATAAATGAAGTTTAGGAAATCTTTATGATGCGTATTGGTCTTGGCAGATTATGTATTAGACCCTAAAAAACGTTTTACAAAATCTACTCCTAAAATAATAGCTAAATAATTTTTTTAGGTAGTTATTTATTTCAGTGTTGTCCTTGATTTTTTGTAGCTACTGGAATAATATTAGAAATATATAAGGGAAATAAATGAAGTTTAGGAAATCTTTATGATGTGTATGAGTGGTGGCGGATTATGTATTTACCTTCGCTAGATTCATTTCCATTATAAGAATATGATGTGTCCTATAATTGGAGAATTTACGTGCCTCTCTCTAAGCGTATATATGCAAGCCTATCAATTGTACCAGATGGGAAAAATGTTATCAATAAAAAAGGAAGTGGAATTTGCTTTTTATTTGTCAATTATGTGTGTTTCTTGTACTGGTACTTTATTTACTTTAGTTTCCAGCATTTAATTATTCTGTATTATTCTTGTTTATGTGAGAAGGAAATTGATCTGTGTATTTTTCATTAGCTGGTGAAGTTTTTAGTGAATATATTTACTTTTGGAATATGTGGACTTGTTTTTGTTGGTTTGTTTTGGATGTCTTATCTAAACCAAGACCCTTTATATGATAGTTGAGGTGAAAATATTATTTTTATTTATTTTTTAAATAGCTGATGTGTGTTTCTTTCATGTTCTTTGTTTGTTTCTCAATGCGTAGCTCATTCTGGTTTATCGTGTTCTGTTTCATTGTCATAGGACAAGACTGGTGGCAGTTGCTACACAGAAATTTATTGCTGACGTGGCAACTGATGCTCTTCAGTATGTGCTTGTTTTCTTCTATTTGTTTATTCTCTTTTAAGATGAAAAGTAGGCTTTCGGTAATGTTTAACATTTTGTTATGCTTTTTTTGCTGGCATTTAACCATTCATTATTCTTCCTTAAAACTGTTCAATACTTGTTCTTTTGGTTTCTGATTTGTTATGTTGATGATGCTCTTGGAATATTTTTCTCCTCTGTGTCAATGCAGGCAGTGTAAGGCAAGGCAGTCAGCTGTCGTCAAGGACAAAAGAGATAAGCAGCAAAAGGTAATATAAATGTACTTCATTTTATCTCAAGTTGTTATGAATAGGATTAATGCTTCTGTGTAACAGGATAAGCGACTAATATTGACAATGGAGGATCTTTCCAAGGCACTGCAGGAGGTAGATGTCATAATTTTGTTATCCATCATATTACTGCAAGGATCCATCTTTTGGCATGATATGAATTTTACTATTGCCTTTGTGAACTAATAAACAGTATTTCATAATATTTTGCTTGTCTCAATGATGTAATTTTGAATAGAACTATAGAGGCTAATGACTTGCAAAATTACCAATAACATAGAAAAAAAATATATATGAATAAATTCACTGTCTGACTAATGTTATTGAAGATCCTTGGTCCACTAGGACATGATTTAGATAAAGTGAGTCCTCAAATTAATTTTCGAAGATAAAATAAAGAGGAAAATCAAAATTTTCAGATTCTGACCATTTTGGATGCATGGGCAAACGGAAAGATGCTTATTGCTTGCTTGAAAGTTTGCTGAAATTACTTGCATACAGTTTCGAAAAATATTTCGGTGTTTTGAAAGGGGATACTTCTCTATTAAGTTGTGAATGTTATTTTGGTGTTTTGACAATTGCTTGTTTATTCAATTCTAAGAAATGTATACTGTTTTTTGCTAGTTTTGTGTTTAACTTTGTATTATTATGCATCTTGAACAATACTCAACCATTGCAGCACCTGGTTTTGATGTTCATATTCTCATAACTACCTTTAGATGGTTCTCTGATCATTTTGGTATTATATATGAATTCTTTTTTTCAGATATTGTAACTTGATCTTTGTCATCTATGTTGCAGTATGGTGTGAATGTCAAACATCAAGATTATTTTGCTGATAGCCCTTCTGCTGGGTTAGATCCCGCGGCAAGAGATGAGTGAGTGTAGCGTGAGCTTAATTCTGTATGGTTCAACCAATTCAAAATTGCAATGAAAATTAGACAAACAATTGCTTACGGAGTTCATTAATTTGATGTGATATGCTTATCTACATGAAGATGCATTCATGTTTAAGTTTGAGCAAAGATTTACCTTTTGCGAAAGCAATACTGATTCTAACTACCGTTCATGTATGATGTTGATCCATGTATATACACAGATGAGCTGCCACTTCTCTTACAGGGTTTTCAAGGCAGCATTTTCGATTTTTTGGTTTCATTTCTCAAACATTTCTCAGAAAAAAATTATGAGTGAAATGGTGGTTCCATATGTTGAAGAATGGGAAAGAGTTTTGGCTGACCTATTATAAGCAAATCTTTGAATAAAGTCTGGATAGGTTGGTTTTGTTGAAACTTCAATTGATCTCTTATAGGGTTTACATGGAAGCATTTTCAATTTTTGGTTTCATTTTTCAGTTTTAAACATTTGTCAAAAAGAATTTGATGGGTGAAATGGTGGATCCAAATGTTGAAGAACGGGAAAGTCTTTTTGTTGACTTATATCAGCAAATCTTTGAATAAAAAGTACAGTACACTCAACTCTATCTACACCCAAAATAGAACTCCCTATGATGAGGCCACATTTATCTATGCAATTGATTGAGCTGCTAACGACAATTCCTAAATGGAGCACCATTTTGATCAGTCTTGTAAAGTAACACAGCACTATATATAAGAAATAAAATGAAAAATCAAGACTACCTTTTTCCCACAACTTGAATTTTCTCCAGCTTCTTTGCCACCTCTCAAACCTTACACAAGATTATCCTCTTATAAGACTTCCCAAGACGACGACGTCTGTCCATCTTACCACCTAGAAGGCCTTTAAATGAAGTATTATCATATAATTCTCTCAATGGAAGTATTGGACAAGTAAAGTTGGGTGTGTAATTTACATGAGCATTTAAATTCAAAGATGGATGTAATGTATGTTATCATGATATGCATTTCCTGTATGTGTATCTATTCTTTTTCTAGATGGAGCCTGATTTGTCCTTTTCCATGGGGCTGTTGGGGCTAGGTTTGATATGAGGTGTTTTCTAGGTCTTCATGGTGAGGTTTTTTGAAGTGGTGAATATGACTTTCTAATCATTTTGAGGGCTACGACCCAAATATTCTAAATGATTTGCTTTTAGTTTTCTGCGTGGTGGTCTTTCTTATGTCATGCTCTTCCCTCAAATTAAGCTATGGACCATCCACACACCTATGTACACATCTAGTATCTATCAATCCATATGTATATCTATGTAAATACGAACGTATAATATGCATGAATAATCCTGTGTGAGTGAGATCAAGTCTCATTTTTCGTTTTACTTGTTTTCAGGGTTACAATGCCCTCAAAGACTACTTCCCAACTATGGAAATGAAACCAAATCCTCAATGTTCTAATTCTGCTTGTTTGGAGAGGCAGGTAGGATGACCTGGATTTAGGAGTTCTTTCCTTTCTTCAGAAATATATGTATTATGCTGTTTCATTTCAATATTACATCAACTGTGCAGAAAGAATACGCTCTTGCAAAGCCTGCCAGGGATGCTGCTGCTAAAGCCAAGATGGAAGCAGAAGCACCATCAGAAACAAAGTGCCTCCATGAAGATAATGAATGGAACATAAGGTAACTCTTTGGTTGATTTTTCATTTTTTATGTTTGGGCCTCATTATTATCATCTGTACCTTTTCTCAATAATTATCAATCTGATTAATAAATCTTCATGGCACATTCATTTGCATTCTAACTCTCCGAGTCAATTATCTTGCCCATTCCCAGACCCTCTTTACTTCTTGTAGCCTGCCAAGTCCCTCCTCATGTTCTTGGGAGGCTACTGATAACTCTTTTTATCTTTATTGTAATTAAGCGTCGTTGATGATACTGATCTGCAAGGCTCAGATGTTGGAATAAGTTCAGGTTCTCTCTCTCTACGTGCATGTTAAACTTGAGTAGATATATGTTACAAAATATTCAAATGGGTCGAGGAAGTATTTCTTTTCAAATTGAGTATGGTAAACAGAAGTTCATTTATAACACATCCTTGGTGAAAAATGAAGATATAGTGACGCTTTCTTTCAGGGACAAAAGTTCAAGTATGTAACGCTTTGAAATACTTCATTGGTTGCTTTTATGAACCAAATGCTTTGTTTCATATCAAACATGTCAAAACAGAATGTTTTCATTAGGACTTCTTTACGAAGTGTTATTGGCAACCTAGCTGGTTGTTTACTTCTCTTGATTAACTTCCAAAAAACATTTATATTTAGGTTCTCTGCCGGAGGGTATCATCCACGAGCTTCCAAGTGCAGATGAGTTTCAAAAACCACCAGTCTCAGAGGAGCCCGCTACCCCGGTCGATGACCTTGAAGATCTCAAAAGGCAGCTCGAAGCCCTTAATGCTGGCTAGTTTGTTCGAACGATTTGGAAATATAAATGTTTTTTGGAAACTTGAAGACCTCGCTGCCGTTCGATGATCTTTACATTGTGATTAAATTTATTAAACATTAAGTTTTTGACAATTCAAAGCCAATTTTTTACAAATATTGGTAGAATATTTAACTGATTAGCAAATAGCAGTAGTGGATGGCCATTTATTTAAAGTTTATTACTGATGGGACATGTTAGTTGGAGGTACTTGATACTATAAATAATGAACGAAATGTCAGACTCTTTTGTTTTATTTATTTATTTATTTTCATTTTAATATCGAGTAGAGTATTGTTCAACTCTTTGCCAAATGTGTTAATAGGTCTTTGTTACCAATGTATCAATCAAAATAAAAACAACTAAATAAGATAGCATATTTTTATTCAATAGCATCAACAATGCTGTTTACAAGATACCTATCTGATTAAATCATCCAAACTTGATTGAGATTTAAGAAAGAAAGTTGTTTTATTTCTTTTACATGTTTGCTATGTTCGATTAGATACATTTGTACTCGATAGACTCCTTCCAGATGATAAAATCGAAACAATTCATTACAATTTACAAAGTTAGTTGATACACTCGTGCTCTCACACAACCACAACATGTGCATTTTGACAATAAATTGGACAATTTCCGCAAAAGAATGAAAGATTGGGGCCAAAATTCTAGATTTTATAGATAGATGACCAATTTGCTACTAAATCTATAGATTGAGGACTTAATTCAAATTAGGAAAATTAAGACAGGATTTTGCAGAATTTAAGAGATGCCCTTGTTCAAATCCAGCCCCCAACTTTCTGACAGAGAAGATGAACGCTCAGAGCAGCCAACAGCAATCCAGCGACGGACGCCACGATGACGATGCTGCACTCACCGATTTTCTAGCTTCTTTGATGGATTATACACCCACTGTAAGAATGATTACATGTGTATATACATGCTTTATTCGCATACAAAGATTCTTATGAATTGAAAGATTATAGTAAAGATTCATATGAATTGAAAGGTTATAGTAATGATGTTTAATTTTAATTGGTATAGATTCCAGATGAACTGGTAGAGCATTATTTAGCGAAAAGCGGATTCCAGTGCCCCGATGTCCGATTGTAAGTATTAAACCCTAAAAAGGTTTTAAAAAATCTACTGCTAAAATAATACCTAAATTATCTTTTTGGATAGTTATTTATGTCAGCAATGTTCTCGATTTTATGTAGCTACTGGTATAATATTAGAAATATATAGGGTAAATAAATGAAGTTTAGGAAATCTTTATGATGTGTATTGGTCTTGGCAGATTATGTATTAGACCCTAAAAAAAGTTTTACAAAATCTACTCCTAAAATAATAGCTAAATAAATTTTTTAGGTAGTTATTTATTTCAGTATTGTCCTTGATTTTTTGTAGCTACTGGAATAATATTAGAAATATATAAGGGAAATAAATGAAGTTTAGGAAATCTTTATGATGTGTATGAGTGGTGGCAGATTATGTATTTACCTTCACTAGATTCATTTCTATTATAAGAATATGATGTGTCCTATAATTGGAGAATTTACGTGCCTCTCTCTAAGCGTATATATGCAAGCCTATCAATTGTACCAGATGGGAAAAATGTTATCAATAAAAAAGGAAGTGGAATTTGCTTTTTATTTGTCTATTATGTGTGTTTCTTGTAATGGTACTTCATTTACTTTAGTTTCCAGCATTTAATTATTCTGTATTATTCTTGTTTATGTGAGAAGGAAATTGATCTGTGTATTTTTCATTATCTGGTGAAGTTTTTAATGAATATATTTAGTTTTGGAATATGTGGACTTGTTTTTGTTGGTTTGTTTTGGATGTCTTAGCTAAACCAAGACCCTCTATATGATAGTTGAGGTGAAAATATGCATTTTATTTATTTTTTAAATAGCTGATGTGTGTTTCTTTCATGTTCTTTGTTTGTTTCTCAATGCGTAGCTCATTCTGGTTTATCGTGTTCTGTTTCATTGTCGTAGGACAAGACTGGTGGCAGTTGCTACACAGAAATTTGTTGCTGACGTGGCAACTGATGCTCTTCAGTATGTGCTTGTTTTCTTCTATTTGTTTATTCTCTTTTAAGATGAAAATTAGGCTTTCTTTAATGTTTAACATTTTGTTATGCTTTTTTTGCTGGCATTTAACCATTCATTATTCTTCCTTAAAACTGTTCAATACTTGTTCTTTTGGTTTCTGATTTGTTATGTTGATGATGCTCTTGGAATATTTTTCTCCTCCGTGTCAATGCAGGCAGTGTAAGGCAAGGCAGTCAGCTGTCGTCAAGGACAAAAGAGATAAGCAGCAAAAGGTAATATAAATGTACTTTATTTTATCTCAAGTTGTTATGAATAGGATTAATGCCTCTGTGTAACAGGATAAGCGACTAATATTGACAATGGAGGATCTTTCCAAGGCACTGCAGGAGGTAGATGTCATAATTTTTTATCCATCATATTACTGCAAGGATCCATCTTTTGGCATGATATGAATTTTACTATTCCCTTTGTGAACTAATAAACAGTATTTCATAATATTTTGCTCATCTCAATGATGTAATTTTGAATAGAACTATAGAGGCTAATGACTTGCAAAATTACCAATAACATAGAAAAAAAAAGTATATGAATAAATTCACTGTCTCATTAATGTTATTGAAGATCCTTGGTCCACTAGGACATGATTTAGATAAAGTGAGTCCTCAAATTAATTTTCGGAGATAAAATAAAGAGGAAAATCAAAATTTTCAGATTCTGACCATTTTGGATGCATGGGCAAACGGAAAGATGCTTATTGCTTGCTCGAAAGTTTGCTGAAATTACTTGCATACAGTTTCGAAAAATATTTCGGTGTTTTGAAGGGGGATACTTCTCTATTAAGTTTTGACTGTTATTTTGGTGTTTTGACAATTGCTTGTTTATTCAATTCTAAGCTATGTATACTGTTTTTTGCTAGTTCTGTGTTTAACTTTGTATTATTATGCATCTTGAACAATACTCAACCATTGCAGCACCTGGTTTTGATGTTCATATTCTCATAACTACCTTTAGATGGTTCTCTGATCATTTTGGTATTATATATAATTTTTTTTTTTCAGATATTGTAACTTGATCTTTGTCATCTATGTTGCAGTATGGTGTGAATGTCAAACATCAAGATTATTTTGCTGATAGCCCTTCTGCTGGGTTAGATCCAGCGGCAAGAGATGAGTGAGTGTAGCGTGAGCTTAATTCTGTATGGTTCAACCAATTCAAAATTGCAATGAAAATTAGACAAACAATTGCTTACGGAGTTCATTAATTTGATGTGATATGCTTATCTACATCAAGATGCATTCATGTTTAAGTTTGAGCAAAGAATTACCTTTTGCGAAAGCAATACTGATTCTAACTACCGTTCATGTATGATGTTGATCCATGTATATACACAGATGAGCTGCCACTGAATTTATTTGTCAAGTGGAAGGTTGGTGTGCAGTACTGGAAATGACTGAAAAGTTCATTACATGTTTAGTTCCATTACTATTGTGTACGGAATGTATCTTGAAACATCATACACTATTCATTTTGTTGTTGAGAATGAATCTTTGTTTGCCCATGCAATAACTGTGATTCCTACTTTTTCTACTTTTCGGAAAAGTAGCTTTTAAACAATTAGGATCCGTTTGATTGTAAAGATGGAATTTGGGTGGAAAAAAAAAATCAATTCCATGGAATTGAATTGTCCAAAAATTGTTTTCCTAAGAATTGTAAATTATTGTGTTTGATTGATATAATTTTCTACGTGGAAAATGTTGAAATGAAAGTATTTTTTAGTATTCGTTTGACATTATTTACATGAAAATTGTCAATTAAAAGGATAAAATTTATTGACATTAGGGATGAAATTTGTTTCCATTGTCCAAAAAAAATAAAAATGTTCGTTTGACTTTATTTTACATGAAAATTATCGATTAAAAAGAAATATTTTTGTACAATAATTTTTAGAATTTGTATCCATTGCAAAATAATAATAATAAAATCGAAAAAAAAAATTTGCTTCAGTAATTGAGAATTCTAATTTTCACCATTTTGGTAAGAATTTCAATTCCTTGATTTCATGGAAAATGTTGATGTGGCAAGAAAGTTGGAATTTCAATTCTAGGGAAAGTTTTGGACAATCAAAACTTGGAAATGGAATCCCAATTCCATTTTTCATGGAAAAAAAGTGGAGCAATCAAACATAGCTTTAGTCTCCCTTCAAAAAGCAATAAAAGGCATCGATTAAGCATGATTGAGAGTTGTTTATAAACAGTCAAAATTATAAATGAATAATGCTATTTAATTTTATTAGAGTTACAACATCAATGGAGGTGACATTAATGTGACATTAAGTGATAGGTGAAATTAAATAAATAATTTAATTTTACCTTTCATTCACCTTATAATCAAGTGTTACTTAAATTGGGGGTTATAACCCTAGTGAGACTGTATAGCATTATTCATTATAAATAGATAGAAATAATTGGCGGGTACCATTTGTAAGTCGCACTCATGAAATTTGCGGATGAAAAGCAATGATACATAGCAAGAAGATACTAATTTACAGATGTTAAACAGAAACACCCTTTATAAAATATTATACATCGATTACAAAACTTTCCTAATGCATTCATTTTCTATACAAGGCAAACATTTACAGACAATATTACGATAAATATTGATGCAGACATTGTTTCAAGTTCTGAAAAGTAACAGGCTTTGACACGAAGGAGTCCATACCATTTGCAAAACACTCATCTGCACTTTCCGATAATGCATTCGCCGTCATCTGCAAATGTATCGACCAACTCAGAGTGAAAAAACTGGATGTCGTACCAAATTTCTTGAGTAGAAATTATAAATGGCAAACAAATAAATGACTGTTCTAAGGATTTTTGCATTTTCAGAAGAGATTCGCGAGGAAGCCAGCTTGAGGCAACCTCTCTAAAACTCTTTCAACAAGAAAGTATTTCCGACTAAAAGCTCTTCTATATAGTTCCAACAAATTATCCAAACAATTCCAAGAGCAACTTCTTAGTCCAAGAAGCAGCTTTTAGCCTTTCAAAAACCATGACAAACTTGTGCTAACAGATGAAAGTCAAGTGCTTACCGCTATGATAGGAATCCTCTTTCTACAATATTTTAGTTCTTGCAAATTTGGCGAAGAATCAGCAGGAGGTGACTCAAGCTCGATTCCAGCTTTCACTGCATCGTTCCAACTACCGGTTTCCTCAAAGGATCGAATAAGTTTTGTGGCTTGAAGACCATCCATTATTGGCATGCATACGTCCTGTAAATATTCCCCATTTACCAATAAATAGAGACACAGTAATGGATATCAAAAAAATGCTGAAAATATCATTGAACATTTAAGTCTCAGTGCTTGAATTATAGGAGAGAATGTACAAACTAACTTAAGGGGGTTGGGGAAGTCACCATTGTGACTAGTATAGAACAACATTTTCCCATCCGTTGTGATTTTTTGATACGTACCATTAGAATGAGATCATAGCTGTTGCATTGAACTGCACGAACAGCTTCTGCTCCGTTATTCACAACATCTATGCAGTGTCCTAGTTGCTTCATCATTGACTTTGTTACCATAACATTAATCTTGTTATCTTCTACAAGGAGGATCTTAGCCTTCAACTCAGATTTTGGGATTTCTGGAGTGTTGCTTGAAGAACCCTCGGAACTTCTATTCGTATTACATGTTACATCTTGAGAAACAATTACCTCTGAAGTTTCACCCTTACACTGCTCATGGTTTGCACTTGTGCTTGGGCTGTCTGAATCCGAGCTATACCTCAATGAAGTTTCAGCTTCATGTAATGTCTCAATCGAGCCTCCTACTGAACCGACATCTTTGACTGAGCTATTCTCTTTAGATGTAATGTTATAAGAGGGGAATGAATAGGAGTCTAACACTCCACTACATTTAGTTGAGGCATTAGATCCATAACTGGGTGGTGAGAATTTTTGTGTCCGTCCGGAGACTTGAGTAGAAAATAAAGAACCCAAAGTCCGAGGTGGGAAGAGGAAAATGCCAGAATGTAAATCATCATCATTTGCATCGTCTGGGACATCATGGTTGGCCATATTGGACATTTCATCGGGATCATTGGAACTATCACACACCGGCGAAACCTTGTAAGGTAGTACAAACGTAAAAGTTGACCCATAGTGTTCCTTACTGGAGACGGTGAGATGACCACCCATGAGTTCAACCTGTTCATAAACGAATAAAATTAACTGTTTGCGAGAATGCCTGCCAAAAGCTTCACCTTGGTGAACACTAGTAAATAGGCCTACAACAATGTTGATACAACGAATACTCGACTCTCGTAATATAATTGAAGGTATACATATATACCCACAAAATAAAATAAACAACTCATAATGAACATTTATTGAAGTAAAAGTGCTTTCATAATTATACTTCTAACTACTTTATGCAATATTTTAGACAAGTAAATTAGGACAAAGTGCAGCAGAGGGCCATGACAGATTACCAGTTGTTTACAGATTGCGAGGCCCAATCCCGTCCCACCATACTTTCGAGCAGTATCTGCGCCAACTTGCATGTACTTATTAAACAAGGTGGGTATAGCATTTTCTGTTGCACAAAGATTGGGAAAGGTCGTATCCATTATTAATATAGACATCCATCAATTAATGATCAAACAAGAATAATAACACTACCAGTGGTATCTGCACTAAGACCGTGCTTAACTGAGCTTAAAAGTGAGTAAAAATTACCAGTAGCTTTCTATTTCCAAACATGTTTAGAAAAGTTACTTTTTCCTTTCTTTTAAGAAAAGAGTTTTATCTTGAAAGTTACACTTACCTTACTATCAAAATAAATAACAAATGTCTGACAAATTTTAATTAATAAAAAGATTGTTTATTGTAAAACTTACTTTTTCTTATAAGTAAACCTTTTAAGCTTAGCCAAACATGCCAAAGATTTTTCAAATCAAGTATTCAAGAAAATTTGAATATATACCAGGTATTCCAATGCCAGTATCATAGACATCACAGCATATCCACACCATTGTTTCTTGAGTATTGAGAAGTCTCTCTCTGTCTTCTTCCATCATTGTCCCATTTCTTACCGGGCCACTGGGTTCATTTTTTAGTGTATCACTTCCATAAGTGTCTTCTCCATCTTTAGGTCTGTGAGTATCAATTTGATCACCGATATTCTGAGACATTGATAAGCACTTATCTTCTTTCTTTATATTTGCTAAAACTTTTGATTGATCTAAAGAAATCTTCTGATCAGATCCTTGTTTGTTTGCACTAGGTGGCTCTGCTACGATATAAAGCTTTATACCAACCTTGCCTTCATGAGTAAACTTGATCGCATTGCTGTTAAAAACAAAGTTCAAAAGTGTTCATATGCAATCGAAGCACACCAAATATTTACCTTCACTCGAGTATATATTCGGATTTTTTATTTTTTATTTTTCAGAATTTCAAAAAATGTGTAGATTCAAGCAAGTCGAATAAGTTGAAAAGAACATACAAAGATAGTTGATTGTAAATTGTAAACATGATTATAACAGCTTCAAAAATAAATAAACAAATAAAGGAGAGAGACAGACGAGATTGGAATTTTCAAGGCTTATAACCATGTTGAGCTGAATAGATATGTTCGAAAGTAAACCATCAATATCTTCTTTTAGTAAGGATCACAATTTCTTACCCTTCAATGATGGACAAATTACTGAAAATAAACTTCTATTAAATTTATTGTGAAAATACAATCAGGACATGGTCCCAAAAATTTTGACTGTTTTAAATCCAATCAATTGAGCTATCCTCTATTTAGAAATATAATTATACTTCACTAAATTACAATGGGAGGCACTTGCATATATTCAATGTATGCCGCCATATGCTACAAATAAATTTTTAGGCTATTGAGTACCTGATCAAGTTGGTAAGGATTTGCCGAATCCTTAGGACATCTCCAATAACCTGGAACCGAAGTTTTGCATTTAATAATTCTGAATCTATTAATTTTTGGATCGACTGACAACATAAAGTGGGTGACTCCCTCACCTCTATGGGGACATCATCTGCTACATGTCCTTCTAAGGTTAATAATTTTTGTAGTGATGCTGCTGCAGTCTGCAGGACGTGCTTTACTACCTCTCTCGGCCTGAACTTTGTTTCTTCCAATTTCATGACTCCTAAACAAAATTGAGGTAACTATTGTGAGATTTAGATTGACATGTCCTAAATTTCAAGAATAGAAAATTATAAATAATTGAAAAAAGATTAAGAGCATGTTTGTCGACGGTTGAAAACAATTTCTTCAAACTTTTTGTTTCCAGATATGTTTGGATTACTTATTTTTAATTAAGACTGAACTCTTACCTTAGTTTTAAAATAAATAACTTATTTTTAACTTTGACCAATAAGAAAATTATTTATTTTAAAAACTTGCTTGTTTACTTATAAGTAAACTTTTCAAGCTTAGCCAAACATGCTCAAATTCTAGGCACTTGATTGTAACTATATATGTTCGCACCAAAGATCCCATGGTACTGTAAGAATACAACAGAAAACTAGAAAACTAGTAGAAAGGATCGAAATCACACCTGATTCCACCTTGGAAAGATCAAGGATGTCATTTATTAGTTGAAGAACCAGATCACCAGAAGATATCATCACATTCAATAACTGTCGTTGTTCTTTATCAAGTTTAGTGGCAGAAAGAATCTCGGCTATGCTAACAACTCCAGATAAGGGAGATCTTATCTCGTGTGACATTGTTGCTAGCATTTGTTTTGCTCGCATGGTCTCCTCTGCAAAATGAACACTGGGTATGAATCGGCAACATTTTTATTAGGTTCACTCCATAGATACCATTACAACTCATTTTGACTTAAATGAACCTGTTATATGGATTGTTTTATTAAGCTCTGTCTCCTTGGCTTTTTGTACAGCCATTGTCTCTCGAAGCTTTGCTATTTTCTCTCTTTTCCTCACCTGTAAACAGATTTTCATGATGATCATTATAAATCAAGTTATCGCTCACATTCCGTAGATGACAAACAAAGTTTCGAATTTTATCCTACTGATACACTTCAGTAGGAGAATATAATGACTTCAATCCAGAAATTCACCTGATCGGTTATTTCCATTCCCATAAAATTTACTCCAATGGTCTCCCCCGTTTTGCTGAACACTGGTTCCACGTAAATTAGAAAAGTTTTAGAGCCAAAAAGTTCTGTCTCAAACGTAATTTCCCTCTTTGCAGGTAATCCTCGCTCCAAAACTTCTCTTTTGAAGTCCTGAGATTCCTTCACACCAGAACCACTAAAAATCTCTACATCTGTTTTACCTATAATATCCTGAAATTGCATCACTTAAAAAATTAATGTGCCATATTCCACAAATAGTGATTCAGAAAAACAAATAAAATTAAATGAAAATAATGGATATGGGGCCACCATTCATAACAAAGGATAACAGTTTGACCACCACCATGAATAAACTGATTAGAATTTTTGGAAAAAAAAAATGTATTTGTAAATTATAAACTGCATCAAAATAAATTATTCGTTATAAAATTACCTCTTCACGCAAACTTGGGAAATGATTATAGATGAAGCGATACCGTAGTTCTTTGTCCTGAAACGTATTAGAACACTTGGTCAATCACAGTGGTTCATAAATTTAATGAAGCAGATTCTAATGCTATCCACCGTATTAAGCTAAGAGAAGCTACATTGGTCATGCATAAAGTTATAAACAGAACAAAAGAAAGAAATAAATAAAATAACTATATCCTTCAGTTCTTTTCTAGGCTTGCATCTTTTCAGCACATTTAAATAGTTAATTATCATCTTGGTGCTAATAATGATACTAAATCCAGCAGATGAACGAAAGAACTTTAGAGAAGATTTGTCCCAGAAAATAAAAATAGAGAAAAGAAGAATTGGAACAAAAAAACAAAGAGAATGGGTAATATTGTCATCCATTGACCATATTACATAAATGTCGTGCAGAAATGCCAAATAGTGAAGGAATAATATAAGATTATTGTTCAAGCAACATACCTGGTGGCCAATAACAACTGGTGCATTTTGGAGGATAAAATGTAAGAAATTATCCGCTCTTTTTAAAACTTGGGATAGTTCTTCCACTGGAGAGGATTGCCTCTCAAGATTTTCTATACTTTCGTTCAATTTTTCCTGCAATACCCGCTCTCGTTCGAGACTTGCTGCTAACAACTTCTCTAAATGCATGGTTCTCTGTTTCCAATATATTGTGCTGTCATATTCTACATGTATGTCTAATGTTTCATTTTGGAGGATAACATCATTCCTTCTCCGAGGAGTATCGTGATAAAAGTATCGTAAATTTTCATCCAAAATTGAAATCGGGCGCTTATCGCCAACATATCCATCTTGTTCAAAACGATGTTCTTCCAATATCTCTAATTTCTTGAATTCAACTTCTTGTTGTTGCTTGCTAAGGTTATCGAGTTCTTCTCTTAGAAGTCGTACTGCATTTTCCTGCTTATATTCCCAATTCTTTACCAAATAGGCCACTTGCGAAGAACCTTTCTCACTGTAGTTCGTAAGCTCTAACAGGCGCATAAAATCCACTACAGCAGTCTCCTCATTGATTACAACCTCCTTCAACATGTCTTGATCAGCTCCTGGCCTTTCCACATTGAACTGCCTCCCGGCTTCATTTATATCTTCTGGCCACATTGAAGAGAGGACAATATCCATCTCTTCCGATTGATCCGTCTCCATTTCACAAACCATTTTTAGCCCCTTCTATGTGATTCTGTCACAGGCAACGTTTTTATAATTTTACTCCTAATTTAATCAACATCAAGTTTACACGCCGTGCAACCATTCATGGACATATGACACTCGGTTTATCAAATTATGGAAGACTTTGATGCCTTATTTTAAGGATTTCTTTGTTGCTGGAACAGAATGAAGTCTGCACAGAAAAAGGATATTGGAGAGGTAAGTGCCTAAATCATTATCTTAGTTCATTAAAGAAATAAATGCCTATATTTTACAATGGCATTCATTAGGGAGATGTTTGGCATACTAGAATGGACTGGACAGTAGAGTAGATAATATTTTAACTATATTCTCTTTAATACTGTCCAGTACCCTGAAGTATCGTTTCTCAATGCAAGAAGATGCTGAAAAAGTAAAGATGAAGTTCACTCCCAAAACCAACACTCAAAATGATTTGCGATAAGAAAAAGAATAAATAAAAACATAATCTCTCAGAGCGAAGATGCTACTAATTACACTAAATAAGGCTGTGCATTTAAGTAATAATGTACCGCCAAATTTTCTTCAAATGCACACACAAAAACAAACAAGATATTTAATGGTGATCTGACCCCTTATTCCCTCGTTAGATAAGAGAAAATGAAAATTTTTATCTCAAACATAGAGGACAAAATTATTGTTGAAAAACAATTTCTAGGACATCCTCTTCTTCTAGGACCTATTGCAAGAACCAAAAATCTTCAAGATCACTTTTATCCTTCTGATTCGCCCCAGCTTAAAATTCACCAAAGAGGACAAAGAGATTACCAGACTTGATAGCTGGTAGTGGTTTCAAACTTTCTATGAAACATAAGACCAAAATTACCTGATAATTATATCATTCAGTATAGATGTTTTTAGAACTGAATAACTTCACAGAATTTAAGCTTCGCCACCAATAAATAGGCAAGAAATTTTTAAATAAGAAACATGAAATCAACCGAAAATTCAATGAGCAATTCCAATTATTTATCCCAATTATGAAACAAATACATTGCAGAGAAAATTATGTTAAATACCCATAAACCCATATTGAAAAATCAATCAAATTAACTGAAGATACTGACCTTTTTTGACCTGTCGATTATAATCCTCTCTGGTTCAAGAAGAACATAAGGGCAGGCAAGTTCATTCGGGGCCAAAACTTTTCAACGTAGATCTGAAAGAATATCTTTGAAGTACTCAGTCAATGAAAAAATAATAATAGCCAAGTTTTTGGAGACCATAGAAAATGTATGAAGAGAGAGAGGAGTGCATGTGCAGTGGAAAAAACAAAAAAATTGAAAAACTCAGATAAACATTAAAAACCAAGAAAAATGCTGTGAGAGAAAGAGTAAGAAACTGAAGAACCCATGTGCGTTTGAGATGAAATATAATGCAGAAAATGCTAGTTCACCATTTTTTATTTACAATTTCATTATTCATCTTTCTCTCTCTACAATGTCTGTGAGTGTTTATTGGTTGGATTCGTGGTATGTAATTGCTGCACATTTCACTCGCTTCAATCACAAATTACTTCTTTCTGTGCCTCTATCTGTATTTATATATTGATTCATTCGACCAACACGTATGCAACAATTGCAGTATTATATTAGAGAGAGAGAGAGTGTGTGTGTGTGTGTGTGTGTGTGTGAGAGAGAGTATTTTAAAACGGAGAAGGGAGGGATTCGCTCCCCCACCCTTTACGAGGTAACGTATTTAGGCGGCGCGTGTAACCAATTTTCCAAATTATTTTTTATTCATAAAATTAACTTTTAATGTAACTAAATTAACTTTTTATCTTTTTAATTACAATTAATGAGTTTCTTGATCAGATCCATCCTATTATTTGATCAAAAATATTATTAAAACTAAATTTTCAAGAATTGATTCAAAAATATTATTAAAACCCCCTAAAATATCTCTACATGAACTTAATCATGTTTAATATTATCATATTCGTTTTTACGTATTCAGTTTCGTTTTGTGAGTCGTACAAAATTCATGCGTTACATTCTATTCAATGCAAATCAACATGATAAAGGCTCGTTTGGCAAGACCTTTGTTTGCAGAAAATTTTCTCGAGGAAGTTCAAAATTCTTCTAATCAAAGTATTTTCTAGAAAATTATTTAAATATATTCAAAAACGGTTTATTAATCTCATAAGCAGTTTTCGACTTTTTAAAAGACATCCAAATCGACCCTAAAGAAGACTTCATTGCTTTTAAAAATTTATTTTAATAATTTTAATGTAGAATGTGATATTATTTAGCCACCTTTTAAAATTCATGAAAGTTTTTAATTATTATATATCTATGTAAAAGAGCAAGTTGGCCATGCTATTTTTGTTCCTTCATTATGCATTGAATTTGATTAACTGAAAGAAGTTATTTTTGGAAACATGTCAATGCACAGTGGACCAATTATGTCAGTCCATGTTTGGTGATCTTAGCGAAAATAAAAATAAATAAATTTATTTAAAAGGGCTTATTTTAATTTTTAAAAACGTCAACAAGAAACATAATATTATTTTATTTTTGTTAAAGTGGTTTCCTTTTTTTTCTTTTTTCTTTTTATAACTCAGGTGTCCAAATTTCATATGACTAATTTTGAGGAGTGACGGCTTTCGTCTTGGTTTAAAGTGGTTTCTTTTTTGTTCAAGTGTTTATTCATATTTTCTTTGTACAAAGGAGTCTTTTATTTAGATGGATGGTTCAATTCTATACTTACTTAATAAGGAGTCGAGTTGGTGTGAAATTTACCGGTATATTTTATTCTTTGAAATCTTGATCAGATCCATCCTATTATTTGATCAAAAATATTATTAAAACTAAATTTTCAAGAATTGATTCAAAAATATTATTAAAACCCCCTAAAATATCTCTACATGAACTTAATCATGTTTAATATTATCATATTCATTTTTACGTATTCAGTTTCGTTTTGTGAAGCTTATTCTGTCGTACAAAATTCATGCGTTACATTCTATTCAATGCAAATCAACATGATAAAGGCTCGTTTGGCAAGACCTCTGTTTGCAGAAAACTTTCTCGAGGAAGTTCAAAATTCTTCTAATCAAAGTATTTTCTAGAAAATTATTCAAATATATTCAAAAACGGTCTATTAATCTCATAAGCAGTTTTCGACTTTTTAAAAGACATCCAAATCGACCCTAAAGAAGACTTCATTGCTTTTAAAAATTTATTTTAATAATTTTAATGTAGAATGTGATATTATTTAGCCACCTTTTAAAATTCATGAAAGTTTTTAATTATTATATATCTATGTAAAAGAGCAAGTTGGCCATGCTATTTTTGTTCCTCCATTATGCATTGAATTTGATTAACTGAAAGAAGTTATTTTTGGAAACATGTCAATGCACAGTGGACCAATTATGTCAGTCCATGTTTGGTGATCTTAGCGAAAATAAAAATAAATAAATTTATTTAAAAGGGCTTATTTTAATTTTTAAAAACGTCAACAGGAAACATAATATTATTTTATTTTTGTTAAAGTGGTTTCCTTTTTTTTCATTTTTCTTTTTATAACTCAGGTGTCCAAGTTGCATATGACTAATTCTGAGGAGTGACGGTCTTCATCCTGGTTTAAAATGGCTTCTTTTTTGTTCAAGTGTTTATTCATATTTTCTTTGTACAAAAGAGTCTTTTATTTAGATGGATGGTTCAATTCTATACTTACTTAATAAGGAGTCGAGTTGGTGTGAAATTTACCTGTATATTTTATTCTTTGAAATCTTCAAAATTTTGGTGATTTTCTTGATAGGAAATGAATATTGACATATTTGGTACGTTAAATTAAACACAGTTGAATGTGTGACAATTGACATTTATTGTGAGAACAACATTTTTAATACAACCCATGTTTATTTCATGAAACATAGAAAGCGTCTGCTAAGGAATATGATTTCAATAAAAGATAAAATGTCATATAATCTCTTCTCTCTCCATAAACAAATTCGAAGACCATTTTTGAGACCTGTTTGGGAGTAATTTTTCAACCCAAAAAATTGATTAATCACTACCGAATGAGTTAGTTAATAAAGTTCATGTGATGATTAATCACTTCAAAAATAAAATTAGGAACCCTTTTCTTATTTTTAAAAAAACAAGATGATGGAGTAGTTGGATTAATGGAATCTCCTTAATTAAGAAATTATTTTAGTACTAATCATAAAATGAAAGTATATGTATCCACTAGTGAGACGGCTCCAATCATTAAGTTAAACGTGGACATAGTGAATAAAATTAGTTGGAGAACAATGATATGGGATAAGTAACCTTATTTTTTAATTTAATATTTATTATTCATTTGAATGATTATAATTTAATGCATTGACAACTAAGCTACATAGGTCACCCTTTCATTGGGATTTCAAGCTATTCTTTCACGTCTGTCTTTTCTTCATATGTGTGTGTGTTAAATTATATTACTCATCGAAAGAATAATACGGATGAGAAAATTTACGGCATAATCAAGTAACTGCATTGAACTGAAACGTAAAATGTCGATCATTTTCAAAATTGGGACTATTAATCTGTGAACATGATAAGATTTTAACCACATATAGCTCCTTATTCAATTTCTTTCAAATTTTATACTTTATATGTGTATTTATTTATATTAATTAATAATTGTTGAAAAATTGCTCATGACAAGTCAACCTGGTAGCCAAATGTCAACTTCAATTAGCATATGGATTGCAACTTGAGTAAACACATGGCTCAGTCAGTCTAATTATGCCAACTCCAACTGGCTTTTGTTTAATTACTCTAAAATAAGTAATTTTTTACTATTTAATTTTCTAAAGCATAAAGAGGAGATTTAATCTAAGCTTACTTTTAAGGTAGTAGAAAAGAACAGATGACCTCTAAAGTGCTAAACATGTATGTATGCCAGTCATGATCCAATCCATCACTTTCTTAAATAATGGTTTAATGATGGAAACACTTTTACCATTTTGTGGGTTATGTGTGGGGGTGAGGGGGTAGGGGTAAGACGCGCTACAAACAGATAATAGAGGATATAATACTCATGCAAAGATAACATCATTGGATAATCTATTCTTAGCTAAAACGACCAGATAATTACTCTCGTACAAATTCCTGTTTCCGTGATACCTTATCTTACGGTATAAAAGGGAAAGTGTGAAACTTCTACGACTCAACTAAGATAACATAATTAGCTTATTGTGAGAGTTTATTCTTTTTAGAAGTCACCTAAAAAGAGTTTAACCAAGAATGAGTGTGTTATGGACAAGATTAAGAATGTGTGTTCACTAGACAATTTCCATAATATTCGGATCAGTAAAAGGATAAGCATGGGTTAACGAGGTGCATTCCCTTTCTACCGTTTCTACTGACTCTTTAAAATTTTATAGAATTTATTATTTTGAGAGAGACAATAGCTACTGGTTCCAATATTTTTTCATTGACAAACTTTAATATTCTTCTTGCAGCATTTGCTTATCTATTTTACTTATTTTTTAGTTTACAACTATATATATATATATATAACTTTATTTAAAGTTGTTGTGGATAATTAATCCCTTTGTTTGGAGTAGGGTGTTTAATAGAGTGAGTCGGGCACAGTCTGATTCATTCAATTGAAACGTGTCTTAGCTAATCCCACGAGCTCAGTCCTAAGTGGGGCAAGTTGTGCCAACAGCTCGCCATTTTTTATTTTTTATTTTGTTGAAATTGAATTCTCCTTTGTTTTTATCATTAATGAAGAATTTGTCAAACCAGAAAATGCAATTTAAGTAACTTATTATGATGAGTAGGACTTGACAAAACCCAAACCAATCTGAGAAACCTTCCGACCAGAACTGATCGGCTTGGGTCGACTTTTTGCTGTTTTTTTGGTGATTTTAGGTTATTGGGTTGAGAAGTCAGGGGTTATGGGTTAACAAGGAAAACCCGATATAACCCAACCCAACCTAAAAAAAGACATAAAATTGGGGAAAAAAAAAAAAAAAGACCCTAAACTTTACTTTCTCGTCTCACTTCTTCATTCCCACCTCAAAGTCAACAACAAGCTCTAATCTGTCTCAGGTCAATTTCTCTCAAATCGTTGACGGCTATCTTCGCTTTCTAGTTGCCAATCATCAGACGTTCACACTCCAGTGCTAGAGTAAGTATATTTCCTTATTTTCTGTACCTATTTCTCATAGTTTGTCTCTAATGTGACGAATATGGAGGGTAAAATCATGTACATTTTTTCTCTGCTTCTCATATTTGGCTTGCCTTTTCAGGCTTGAAGCTCGTCTAGCCTTGGCCCTTGTCCACAAAACTGCTAGAATCGTTGAAACTTGAACTACATCAGCCGTCAGGTCCTATTATAGAATATCAAATGTTCATCAATTTTGTGAGGCAAGAATCCGTATTCTAGGTACGAACAAAACTTGTAGGCCGTAGCTAAACATTTGTGCGCTCGCATTTACCGTTTATTCGAAGTATAAATGTGTATATTACATCACATGCAGAACAATGTACAATCAGCCTGTAAAATAAAACTTTAGGCTTAATCGTATTTCAGTTATTACAATGGATTACTGTATTAATTGTACTTGGGTGAATTTTTATTTGGATGGTTGTACCCTATATTAATATTAATCGTATTTCAGTTATTTGGATGACAAGTTGGTTTTGTTAGAATATATGATAATTAATTAAATTTTGCCCAAATTGATAATGTAATCCAACCCAACCGACACTTGATTAGGTTGGGTTTTAACGTTTGTCCGGGTTGAGTTGGTTTGATTTTAGATCAAACCAACCATGTTGGGTTGGGGAAAAAATCTACCCAACCCAACCCAACCTCTGATGATGAGTTGGATCATAAGATCACTCATGCGAGTCGATAAGCAGCTCGTAAGAGAAATTCATTGCTCTGCTCGCTTCACTTACCTCTATTTTAGAGCCAATGTTCACAACCATATTTTGGGCCATCATAGAAACATAGACAGCATTATAAATGCTATGAATAATGAAATTTTATCACATATTTTCACTACTTTTTAAACATCCCTAACATTATGAGTGTGACATGAATTCTAAAAGTTTATAGAAATTTGTGAGCTTACTTGAAATAAATACGCATTTTAAGAAATATTGACTATATAATAATGAGTTAGATTTTGCCCTTGTTTGAGTAATATTATTTTTAAAATACATTCTCTCTCACTTTTTTTCAATCTTCAATTCTTCAATAAAATAATATGACACGCAAGTCTAACACTTTTCATTATTTTTAACAACACAATTTTCATCAATTTACTATTCCAAAATACATTCTTAGCTAAAAATGGGGCTCAAACATATCTTTAATGTGACTGTATAAAATTACGCTTGATCCTTTGGGAAATTATATAATTTTATTTTTATAATTTCTTAACATGTCTGAGTGTGCATAAAAGTTACTTTGTAAAAGGTAATTCTTATTAACTTAAGTTTCCATTAATAAAAAATTATGTTAAATAAACTAAATTACTAGAAATAAGTTTAACTTGCTTCCGAGTGGTTCAAATTCCAAAACCTACCGGGCCTAGAGACATTGGCTAGAACATATCAAGAAGAGACTGTGTATTGGGTCGGGTCTAGTTTGTACAAATATTGAATACCAGTGCATTAGATTTTTCTCCGGAGATGGCAAAATTCTAACGGACACCATTCCCTCACTCGCCTCGCCTCGCCTTAGACCCGGTCGGACAAGGTTGGCGAGTGAAATTTCCTGCCCATTGCCACCCGTAGTTTTCTCTATTAAGTTTCTTGACACAAAAAATAGTTAAAATTAGACGGAATTAAGTCATTGTTTGGTGAAAACTAAAATTAAGATTTCAATTTAAGTCATAGTCAACAATTAATTTAACAACATATTTTATAGGACTCGTAATTTTTTAACTACATATTTCATCAAGTTTTTTATCGAAATCTACTAAAAATTTGATTTTAATCCCTATAAATAAAATAAATGTCTTGTAACAAATCGTGGATCGACACATGCTTGACCAAGATTGAGAGTGGAGAACACCACTCCGTGATTTCTTACTCAGGCCCCCACTGAACTCCTAATCCATTAAGACAGTTTGGACAGAGAAAATGCATGTAACTAACTTTTTTGTTATCCCGGCGGAATTAATGCTAAAAAAGGGCCTTTTGGTAGATTTTATCAAATAATAGTAAATCCCACTACCGTAAAAAGATATAACATATTAAGAATATACTATTTATATATAATGCGATGTCCATACTGATGTTTACCATCCTCGCATATTTATTCGAAATGAATCTCCTTCCATATGAGAGGATCTACACTGATACGTGTAGCATTACCCAACATATTATAGCTTGCCTTTGTTGGAAAGCCTAAAACATGGAGCCTTTTGTTAGCCTTAGCTTCTAAGTTATTTTGTAGGTGACAGCGGTAGTCAGAGTAAATTCGTTTGACTTGGAATATTCTTAGCTTTTAATTAGTGGATGATGACCGACAATAAGTCCGTCTTCAATGTAGATTTAGTACTAGGATCATGTTATGATAAACCAAAACATGTTTTGGGGATCTTGTTGAGAAAATCATTACCGCAACGAAGTTCGATGTACTTCAAGAAATATCTTAAAATTTGAATTAGTGTGACCATAATGAATTACGAAGTAACATTGATATTATTAGTTATGTGGGAAAACTAATCACTATAAATAATATTTGATTCATGATTCGATAAAAGCTCCATGTAAGTATCGTCAATTGCAAAATAGTGGGAAGGTTTCGACACGAGAACTACAATTCAGATATTGAACATACAGTGTGCATCCTAGTGTTTAAAAGGTAATTCTATACTATTTGAGAATCATATACAAAAGTGTGCATCCTTCTTTCGATTTTGAATTTTGCCAACCCCGCACAACTGCTAAATGCAGTATTGGTAGCACTGCTTTAACTGCTAACACTGCATTACTTGGGCATTGCACAATGACAGGATGACAACATCCTGTCAAGCTTGTATTTTTTGTACATACAACAAAGTTCTTTGATCTTTACTGTGTCTAAGGGCATATCAATTAAAATAGATTCATCTTTTTTATTAATCAAAACTTCTTTTCAAATAATACAAACTTCTTTCAAAAGATACGTCTTTGTAGACTTAGATGATGGTATCTATACATGTGGATATTTTTACGTATCGGTTGAAACATATTCATCTTTTTTATCAATCAAAACTTCTTCGGAAAGATCGCGGTGGGAACAGGAAAATATTGGGATGTAAATCATCGTCATTTGCATCGTCCAGGACATCATGACTGGCCATATCGGACACTTCATCAAGATCATTGGAACTATCATACACTGACAAAACCTTGAAAGGTAGTACGAACGTAAAAGTCGACCAGCAGTGTTCTTTATTGGATAAAGTGAGATGACCACCCATGAGTTCAACCTGTACATACACGAACAATATTTACTATTTGTGGGAATACCTGCCAAAAGCTTCACCTTGTAGAACACTACATCAAAGATGATACAACCAATACTTGCCTCTCAGTAATATAATAAAAAAGCATGCATAGCCACAAAATAAATAAAAACTCATAATGAACATTTCTTGAAGTGAAATTCCTTTCATAATTCTACTCTTAATTACTTTATGTTTTATTTTTAGACAAGTAAATTATGAAAAAGTGCATCAGAAGACCATGAAAGATTACCAGTTGTTTACAGATTGCAAGGCTCAATCCCGTCCCACCATCCTCTCCAGCAGTATCTGCACCAACTTGCATGTACTCCTTAAACAAGGTGAGCACTTTTTGTTGCACCAAGATTGAGAAAGGTCATATCCCCTATTAACTTAGACATCCATCAATTAAATCAAACAAGAATAATAAACTACCGGGGGTATCTACACTAAGACCGTGCATAACTGAACTTAAAAATAAGTCGAAGTTAATCACTTTTTTATTTCCAATATGTTTAGAAAAGTTACTTTTCCTATCTTTTAAGTAAAGAAATTTATTTATTTTGAAAGTTACCTTACTATCGAAATAAAAAATACTTCCATGCATAAATTTTTTCAAAGCACGTATTCAAGCAAAAGAAAATTTTGAGTATATATACCAGGAATTCCGATCCCAGTATCATAGATATCACAGCATATCCACACTACTTTTTCTTGAGTATTGAAAAGGCTCTCTTTGTCTTCATCCATCATTATCTCGTTTCTTATCGAGTCATTGGGTTCATTTTTAAGTGTATCACTTCCACAAGTATCTTCTCCATCTTTAGGTCTATGAGTACCAATTTGATCACCCATACTCTGAGAAATTGATAAGCATTTATCGTCTTCCTTTATATTTGGTAAAACTTTTGATTGATCTGAAGAAATCTTCTTATCAGATCCTTGTTTGATTGCACTAGGTGGCTCTGCTATGACATAAACCTTTATACCAACCTTGCCTTCATGAGTAAACTTGATCCCATTGCTGTTAAACACAAAAAAATTGATAGAGTTCATATGCAATCAAAGGACACTAAATATTTGCCTTTACTCAAATATTTATTCGTTTTTTTTTTTTTTTCAGAATAGCAACAGTATGAAGAGTCAAACAAGTCGAAAAGGAAACACAAAGATAGTTGATTGTAATCATGATTATAACTGTTTTCAAAAGTAAATAAACATATGAAGGAGAGTGACTGTCTCGATTAGAATTTTCATGGCTTATAACCACATTGAGCCGAAAATATACGTTCAAAAGTAAACCATCAATATCTTCTTTTAGTGAGGATCATAGTTCTTACCCTTCAATGATGGACGAGTTACTGAAACTAAACATCTATTAAGCCCCTATTTGTTTACCATTTTCCAAAAACTTTTTTTTTTTTCTAAAACTCATTTTTAACCATATATTCTCACAATAATATATTTTGTACGTAACCCAAAACTTTATCTTACTTCTTAATTACATATTCTCCAAAAAAATCACTATTTCAAAACCCATTTTTCCCAAAAAACACATTTTTTAATGGGCATCAAACAGGGGCTAAATCTATTGTGAAAATTCAATGAGACAGGATATGGTCCCAAAAACTTTCAACCATTTTAAATCCTATCAATGGAGCTATCCTCCATTTAGAAATAAAATTATACTTTACCAACTAAATTATGAAGCACTTGCTTATATTGAACGTGTATTACCATATGTTAAAAAAAAAAAAAAAATAGAAGGCTACTGAGTACCTGATCAAGTTGGTGAGGATTTGCCGAAACCTATGGGCATCTCCAATAACCTGGAATCAAAATTTTGCATTTTATAAAAAATTCATCGAGCCTCTATTAACCTTTGGATCAACTGACAACATAAAGTGTACCTCTGTGGGGACATCATTCGCTACATATCCTTCTAATGTTAATAATTTCTGCACTGATACTGCTGCAGTCTGCAAGATGTGCGTTACTATCTCTCTCGGCCTAAACTTCGTAGATTCCAATTTCATGACTTCAAAACAAAATTGAGGTAACTGTTGTGAGATTTAGATTAACTAAGTCCTAGATTTCTTATAGAATTGAAAACTGTAAATAATGGAAAAAAGATTAAGAGTATGTCTGCCTATGGTTGATAACAAGTAAAGGTCTCTTTAAATGTTTTGTTTCCAAATATGTTTGGATTACTTATTTTTAATTAAGAAATTAACTCTTATCTTAGTTTCAAAATAAGTAACTTATTTTCAACTTTGACAATAAGAAAACTATTTATTTTTGAATCAAACTTGTTTACTTATAAGCAAACTTTTTGAGCTTAGCTAGACAAGTTTTAAATCAAGCTCACTCTTGGCACTTGATTGTGACTCTATATATATTGGTAGCAAAGATCTATGGTATCCTGTAAGAATGCGAGAAAAACCGAAAAAACTAGCAAAAAGGATTGAGGTCACACCTGAATCCACCTTGGAAAGATCAAGGATGTCATTTATTAGTTGAAGAACCAGATTACTAGAAGATATTATCACATTCGATAACTTTTGTTGTTCTTTATCAAGTTTAGTCGTGGAAAGGATCTCAGCCATGCTAACAACTTCAGATAAGGGAGATCTTATCTCTTCTGACATCGTTGCTAGAATTTGTTTTGCTCGTATTGCTTCCTCTGTAAAATGAAAGCAGGGGGTGAATCGGCAAACAATATTATTGTTTTGATTTTGTGATAGCCATTACAATTCATACGAGTTAAAATGAACCTTTTATGTGGAATGTTTTATTAAGCTCTGTGTCTTTGGCTTTTTGTACAGCCATTGTCTCTTGAAGCTTTGCCATTCTCTCTCTTTTCCTCACCTGTAGATAGCCATTACAACTCGTTAAGACCAGATTTTTAGTATACGAAATCAGATTTTCATGATGGTTATTTTAAATCAAGTTATCATTCACATTCAGGCTATGACAAATCAAGTTTCTGATTTTCTGGAGGAACTGATACACTTCAGTAGGAGAATATAATTACTTAAGACTGGAAATTCACCTGAACGGTTATATCCATTCCCATATAATTTATTCCAATGGACTCCCCCATTTTGTTGAAAACCGGTTCCACATAAATTAGAAAAGTTTTATAGCCAAAAAGGTCTGTCTCAAATGTAATTTCCCTCTTTGCAGGTATTCCATTATACAAAACTTCTCTTTTGAATTCTTGAGATTCCTTCACACCAGAACCACTGAAAATCTCCACATCTGTTTTTCCTATGAAATCCTGAAAATTCCATCACTCAGAGGAATAAATGTGCCAGATTCCAAAAATAGTGATATGAGGCACCACTCTTCATGAAGGACAACAGTTCGGCCACCACCATGGATAAACTAATAGGAATTTCCAAAATTGAATTTGTAAACTATAAACTACATCAAAATAAATTAATTTTTGTTAAATTACCTCCTCAAGCAAACTTGGGAATTGATTACAGGCAAAGCGATACCTCAGTTCTTTATCCTGAAATTCACTAGAACACCAGGTCAATCAGTGTTTCATAAATTTGATGAAGCAGATTGTAATGCATAATCCACCATTTAAAGCTAAGATCAACAACATTGTTCATGCCTAAAGTTATAAACAGACCGAAAGAAAATAATTAAGTCCTTCTGTTCTTTACTACGCCTGCCTCTTTTCCGCACATGAAAATTATTAATTATGTTCACGATTTTCATTATGATAACTAAATCCAGCAGCAAAACTGAAGCACTTCCCAGAAGATTTGTCCCAGAAAAAAATAGAGAACAGAAGATTTGGAGAACAAAAAAACAAAAAGAAGAACACACAATATTGTCATCCAGTGACGATATTACATATATCTCATGCAGAAATGTCAAATGGTTAAATGAATAATATAAGATTATTATTCAAGCAACATACCTGGTGGCCTAGTACAACTGGTGCATTTTGGAGAATAAAATGTAAGAAATTATCCGCTCTTTTTAAAAGTTGGGATAATTCCTCCACAGGGGTGGATTGCCTCTCAAGATTTTCTGTACTTTCATGCAATTTTTCCTGCAATACCTGCTCTCGCTGGAGACTTGCCTCTAACAACTTCTCTAAATGCATGGCTCGCTGTTTCCAGTATATTGTGCTGTCATATTCAATATGCATGTCTAACGTTTCATCTTCGAAGATAACATCGTTCTTTCTCTGAGGAGTATCGTGATAAACATATTGTAAATTTTCATCCAAAGTTGAAATTGGACGCTTATATCCCCCATCTCCATCCGATTCAATACGATGCTCTTCCAATATCTCTAATTTCTTGAGTTCAACTTCTTGCTGTTGCTTGCTAAGGGTATCGAGTTCTTCTCTTAGAAGCCTTACAGCTTTTTCCTGTTTGTGTTCCCAATTCTTTACCAAATAGGCCAATTGCGAGGAACCTTTCTCACTGTAGTCCATAAGCTCTGAAAGATGCTTAAAATCCACTGTTGCAGGCTCCTTGCTGATTACAACCTCCTCCAATATATCTTGATCGGCTCCTGGCCTTTCTACATTGAACAGCCTCCCGGGTTCAATTATATCTTCCGGCCACGTTGAAGAGAGGACAATATCTGTCTCTTTCGGTTGATTCGTCTCCATTTCACAAACAAATTTTAGCACCTTCTATCTGATTCTGTCACAGGAAGCTCTTATATAAGTTTACTATCAATTTAACAAACATCAAATTTTAGCACCTTTCATTGATATATGACGCTCGATTTATCAAATTATGGAGTACTTTGACGCCCCAATGTTTTCAGGATTTCTTTGCTGTTAGAATGGAATGAAGTCCGCACAGAAAAATGATAGTCGAGGGTTAAGTTGAAATGCCTAAATTATTTTCCCAGTTCATTAAAGAAACAAAGGCCTATATTACAAATGAAATTCATTAGGTACATGTTTACCATACTGTACAGGACTAGAAAATATAGTGGAAACAATTTTAACTACTTTAAATTCTGTCCAGTACCCTGGAAGTATCCTTTCTCAATGCAAGATTATGCTGGAAGAATAAAGATGAAATTCACTCCCATTGCCAACACTCGAAATGATTTTGCAAAAAGAAAAAATCTAAATAAAACCAACAAAAAGAACATATAAAACATAAAATGCGAGGAGCTTCACGGATGAGTACACAGTCTCTTGAGAATGAAGATGCTATTAATCACACTACTTTAGACTGTGCATTCAAGTAACAATGTACCGTCAAATTCTGTATAAATGTACACACATAAACAAACAAAGATATTCCATGCATTCAATCTTCCCCCGAAGCACAACGTGATCTGACACCTTAATCCCTCCTCGTGAGACGAGTGAAACTAAGAAATTTAATTTCATTACAAACATGGAGAACAAAATTATTGTTGAACCAACATTTCAAAGACATCCTCCTCTTCTAGGACCTATTGCAAGAACCGAAAACCTATTAGCAGACTTGATCGATAGCAGTGATTTCAAACTTTGAATGAAACATAAGATCAAAATTACCTGATAATCATATCATTCAGAATATATGTTTTTAGAACTAAATAACTTCACAGAATTTAAGAGTGCATTTGGTTTGCTATTTTGAAGCCATTTTAAGTTTTCAGTTTGGCATGTTATTTTCAAAAATGTATTTTCGAAAACAAGAAAAGTTTTACAACATAAAGCTCAAAATGAGTTTTTGTCGCATTGGAAGCGCTCAAAAAACTCAAAACAAGGAAAATGAACTTAAAATTTTCTCAAATTAAAAAAATTAATAAAATTATTCAAAACCTACCCAAATACAACTTTAAAATATATTTTTTTTTATCACATATTAGCATAAAATTGATATCTTACTAAATAATCAAATTAATTGGCCAAAAATAATCATAAAAATATTTCTAAAATTTTTAAACCAAACGCATTTTCTAATTTTTTGTTTTGAGAAACTGTTTTTCAAAATACCAAATTAGGGGACTTTTCGACAATCTTAAAATAATCCAACAAAATATAAAATAGAAAATAAATTCAAATCTGAAAACGAAAAACACAAATGCAAACCAAACTCACCCTAAGCTTCCCACCAATAAATAGGCAAGAAATTATCAAATAAGAAACATGAAATCAACCGAAAATTCAAAGAGAAATTCCAATTATTTATCCTAATTATGAAACAAATACATTGCAGACAATATTATGATAAATACCCATAAACCCATATTGAAAAATCACTCAAATTAACTGGAGATACTGACCTCCTATGAATTGTTGATTATAATCCTTTCTGGTTTAAGAACAAAAGGGCAGGGCAACTTCATTCAGGGCCAAACTTTTTGCTGTAGATCTGAAAGAATCTTTTTGGAGAACGTAGAAAATGTATGTAGAGAGAGAGGAGTGCATGTGTTGTGGAAAAAAACAAAAAATATAAATAAAAAAAAGGATAAAAAAAAAGAACACACGTTAAAAACCAAGAAAAATGCTGTGAGAGAAAGAGTAAGAAACCGGAGAACCCGTGTGCATTTGAGATTAAAAATAATGCAGAAAATGCTTGTTCACCAATTTTTAATCACAATTTCGTTACTCCTCTCTCTCTCTCTCTCTCTGCAATGTCAGTGTTTGTTCTTGGTTGGCTGCACATTTCACTCTCTTCAAACACAAATTAATTCTTTCAGTGTCTCTATATGTATTTAATATAAATTATTCAAGCAGTAATTGCAGTTTCATATGAGAGAGTAGGGGGGAGACGAAGAGGAATTAATTGTTCAAATGGCCACTAAAGTTAGGTTCATGGCTTCAATTAGTAATTGAATTTTAAAATGTTTGAGTTTTGATATTGAATTTAGCTATATATTTTCGATTGTTCACCAAAATTTAAAATGTTGAGTTTTGATGACTGAAATTTAAAAAATATTATACTTTACTCATTAGTATAAATGTTGAATTTTGAAAAATGTTGAGTTTACAATGAGTAATGTATAATATTTTTCAAAATTCGGTGGTCAAAATAAAATATTTTAAATTTCGATAAGCAATCGAAATAGTTCAGTAATCAAAATTCGATATTTTAAACTTTATTGATCAATCAAAGACATTAACCATTGGAACAATTAACTCGAGGAAAAGAGCATTTTAGAAGGGAGGAGAGAGGGATTTGCTCTCTTCTCCGCGCTTTCAATATTATTATGCAAGACGTCTTTATCCTTTATATTTTTATATTTTTATCCATTTTCTCAATTAAAAGCTGTAAAATAAAGAATATATCCTCTAATATTTTTAGTTATTTATTTGAAATTATTTTCATACTCTTTTAAAAAGTTGGAAGTATAGTTACAATTTGTTCTTTATTTTTCTTATCTTTATTTTTTTTTAAAATAAGAAGGTATATTCTTCATTTTATAGTTTTTAATCGAAAAATAAAAGAAAATGACGATTTCCACAATAAAATATGAAAATAAAGGTGAAAATGTCAAAAATAAAAGTAGGGACGTTTTGTAATAATTACCCTTTTAATAATTTATTTAGACTCATTTGTAGTTTTTAAAAACGTTAGAAAGTATAATTACAATTTCTTCTTTAATATTTGTTTTCTTTTTTCGTTTTATTTTAATACGGTGGTATATTTGACATTTTACATTTTTCTTGAGAAATTGGATAAAAAATACTTTTTCTACAATGAAATATGAAAATGAGGGGTGAAAATGTTAAAAAATGAAAGGTAATAACGTTTTACATAATAACATTGAAAAGTAAGAATATTTTGTTCTAATTACCCTTTTCATAGACGGAAGTAACATATTTATTTTATTAATGGTTAAAATTACTTTTTATTCATAAAAGAACTTTTAAGGTAATACTTAACTTAGTCCCGGTTGATTTTCATAAAATCAAAATTCATTTTTTTAAACTTATTTTCAATTATATATTCACACAATAAAATATTTTGTACGTAAATTCAAATTTTTTTTGCTACTTCTTGAACTTACATTCTCCCACAAAAAAAAAAATACTATTCCAAAACTCAATTTTCCAAAAGAATAATAATACTAAATTTAATGGAAGACAAACAGACAAATTATTTTTCTTAAATAAGTAACTTTATATCTTTTTAATTTTAATTAATCAATTCCTTGATAAGATTAGTGTCAAATGAAGTTCGATATATCATTTTTCTAAAAATATATTTTTCTTTTGCTTCTTTTTAACCACATATTTTCCATTAAAATAATACTACACATAAATTAAAAAAATTCTATTTTTTAACCACATATTTCCTACCATCTACTATTTTAAAATGCACTTTTTCACAAAATGGCGGCTCAAACACCATTTATAACTAAACTCCGGTTTAGCTCCCATCTTTACAATTATAATGGGTGAAATAGTATTTTTTTGAAAAATGAGTGGTTAAAAAAAAGAAAAAATTTCAATTTACGTATAATATTATTTTATGAAGAGATTGTGTGATTGAAAATATGAGAAAGATAAATGAAATTTTATTTAACGAGAGCCAAAAGGGAACTAAATTGTTAAGAATCAGTATAAATCATGCTTATGTTGCTGTTCGAACTTTGCCACCCTTAATATTACCCTACTCATTTCTATATATTCAATTTTGTTTTATTCGTCCAGCAAAAATTTTGTGTTTTATCTCGAGACTCTAAACATTATTTATTTAATGACATTTTTTTATATCAAAGAAATCATATTATGAAGGTTATTCAATCGTACAGAATTCATATCACTGACACGTTACATGCATTATATTCTATTCTATGCAGCTCCTCAACGTAATAACGGTTGGAATTAAGGTGTGACTAGAAATCTATTTGGAAAACTATTTGAGAATTCTAGTTGGAATTCAATTTGGGAGTTTAGAATTTGTGTTATACTTGAAGGAGTCCAAGTTACAATAGGAGAAAATGAATTTGTGTAAGGAGAAGCAAAACGTTGAACTCGAGCTCGCTACGCCCCTTGATCCCGCTCGAATGCTTAAAAAGGTAGTCCCAACAATTGTTTAACACAAGGCAGCTGTTTGAGTAGTTGGCCCTCAACAGTTGCTAGACCGCTGTCTTATCTGGAAATAAATAGTTCACGATTTTGACCGATTTTTTAAATCTTATTTTATCCCAAACACTTTATTGTTGTTTAAACTTGTTATAGTTGAACTCCAACACAACTTAGATTTTTCTTTGCACTATAAATATATTTCTGCATATAGATTACAATATACTTGGTGTAACCAATCGAGGCCTCCCATCACCGTTGTCATACCATGATCTGAATTGAGCTCTCAAGCACTACCAACATTTTTACAAAATCTCAATACCGCCATCATATTTGTAAGGTAAAATACGTGTTACAATCACCATAATTAGACATATCTTAACCAAAAACAACACAAACCCTGCCAATTGGCGCTTTCCACCACCACCATTGTTGCCACGATCAAAATTACAGTCCCGACTAATACCACCATCTTCCAGATCTCATCAATATCGACATCCAGGTAACACATGTAATACTTATAAATAACACGTGTTACCATTACCATAACTCGATATATCCTAACCAAATATAACCTAAACGCTATCAATCAGTGCCTTCCACTGTCATTGTTTTTGCTACGATCAAAATCAAGCTCCCAAACACTATCAATATCTTCTAAATCTCATCAATATCAATATTAATATTAAAGGTAACATGTGTTATTTGTAAGTAACACTTGTGTTATCACCACCTAACTAAATCAATAGTCAGTGCCTTCCGCCATCATCGTTGTTATGATCGGAATCAAGCTCCCCAAATACTATTACCACCTTCCAAATACCACCAATGCTGTAGTTCGTGTTAAACCCACAAACTTACAAAATTGTTGAAGGTAATAATAGAGTGAAAAAGAGTATTATCACACGAAGAATAAACTTTAAATTGAATTCTATTAGTCTGTTATCAAATTTGAATGTGTCACAACAAAAAAGATATGTTTTGATTATATCTAAATGATCTACTAATTATCTAACGGTGTATTTACTTGATGAGAATTATGTATTGGAATTCCAAATCCACCTATTATTATCCTACTTTCAATTTTCGGCATATGTAATTTAGTATAATTTATGTATTCTTAACAATTGATGATTCAATTTTATTTAACCATCTCTCTTGGAATAAGTTAAACATATCTTAACCACAACCCAATCAAATTCCTATTCGGGATTCATATGCAAAGTAATGCATTCAATTATATGATTATCAAGGTAATTGTACAAATTGTATATGTTATTCCTAACATCTATTGTCCGCATTTTAATTTTGCAAAGTTCTTATTTATTATGAACATCCTAGAACTATAACAAGTATCTGTTACCTAATTGGAGACTAAGCAAATAAATAATGCAAGAAGCTTACAAGATCAAAAGAACACAAATAAACTAAACTACTTGAATTTTCAGCTAAAAATAAATAATAATAACAAGGTTCATTTTCATCCCAACACAAAGAAAATTTATTAAGCTTGTTTTTAATACTATTATAAGAAGAATAATGAAAAGACATTATTCAAAATTTATATGAACAATTTCGTATTCTCGATCTTCAATTCCAAGCCTTTGATCATTAACAATCTTGATGTAATTTTATCCTCAATTCCTTGTTAAGTTTGATCTTCTCTTCCAAAAGACAGTGAATTGGCCACTTGTTCTTGAATTTTTTTTTTTTGTATAATAAGAAATGAGAAGCTAGAGAGTGATCATTATAATGTTTGTCCACATTTTGTACTTGTAATCATCGAAAATTAGGTTAAAACCTGCACTTTTGAAAAAGTGCATTTTGGTCCCCAATCTTTCATCCTTTGTTCAATCGAGTCCTTTTTAAGTGCAATTTCAATCTTTTGGCTTTCAATCTCGTCCAGTTGACCTCTAACATTCTTCAATCAACAATCCTAATTCAAATCAACTTTTGTTATTTATAATATAGTTCTTGAATTTTGAAAATCATCATTTTACGTTGATTTCGTTCATCACTTCCATTTCACATTCGAACATTGAGTTTTACCTAACAAACAATAAATACACAAGACTAAGTTATAATTCATCGAAAGTAACCCCAAATGTCCAAAAACACTAATCAGCTACCATCAACATTACACTACCATAACTCGACAAATCCTAGCAAATTAATTAGGGATGCGATCCTTTTGATAAAATATACGACTACCTAGTTGGTGCTACTTTTACACATTGATCGAGTACATTGGTGTAGCTGACATCTCTATAGGGATTTTAAATGAGGTTAATCATTCGTCGAGCCCCAAGTAAGCAATGAGCGTGAGACGAGCAATGACTTGCACAAGTTGGCTCATGAGCCGACTCGTCATAATCGAGTGAAAAAGCAATTTTAGTAAAGAATTGACAAGCTACAAGTGACTCGCTTCTGGATTGACTCGTTCCACTAAAGAGTGAGTTCGTAGGTCGAGATGAGTTGAGTCGAGCTTAACATTAGGCACTCAATTTGATTCATTAAACATCCCTACATCTCTATTAGCTTGAGTTACATCTCTACCAACATATATTTTTATGGTTCAACCTCTCAATTTTAGTATTATCCATTTTACACCACCATTGGTCTCTACTGTTATACCTCAGATATCATATCCATTTGTCACAATCTATTTTACCCCTCTAAAGATGCTAATTGTTTCATCCCTAGCCAGCGTCGTCCATAAAATTACTGCACCTCAAGGCCGCCTCTGATGGCGATGGCTTTGCAGTTTGACCTGATGGCACTAGGCGATTTCTCTTTTTTCTATTCATGTTTGACTGCAAAAGCTATGCATTTTTATTTTTATTTTTTTTATGTATTTTCTTCCACATATATCGCGGATTTTCCATACTCTCACACACCAACTGTATACCTCACCTTTAACGCTTCACTTTCACACAATTCGTCGCTCAAAAACCCTCTCTTTTTCCGTGATCCAATACAAATAAAAAAAGAAAAAGAAACCCACTTTCTATTTTTTGTTGTTTAATCAATTACGAGGTGAAAAATGTTTTCTTCTCGATCACCCTTTAACGTTTATGTCAATATCGTATTTGGGTTTCAGAATCTTGATTCGAGCTTTCTTTTTAATTCATTTCTCAATTGCAGGATATTTTTATTTCTGGGATTTGTTTGTGCTTTTGGGCTATACTGATATTGGATCCAATTTGTAATTGAACTCAAGTTCTCGTTATTATCGAAAGGCTCAATTCTTGGTTTGGGGGCGTTTTAATGATGGACCATAAGAAAGACACAGGTTCATACTTGAGGTTAGTTTCTTGAGGTTTATCAGATCTTCTGCCTTATGCTTAATTCTGCTATTCCTTTTCCTAGATGTATTCCCTGTGAATATATTTTTCCTAATAATGGATTCAAAATATGTGTTTCTCTTGTTCATCAAATTGATTCAATGTAATTACTGTACCACCACTTTTCAGCGCTTGTGCATGTGCTGATTTCTTGTGATAAGACATACTTCTGAATTCTATGCTTAAGATTCCACATTGGCCACTTAGAATTAGGTGCCCTTCAAATCTAGCCATCTAGGGTTCAGGCCAGGGCGGCGCTGTTCCGCTGGGCATTTTCCAGCCCTGTACCCGCCCTGTTACCCATTTAAAGGCAAGTTAAGGTGGGGCATTTACGTACCTTTTTTTTTTTTTTTTTTTAATTCATTTTATTTCCCCTCTTCACTCAAGTGAGACAATAATATAGTTATTAATTTTTTAATTAATTTATTTATTTTTAAAAGTTAAATTATTCGAATATATTTGATAAACTAAGGTTTTTATTGTTTAGCATATTCCTCAAATAATCTTAGTTTCTATTTTTTTATTAAAATTAATAAAATTTCGTGGAGTTTTTCCATTTAAAGTATTGAATTCTTTATATATATAAAAAAAATCAAATGGGGTGGGGTAGGGTCGGGCCGGGCCCATGTTACCCGTACCCGCCTCGGGGCAGAATTCCTTTCCTTGATTACCCGATCAAGCGGATAATTCCTGTCCCGTTCGAGGCATGGTCCACTCAGGTATCGGGTTTGACTGGTATTTTTGATATCCCTATTTAAAACGGAGTTTGTGAAACTGAAATTAAGTTTGGACAGAATTGTTTCTAATTCCATTCCTAGGCTCCTGTTTGATACCACCAAATGCAGTTGTAATTCAGCATAAGCATTTCAGAGGATTATTGCATTCATTGGTTCACTTAATTCAAGCTTGGAATGCAGTTTATTCGCAGCGTTGTCATATGGAATTGCCTCTATGGCAATGGTTTTTATCAATAAGGCAGTGCTTATGCAGTATGCCCAATCAATGACTCTGCTTACTCTTCAGGTATTCATAAGCAAGCATTTGCATGCCTCACAAGTTCTGTGATCTTTTCACTTACAAAGCTTTTGTTGCTATTTTTGATATGTTATCAGCAATTGGCGACAACTTTGCTTATACACTTTGCTAGAGTAATGGGATACACGAAAGCCACAGGATTTAATGTAGAGACGGCAAAAAGACTTATACTAGTTTCCTTATTTTACAATGCAAATGTTGCATTTGCTTTAGCAAGCTTGAAAGGAGTAAATATCCCAATGTACATAGCCATCAAAAGGCTTACGCCGCTTGCTGTACTAGTAGCAGGATACTTTTCGGGGAAGGGGATTCCTACAATTCAGGTATATAGCCTTTTTTAACTTTTTTCGTTATATCATAATTATTCTTTACCTGAAAATCCCATCTACTTATTTTGCAGTAAGCTTTCTTTACATTCCTTACATAACTCTTATTTTCAGGTGACTCTTTCAGTGATCCTAACTGCTGCAGGAGTTATTATAGCAGCACTTGGAGATTTTTCCTTTGATCTTTTTGGATATGGCATGGCCTTTACTTCTGTTTTTTTCCAGGTAGCGTTTTGGTCTTTCTTTCTCTGCAGTTTTTGTTATTCAAGATTTTCCATACTGATCATTATATATGTTGTGCCCTTTTGCATTAGATGGATATTTGCATGCTTAACTTCTAAATTTCCATTTGCAGACCATGTACCTTGTCTTAGTGGAGAGGTCGGGTGCAGAGGATGGGCTTTCATCAGTTGAAATCATGTTCTATAACAGCATTTTGTCTGTACCGTTTCTTCTATTCCTCATCATAGCCACAGGAGAGTTTCCGGATTCTCTGTCGATTCTGTTTGCAAAGGTTAGGATCTTTATCCATATTTTAGTGCATTTAGGTATCATTTGCGGTTATTGGGAAGAAGAAGATAAACAATGAAGGAACTATATCATACTTGATAGGTGACCTGATGTTAAATTATTGAGCTTTATGTGATAGAGCAGTAGTGTTAATGATCGAGAAAGGCAGAGAGAACTATTACAGTATTTAATTTTCTTTCAAGAGAATCTGAAATTATAGAATGCAAAATTGGAACAACCATGCGTGGAAGCAGGACTACTGATGGTGATGATAAAACGATTTGGAAATTAAAACGAGAATATGAGTATATCAAATTGATTGACCCCATAAATAGATTTAATCACATTGATGTAAACAACTCCTTAAACTGTAACTAGGTTTCCTAGAAATTTAGACAGAAAACTATCAGAAGCAGAAAGAGAATGGTTGGGGATTGTGAGATCATTTTAGTATGGCCATGATCATGGAAAATTGGAGCGGGATGTGCAGTAATACCGATTGAAGTTTAGAAGTTAACAAAGGGCTGTCTTAATGCTAATGTGTTGCTTCATTGCTGTGAACAATTGTCCATGATCTGTAACTAGGTTACCAAGACTGTTTAGGAGATGAAGGTTGTTACTCGTTGACGTTGTTGGGGATTGTTGGACTTGATAAGTTTTACTTCACAATATTAAGAAGAGAGAAAAATTGATCCATTGTGTTGGTCTATCCTGACCAATGGTTGAAAAATTTCAATTAAATAGTAAAATAATAAAGTAACATTGGCAAGCAAATACATAAACAATTAAACTAATGAGCGGGCATGTCGCTCTTTTTAATAAGATTCGTGCCTTTGGGAAAGTAGCAGGAGTATTGCTTCCAGCATGCTAAATCAAATTGAACATTGTGTAAATCGGTTGAGCTCAAAACTCCACCATATAAACTCCTATATTTGATTAAGGATATTCTCAATGAATATATTAGAGAATATTAGAAATTATTATGTCTGTGTATACTAAAGATGTAGTAGAAAAATGATGTATGTAGTGTATACAGAGATAATCTCCATAATTTTCAATAATATTCATAATAATATTTAAACGACTCCATCATCTCCACTAACATGTACCATAATAACCATGTTTTCTCCAATAATGAGTAATGACACTCTAGGACCAACCAACGTTAGAACATGCGAATTATTAAGGCTAATATCAACTCTCGAGTTCTTTTTGTATGAACTATAGTTCTTAAAATTTCTTATCCAGTTATAGTTCAAGTAGGAGACCAATTGTAACCGCAATGTAGAGATCATTGTTGCACTAGCAGAGGATCAGTGTAGAACGTTCATGATGCTCAATGATCCCTCCATTATGGATTTTTATTTTATTTTTAAATATTAAAGTGATTGAGGAATTTTGTTACATTTAGATATTGAAATCATATAAAATTTAGGGATGAATATTTTACACCATATTGTTGATTGAGATCGTTACTATAGATATTAATGGAGTTCATGGACAAGTTGCGAAGATAATAGGATAGTGAAAGTACTAAATTGCTACACATTACAAGGGGTTGTAAAATACCAATGTCTACCTTCTACTTCTGCAGCATTTTACACACACTACTTTCTGCATGTACTACTACATGTTCTTACTCTATCCTTAATATATATCCTCCATATATTTTACTTTCTTTTTATGTTTGCATATGCACATAAGTTTACTTCCTTTTCATATGCAAACATGATTGATCAGACAAGGTGTTTATGGTTGATCTTAAGCACAATATTTAATGCAGAATGGTTTTGGTTCACAACCTTTTAATTGGGTTCTTGTCCCTTGGATGGGACAAGTAACAAGATTTCTGGTGCACCTGGGTTCCTTGAAATATAACATCGTAGAGGTTTGAATATCTATAAGAAAGCACGGGGTATTTGCTCCCTGTCCTAATTGTTTACACACCATAAACGTTTTTCTCATAACTTGTAACATTTTATTTGGATTGTTGATTTTTGGAGAGTTATATAACCCTTGTTCGGTACCTTTCATTTATTTTCAATTTTGAGATTCCAACTTTATTATATATTTATTTAATTGCTGATATTGAATTTTACTGTTTTAACTAATCTATTTTAATGTTTCTAACGGAGAGATAATAATATGTTTTTGATGGACAGAGTACTTCACTATTATTTTTGGTTATTCTGATTCTTTCACTGGTGATGGGTATAATTCTAAACTACACCATGTTTTTGTGTACCGTTGTCAACTCTGCTTTAACAACTACCATTGTTGGCGTCCTAAAGGGAGTCGGCTCCACAGTATGTGTCAAGCTCTGTTTCTTAATGATATTTTCTTGTGTAAATTGTCGATAATTCATTTAACTGCTCATTGTTTGGTTCTGGTCAGACCCTCGGCTTTGTGTTACTGGGAGGAGTGCAAGTACACGCTTTGAATGTTACTGGACTGGTAATCAACACTGCCGGTGGCATCTGGTATTCATTCGCAAAATATCAGCAGAAGATGAAAAACAAGTTGCCGAGGGTGGTGTCTGATGCTGAAGCTCATCGTAAATGAAACCGATACTCGCCAAGTTCTGAAAAGGTGGCTTGGTTACTATATGTTGTTGATGTAATTTATTTATATTTCTACATGTTATATAGTTCATTCATTTCAGTAAAATGTACTCTGTAACACTTTGTCAATTGTAGTTCATACTTGTGTTATCATGGCTTACTATTTTGCCCTCTACAAGATTTGCGCTTCTGTTCACTGAGCAATGGAGAAAAAGGTAATTTTATAATTGTCCCATTTATTTAAATATTAATTAAACTAAATATTATTAGATTTTATTATAAATTATTAGAAAATTCTTGAAAAGAATAATGGTACAAAACTACATTAATTATTTATAGACATTCATTTCTGATTAGAGTGATAGATTTTCAACGTGGGAAAAAATGAAACCCTTAATAGAGTCCCGACGCTTCGACTAATAAAGGCATGAGAAGGACCTTAGTTCGGAATCTTTTAAGTGTATTGAAGGAGAAGTCTATATAATGGAGTGGTGGCCCAACTTACCATTATAATATATATAATGGACTTCACGTTTTTATGGGTCATTTTTGAGGGGAAAAATTACGTGCAAACTTGGAATTAAAGATCAATTTTCAAAGAGAAGGGGATTAAGTTTAACTTTCAGCAGGTGTTAATCACACATTATTAGCTTAATATTATATTAAACTAATATTACACCAATGATTCAACCCATCCAATCCTTAACATTTACCCACACTGACACTACATCTCTCTCTCTCTCTCTATGGCNCTCTCTATATATATATACACATTTTGTATATCTATCACCACTCCACTCGGGTAGCCACCCAACTCGACGGCGATGTGAAAGTCGCTATGATGATACACAATTCACTGTGAGGCGTTCGATGCTCCTCTAATTTTGGACCCATTTGATGCACCTCTGGCATGACATTACCGCTGGCCATGTCCACCACGCGTGGCGAAGCAATGTCCAAGGGCTCAGTGGTGCTCGCTATACCCACTCAGCCATTCATCCCCAACCGTCACACTTACTCAACGTCTATGGGCTTAGTGGATCTGAAATTTCCTCCGATCCGTCGCTGTGGAGGTTCTTGCGGTGTTGCAATCCCCAGCAAAAGTTTCTTTGGTGATTTTACGGTGATTTTCTGTGGTTTTTGTGGTGATTTTGCTGCATTTTTTTGTTATGGTTTCTGAGGTGCTGGCCGTGGTAGTGTGCTGTGGTGGCGACAACAGGTTTATGGATTTTTTTGGTGGTGTCGTGTCAGTGGTGATATGGTGTAGCTGGAGATAGAGGAGGTGGTGGTGTGCTATGAGTGCTTTGTGCAGTGGTGCTGTGGCGATTTTTCGGGTGTTGTGGTGGTGGTAATTGTGGGAGACAGTGGTATAGATGCAGTGGTGCTCATGGTGGTGTTGGGGGTGCGATGATTTTCTGATCTGCTGTTCTTTAGTGGTGATGGTAGGTTGTGACTTGATATTGATCCGGTCATAGACAGTCATTATGAATATAATTTTGAGCACAATTAGTCACACTGAAGGCAAAATTGGTCACAGTTAATCACATGTATGCGGTGTATGCAGATTTGTTTGTGGTGACCCTATACGACCAAGTATGTGTTTGTTATGACTGTTTGTAACTAATTTTGTATTAATTGTGACCAATTGTGACTAGAGATTGGCATAGTCACAGATAGTCACACTAAATACAAATTTGATCACAATTAGTCACAAATAGTCACATATGACACAGGTATGGTCACAGATGTCACAGGTGCAAATCTGATTACTTACAACGCACCATTACGACCATTACAGTTTTTTGGAGATTTTTCAACAGTGGGGTATAGAGAGAGATTGTTTTCAAATTTTGGAGATTTTTCTATTGGCGAGCCGGAGCAGTGCTTAGAGTAGGCTCCGGAGTGGTCATTGGAGCAATTTGTTGGAGTGGTCGTTGGAGCAGTTTGCCTGGGTGATCGCCCGAATAGTTGTCGGAGCGGCCACCAGAGTGATCGCCGGAGCCGTTGTCGTTGTTGGAGTGGTCGCCGAAGATGATAGCCATCTCTAGTGGAGGGGTGGAGGAAATGTGGTGTAATGGGGTGCTAGGATGAGGTGGATGGCATGGGTGGAAATAATTAATGGATATTCTATTATAATTTAATATTTAATAAATTTATTTACCACCTGATTTTTGAAATGTTTGATTAAGTTTGTTATTTATGAAATGTGATCTTTAAAACTATGAGTTATGTGGTCTTCCCTTTTTGATTTTTAGCTTATTATCATATTTTTATTTTTTATGATATCCTATTTGCATAGAGGTGGCAAGCCCTTAAACCCACGAGCTTGAATTTTTTTTGGAAAATTTTCAAATTTTTTCTTCACATTTTTCACGAGCCAACAAGTTGAGCCCACAAACTGCTCACGAGCTCGACGAGTCAAGCCTTGCTGGCTCATTGGATCCAACCTGTGCTTTGCTCGTGCTCGGACTCGTCAAATCTGAGCAGCCGAGTCGACGAGCCGTTCGGCCCGTTTGACATCCTAATGTTCGCACCTTATTAGGCTACTTATACATAAAAATGGTACATAAGGGATGACATAAAATGATGCGTGGAAAAGATTGAATAAAAAAGTTGACTGTACTTTAAACTGACAAATGATAGAGTGACATGTGTCATTATGTAACTCCTTATGTAATACTTGATGTACATGTAGCAATGTCCACAACTTATTAGGCTACTTGTACATAAAAATGGTACATAAGGGATGACATAAAATGATAGGTATGAAAAAGATTGAATAAAAAATTTGATTATGCTTTAAATTGACAAATGATAGAGTGACATATAGCATTATATAACTCCTTATGTAAAACTTAATGTACACGTAGCAACATCCGCACCTTATTAGGTTACTTGTACATAAAAATGATACATAAGGGATGACATAAAATGTTGTGTATGGAAAAGATTGAATAAAAAAGTCGACAGTGTTTTAAACTGACAAAAGTGACATGTGACATTATATAACTCTTTATGTAAAATTTGATGCACGCGTAGCAATGTCCATTTGCACATCTATATTTGACTCTAATTGGATAGGTTGTCTCCCTGTCTAATTGGAGAATCCCCACCCCATTGGCATCCTAGTTACTCCTCTAATTAGGCAGGTTGTCTTCCCATCTAATAGAGGAATCCTCGCCCCTTTTGGGTGGAGTGCCCTCAAAGATCAAGGATTCTTTGTCCCGTTGACATCCCTATTTACACCTCTACATTTGATTCTAATAAGGGAGGTTGTTCTTCCATTGGATGGGGTACCCACGAAAATCGGAAAATCCCTACCCTGTTACCATCCATATTTGCATCTCTAACTTTGACTCTAATTGGGCCATGACTTCATCTTTCTCACCATCGAATGGTACCTCTCTTCTCCAAAAGATAGTTTTTCTTGCTAGCGCTGTTTCCATTCAAGCTTTTCGATTTCCTCTAAGCCATGATAAATGCGATGACCGGTTGCTCTCTCTAGTTTACATAGACTAGCATCCATAAAAAAGGCATATACAACGAGCACGACAATAACAAGTGCAAAAAAAGAATGAGGAAGAAAGAGGGCATGGAGCTTACCGAAGACACAAAGGCAACAGATTCGATCAACTGAATTTTGATACAATATTCTAAAAAGAATGCATTTTTAGGCTCGTTCTCATCCTCCATTAATTTGTTGAGTAAAGTGACCGATCACTGATTTTGGGCTCGTTCTCAGTCTTGCATTATTTTGTTGAGTGACATGACCGATCACTAAAATAATAATATGAAATTTTACTTTAGAATCAATGGTGGTGGATACTGGATGATAGTACCAATATTACATACCCCAAGGACTATTCCTCGAGGACTGCCTACGTGTTCTGCCCCACTTTTCTGCAAAGAGGTCCTCGAGATATGTTAGTCCTCGACGACTATTTTAATCCTCGAGGACTTGCTCATACGACCATGGAACTCACCTCTTACTTCCTTGAGAGTATGTCCTCGGGTCAGTATTCATTAAGAAGTCCTCGAGATATATGTATATGGCTAACGAACAGACACCTAAACCCCCAAGGACTCTTTATCAACTCTAACACCACCAATCACAGAATTCTATTACGAATAAGACATTCTTCCCAAACAGGACTCCATTGGATAAATACATCCAATTGGCACAATCCTACTAGGAGTACACTACCTACCTCTATAAATACCAACCTTGGACATTATTCAGGTACGTTCTCATTATTCTCAGTTTATAGCCTCACGCACATAATTCCCTTTTTGACTTAAGCATCGGAGGGGTGACGAAAACATACCTCGTTGCCTTTGTTTCAAGTACCGGAAGACTACGATCGTGCTCATTCAAGCTCCTCAAGCACGAAAAATCAATAGGTACGATTTTTGGTAGCATCATTGGCGCCGTATGTGGGAAATGCTACCAAAAGCCATGGTTAACACGCGATTAGGTCTTCCTCTCGCAAGCTCATCCGCTCCTGTCTCTCATCCTACTGAAGATCAACCGGCTCCTCAAAAAGAGTCATCAGGAGTGCCCGTACCCCAACAAGTAGTTGTCACAATTGAAGCCTTCGAAGAGCTACGTCAGCAGGTTGCCACGCTAACGCAACTGTTGAGTTAAAGAAATTCGCACCCGTCAATCATCTCAATGTATACACCGATGTCATGAATCTGCAAGTTGCGCCAGATCAAGTTATGTGCAAGGCCTTCTCGCAAACGCTGACTAATGCTGCTAGGGATTGGTTCTCAACATTGGAGCCCAACTCCATAGCCTCTTTCTCAGATTTGGCTGATAATTTCTCAGCCTTCTTTGCAAGTAGCAAGCGAATCAGAAAGACTGCGGCCTCTCTCATGCAACTTCGCCAGGGACCAAATGAAACCCTGTGAGGATTTTGACGAGGTTCAACAAGGAAAGATTTCAAATACCTGACCTTCACATTACTACGGGTGTCTCTGCTCTCATATATGCCATAAGGCGTGAAGCCTTCAAGGTATCCTTATCAAAGACCCCGCCACAAACAGTGATCGAGCTCCTCACCCGAGCTGAAAAATACATTAATATGGAGAAAACGATGGGTCCTTCCCATGAAAAGGCCAAGAGCAAGAAGCAACATGATCCTATTTCCCAACAAGAGCATCCTCAGGAAAAGCGCACGAATGAAGGGCCACCAGGGCCTCTCACCCAATTGAACACCTCCAAGGCAAATATCTTAATGGAGATCAAAGATATGAAAGAGTTGAGGTGGCCTTCAAGAATGAAGTCGCCCCTGGACACAAGAGATAGGAACAAGTACTGTGAATTTCACCGAGATCATGGGCATACCATTGAGGGTTGTCAAGCCTTGCAACGGGAAATTGAAGCCCTCATTAAAAGATGGCTGTTAAGAAATTATATTAGTCATGATAAATGCTCGAGGAATGACCGTGACAATCGGAAAGATCCTGGAGCCGGAAGCAGTGCTCCACCTACTGCCGGGACCATTAATATTATCATTGGAGGCATAGTATCTGGAGAAGACACAAGTAGTGGGCGAAAGCAATATGCCAGCCAACATGCTCATACCTCAAAGGAATCCCATGATAAACTCAAAGATATTACTTTTGGAGCAAGAGATCTAGAAGGAGTATCATATCCTCATAACGATGCCTTGGTCGTCTCTGCAATTGTGGCTAACTTTTAAGTAAAGAGGATTCTGGTTGATAATGGGAGTGCAGCAAATATACTATCGCAGTAGACCCTCGCTAAAATGGGGATCTCTCTCAAGCAGCTCAAAGCAGTCAAAACTCCTCTACAGGGATTTGGTTGTGGAGTCATTATCCCAAAAGGAATTGTCGAGCTCCCGATTAATTTGGGTGCTGACAATGCACAAGCGACGAAAATCACACCATTCCAAGTGGTTAACACTCCTATGGCTTACAACATCATTCTAGGAAGACCCCTACTGAACAAGATCCAAGCCATTGTATCAACTTTCCACCTGGCCATGAAGTTCCCAATAGGCTATGGCATCGGAGTAGTTCGAGGAGACTAAACAGCTACCAGATAGTGCTATGTTACTAGCATCCGAGGAATGAGTATAGATGTCATGCAACTTTCAGACCTCGAGCTCGAGCCAAGGGGTAGACTTGCCCCGGTTGAGGAATTGGAAGTGGTCGAGCTCGAGCATGGAAAAACTATAACTATTGGTCGGGATCTCAAGGCCAGCCTCCGAGAAGAAGTCATCAATTGTCTGTTCCGCAACATCGATGTTTTTGCATGGAAGGTTGAGGACATGCCAGGGATAGGCCCTGAAGTGGCGGTCCATAGACTCAATATAAGCCCAGGGGCCAAACCTGTTAAGCAAAGGAAAAGGCAGTTTGCGCCAGAAAGACGTGTGGTCATTCAGGAAGAGGTCGGCAAACTGGTGAGAGTAAGGGAAGTCCAATACCCCGATTGGCTCGCTAATGTTGTTCTTGTGAAGAAGGCCAGTGGTAAGTGGAAAGTCTGCATCGACTTTACAGATCTCAATAAGGCTTGCCCTAAAGACAGTTACCCGCTCCCCAGGATAGACAATCTTGTGGATAGCACATCCGGACATAAGTTGTACATCTTCTTAGATGCATTCTTAGGGTATCATCAAATCCTCATAGCCGAGGAAGACCAAGAAAAGACTTCATTCATGGCTGATTTAGCCATATACTGCTATAGGGTGATGCTGTTTGGGTTGAAAAATGCCGGAGCAATATATCAGAGGCTCATCAGCAAAGTCTTTGCTGATTTGATAGGGAAGAACATTGAGGCCTATGTTGATGACATGGTGGTGAAAAGCAAGAAGGTAGAACGACACATATCCGACCTCGAGGAGGTGTTCACCACCCTACAAATATATCGGATGAAGCTCAACCCAGAGAAGTGTGTATTCGGTGTAGCTTCGGGAAAATTTTTGGGCTTCATGATCACTCACGGGGGGATAGAAGCAAACCCCGATAAGATCTTGGCCTTGACAACAATGGAATCGCCCAGGACTAAGAAAGAGGTGCAAAATTGACAGGTAGGATAGTATTCCTGAACAGGTTCATGTCCTGAGCAGCAGACAGGTGCTTTCCTTTCTTTAAAATTTTTAGAGGCAACCAATCATTTGAATGGAATGAGGAGTGTGAAAAGGCTTTTCAGGAGCTCAAACAAACATTGGCATCTCCTCCTATCCTCACTAAACCGGAGCCCGGGGATACTTTGTTATTGTACTTAGCTGTGTCTCAAAACGCAGTAAGCGGCGTCTTGGTGAAAGAGGTCAACAAAGCCTAGCAACCCATTTACTACGTGAGTAAAGTTTTACTTGATGCAGAGACTAGGTACACTTTGGCCGAACAACTTGCCCTTGCCCTAATAGTGGTAGCATGAAAGTTTTGGCAATATTTTCAGTCTCATCCCATTATAGTGCTCACCAACCAGCCCCTGAAACACATCCTTTAAAAGCCAGACATCTCGGGTAGGTTACTGAAGTGGGCAATTGAACTTGGAGAGTTTGACATAGAGTTCAAACCCCATCCATCCATCAAAGTCCAAGCCTTAGCGGATTTCATTGCAGAACTCACCCCAAGGCCTTGGGGACCGGATGATAGCTCGAGCACTACAACAGATGTTTGGCAAATTTTCGTGGATAGAGCATCAAACTCCTCGGACTCGGGTGTCGGGGTCATCATCACGAGCCCGAACATGCTCATGGACATTCAGTGTGCATTTAGGTTCGAATTCGAGGTAACCAATAATAAAGCAGAGTATGAGGATGTTATCATAGCCTTGGAACTTGCCATTAGTCTCGAACTTGAAAGCATCAAAATTTTTAGTGATTCCCAATTGGTGGTTGGCCAAATTGACGGTACATTCGAGAAGAAAGACGAAAAAATGAGCTTATACTGCTTATAAGTTCATGATCTCTGACGAAAATTGAAGAGGTATGAAATTGTGAAGATTGCCCGGGCTGACAACTGCAAGGCAAATGCCTTATCGAGAGTGGTGTTCATGGGAGTAGATGGACTTGACAGGACAGTACATGTCAGATTTGTGACCAAGCCTAGCATCAATCTAACCGTTGGGGTCATGGACATTGATCATGAGCCATCATGGATGGCCCAATTGTGGATTTCATAACAAATAGCAATCTTCCAGACGATCGTCAGGCTGCAAGGAACGTCCGGCCAAAAGCTCCAAGGTATTGCATTATTAATGGGGTCTTATTTCATAGAAGCCTCACACTTCCGTACGTTAGGTGCCTTAAGCCTTCGGAATCCTCTCAAGTCCTAGAGGAAGTTCATGAAGGAGTATGCGGGAACCTTCAAGGAGCTCGGGCATTAGCGTTTAAACTCATAAGGTACGTGTATTACTGGCCTACCATGAAGAAGAATGCTGTAGAATATGTGAGGAAGTGTAACAAGTGCTAGAGGTTTGGCAATGTTATCCGTTCTCCCACAGAAGACCTTACCAGCATCAGTTACTTGGCCCCATTTGAGCAATGGGAGATCGACATCCTCGGTCCGTTTTCGATAACTAGGGGACAATTGAAGTTTGTAGTTGTAGCAGCTGAGTACTTCACCAAGTGGGTTGAAGCCCAGCCCTTGGCAACGATCTCAGAACCAAAGATAAAAACTTTCGTTTGGAGATCCATCATATGCAGGTTCGGGATATCGAAGGTCCTCATAACTAATAATGGCCAGCAGTTCAACAATGCACAATTCAAGGATTTCTGCTCCAGCCTAGGGATTGACCACCGTCTGACATCAGTTTCTCATCCCCAAAGTAATGGTCTAGCCGAGGTCACCAATCGGATTATATTGCAAGACCTCCGAACAAGGATTGGAGATGCAAGAGGTGCCTGGTCCGACGAGTTGCCCTCCATACTTTGGACTTACAGAACATCCCACAGGACTGCCACTGGGGAGACCCCCTTCATGTTAGCTTTCAGAATCGAAGCTACCATTCCCATTGAAATAAGGTTACCCAGTAAAAGAAGACTTGATCTCGAAGAAGTAGTGCACACCACTAAACATCTCAACCTCTTAGAGAAAGTTCGCGATCAGGCAGCCTTAAGAATGGCCTCTTACCAAGATAGAACATCAAAGTATTTCAATAGAAAGGTAAGGCCACGAAGATTCAGAGCTGGAGATTTGGTGTTAAGAAGGGCCGAAGCCACTGGTCATGCTCCGGGAAAATTCGGTCCAGTTTGGGTTTGAAGTCATAAGACAACTCCCAGGAGGTGCATACAGTTTGAAGGATACTTCGGGAAGACCACTCTCAAGACCATGGAACGTCGAAAACTTAAAGGTATATTACAAGTAACTCACTCTACCATGTTTCAGAAATAAGACCTGCGTACCAAGTCAATTTTTTATCATTAATAAGGCCTACGTGCCAAGTCAATTTTTATCATTAATAAGGCCTGCGTGCCAAATCAATTTTTTATCATTTGTCTGGCCTGTGTGCCAAGACTATTTTTTTTTCAAGCCTGCGTGCCAAGTTCATTTATAGAGTATATTATAGCTAAAGTTAAATTCGATGATTTATCACACTACGACAAAAAACCTTGTCCCGTGCAAGTACGCAAAGCCTTGCCCCGCACAAGTACTAAGAGCCTTGTCCCCGAGCAAGCAACAAAAAGCCTTGCCCCGCGCAAGCACACAAAGCCTTGCCCTCGAGCAAGTAACAAAAAGCCTTGCCCCGAGCAAGCACCTAAAAGTCTTGCCTCACGCAAGCACTAAAAGCCTTGCCCCCGAGCAAGCGACAAAAAGCCTTCCCCCGAGCAAGCACACAAAGCCTTGCCCCATACAAGCACTAAAAGTCTTGCCCAACGCAAACACACAAAGCCTTGCCCCGTACATGCACAAAAAGCCTTGCCCTGTCCATAAGAAGCCTTGATTCATAAAATACCACCAAGAAAAAATCCCAAGCAATGCGATATGCCCGAACACATCAACACCTAGATCTATAAACGACTTCGGTTGACAAGGCTCGAGAGTTAACATCCTCGGTGTCCTCGAGATATGATCTGAATCCATGTCCTCGAGAGTTTTTCACTGAAAGTCCTCGAGATATGGTCCAACTAAGTGTCCTCGAGATATCATTTGAACCCGTGTCCTCGAGATACAGTTTGACTCTATGTCCTCGAGCACTGGAGTCCTCGTGACATGATCTTACTCCATGTCGTCAAGATATCGCACGCAACACGACCTTGCATGCCCCTGGGATATGGTCAGCCGCATGGCTCTCCCAAATCTTCAAAAAGAAACACACGAGTATTGTGCTCGAGACGTACAATAACGAATGTCCTTGAGGAGTGGTACCATTTCTCAGGTTAATGGTGACTGCAGGTGTCCCATTCCTCGCGGCGTTTGGTATATGTCCCCTAAGAGCTCAACAAAGAGAACACCAGTATAGTTCCCGAACCTGAATAGTCCTTGAGACGGATACGAACAAGAGTCCTCAATCATTATACTAGGCTACTCTTACACTAAAAATATTGCTCGATGATGTTATATTGAGGATATCACTTTCGAGATATTATCTAAGAGTTAAATATTTTTTATGCTCAAGATTATAGGAAAGGCAATGCCTCAAAACTAGATGCTCGAGAATAATAACCCGAGGACATCACATGCGAAATTACATCTTTTATAAAGTTAGTGTGCTCGAGATGTGTGTGGCCTCGAGTATGTCAAGTGCTCGAGATCTGTATGACGAAATTGACAATACACTAAGGAGATGTTCATTCACTAGCAAAAAAATGTTTTACAATCGTCAAGCAAAAAACTTGTCCAAAATTACTAATAAGAGACTGGAGTGGGGACACTATCCTATATGACCAAGGGGAGGGTTGAGGTTGTGGATGTCAATCTGCACATCGTCATCAAGGCCTTCATTGTCGTCGTCCCCACCTGCTTCTCCATCATCCGAACCCGAGAGCTCTAGAGTATTGGCGATAGAAGGCAGGTCATCTAGGGTGACGTTGGGTAATTTCGCACGGAGGAAGGCCCGGGCCTCCTTTGGAGCGTGGAAGTATGCCTCCGACACATACTCGCCCTTAATCTTGTCACAGTCCTCGGAGGTTTTGAACTCCTCCCAGACCTTCTCCTTAACCTCCGCGAGCTTGCCCTCGAACTCTTTTGTCTTTTGCAGAAGTTCGAGCCTCGCATTCTCAGCCTCGTCCTTTGCAGCACTAAGGTCGTCCCGGGCCTTCGCAACCTCTCTCTTTGCGTCATCACGCTCTTTCAACAAAGCCTCAAGCTCAAGGATCTTCCTGTCCTTAGAAGCCATTAAGGTCTCTACCCCAGCCGCTCTCTTGGCCTCCTCGATTCCCTGAAGAGAGAGTCCTCGAGCTATACACAACGTCTTAAAGAGAAATGAAATAGTATTAATCTCGAGGAAGAAGTTGAAAGCTTAAGTCAAATGTTCGAGGATTACCTTCAAAGTGAGGAGCTCGAGAACCTTCATCCCGTCCCTCGAGCTTTACCTCATCCTTGTATTTGGAAACAAGACCGGGAACAAGGTGGCATCGTTCGAAGTCCTCGATAAGGGAATTCACCAAAGGAACAGTGTCATCCTTGAGATCAACTACCTCGGAAGGAGGTCGAGGAGTAACGACTCGAGGAGTAGGAGATCTTTGACTCGGATGCACGGGGCTTAAGGGTTGAGGCTGTGCTCAAGAAGTTTCGCCAGGCCTCCTCATGCTTTGCTTAAGTGGGCCTCGAGGCCTCTTCTTACTCTTCTTCTTCGTTGGAAGCTGGCCCTGTGGACGGGCATCAGACCTTGTGTTAACAAAATTACGGAGAGCTCGAGGTCAAACGACATACCTGCAAGAATAGAAAACACAAACACTTTAGAACGAGCATAAGATCAAACTGTTTTCCAAAAAAAAGATATCTGCCAAGTCTATAACCTCTTCCCCAATCTCCTTCATCATCGAGAAAAGGGGGTTGAGCCCCACCAGCATCCTTCTATGATCTTCCAATACATCTGGATACACCTGGTCCTCACAGGACTTCTCGACTTTGGGAATCCCCTAATCAGGCCAGAAAGAAAGGTCGGGTTCTTGAGCAATAAAATAAAACAACTCCTCCTTCCATCCCTTTAGAGAACTCGCCATCTTCGGGACCTTAAACCCTCCTATCATCGAGAGATAAACAAAACAGGTATACCAAGGATGTTTCTTAAGCTCAAATATCAGTTTGCAAAGGTCAACATTGGGCTCAATATCTAAGTACCTACAAGCTATAAAGAAATATACGAGCATTCTTCAGGTATTGGGCACTAATTGCCTCAGGCACATGGAGTGCTCGACAAGTAAAGCGATAAAAAAGGGTAAAGAGGCCACCTAAAGCCGGCCTTAAGGGTCTCCCTAAAAATGACAAACTCCCCTCGTCGAGATCGAACAATTCTATCCTCGGGGCTAGGGGATCTAACGTCACAAATAGGCATGAGGCCATATCCCCTAGCCGCAGCAATAGCTAAATGCTCTTTTAACTTACAGGCTCGTCGGGATAATCGAAGATCATATTAACCTAAGCCTCGGGTGTAGCCTCTAGGGGAATAGCCGTTGGTATTATCGAAGTACCTACATCCTCGCTACTACTCGAGCTACTAGATAGATCACAACCCTCACAACTCGACATTACTCAAAGAACTTAAGTCCTAACTCATGGAATAACTTAGAGTCTTGAGCCTTACCTGGAGTTACTCGACGACTTGAAAAGTTCCAAAGTATTTGGCTCAAGCCCGATCTCGCAGAGTTTGGATTTACATTGGGTAAAAGTGAAAAATGAGGGGGTGAACAACAGTATTTATAGGTGAAAAAGACAGGAGGCCAAAGGTCGCCATCTCTGACCGTCCATGGAGACACGTGTCACTCATCCAAGCGAACTGTCTACAACGGTCATATCAATACCGACCTTTATCGTCAGCCCATATTTCTCGACGACGCAACCTATGGTGAGGTATTTGTAAATAATGTGCACCCAATCCCAGAGCTCGCGCTCTATGAGGGGTGCATGGGGGCCAGTGATAGTACCAATATTACATACCCCGAGGACTATTCCTCGAGGAGTGCCTACATGTTCCGCCCCACTTTTCTGCAAGAGGTCCTCGAGATATGTTAGTCCTCGATGACTATTTTAATCCTCGAGGATGCAATCTTCATGCTCTTGCTCTTTCTAGGTTGTGAAGCCAATAATAAAATTGATCTAACCTTGTTGAAACATGAATGGAAAGAATTTCCATCATCATATTCTTTTGCAAAAACACCAATATCATGGTTTCAAAACGTCGTTTTGAAGAGGCTAATAATGTTTCGAATGTCAACCTTAGCTCTTCAATTAGAATATTTTTGGGAGATAGATGTTCTTCAATATTTTGAGATAAATGAAGGATTTTCAACCATGATAACATTAAAGCTCATATACCAAATTTATATCGAGTTGGATGGTGAACCATGTTAAAAAGATAAGAGTTTATGAATTATATGAAACAAAATTCAAAAAATGGCGGGGGAATCTGAATATTTAGTTATCCATATATTGGAAGGAGAATCATTACCTAATACAAATAAAGGTTTGTTTTGCATGAATTTTGAGAAGTCAAAACGAGTTTTTGAAATCTAACAATTGCTTTTAGACTCGTTTGACTAATTTTATGAAAATGCTTCTTCTAGTTAATAGATTTTTTAGACGGAAATGGTTAAATATAACTTCCCTTATAAGCACTTTTAGAATAGAAAATTCTTTCAGAAAATAAGTTCCAAAAAAAGTTAAGGTCACTTTCTCATGAAAACTCTTCTATAGCAGGAAAAACCAAAAGTCATGTCAAACATACCCTAAGTAGCATTCATATTTTTATCAGATGAACAACAAGACCTTGTTTGAGGTCCCCCCCTCCCCAAACCCACAATGAAAATGCATTTTATAATTGAAGTCAAAAGCATATCTTTGTTGTAAAAGGAAAGTTTATTTGGGTTTATAGGTGAATGACAATTATACCCCTACAGCCCTAGAAATAATTACTGTTGTATCAATGATTCTGCCCTATAAATACGGGGCTTTGGTTAATAACAAAACACACACAAGTCTATTGACTTCTCTCTGTTCTCTTCTCTTTTCTTCACTTTTATAACACGTTATCAGCACGATAGCTTAATTTTTCAAAGTTTAGTGAAGGTAATAATTTTTATAGGCATGAATATTTATCACGTGTACTAAAATTAATTTGGTAGCATGTGAACTATTTCAATATACATATGCATTATAACGAGGTTGCTTCTTTTTCTTCTTTACTTTTCATCGGCATGCATATTAATTCTAATTCACGTTTGTATGTGTAATCTGAATACATATTAATTCACATTTTTTTATTCATACATGATCAATTTTTCCACATATTATTCAGTACTAATTCTGTCTTTTGAATTTGTTACATATTAGTTTTATCTTTAATTTGTATATATGTGAAATAGTATCTTTTGCATGTTGGTAAAAGATTTAGCGATTCAACCAATTTTGCTAACTTCTATGTATAGAGATTCTTTTTCCTAATACATGTTTGGTAATCAATTTTAAAATATAAATTCATATATTATCTATTTGATAATTAATTTTTACATCATGTCCTGTTTGTATGATAATTAAATATTCTTTTCACATGCATGCTTGGAAGATTTTTTTTCTTTACTTATACATTTTTTTGTGATTAACTCTTGTATGTAAATTCAAACCATGTCTATATGGTAATTAAATATTTTAGATGTTCTTATATAAACTTTAACTTAATAATTCATCATGTTGTTGCTCCTAAAGTAGCACAACATTATAGTTAATATTCTAAAAGCATATTAATTTAAAATCTATTTATTATATATAGTTTGTTGATACTCCTGAAGTAACAGAATATTATAATTAATATTCTTGAACAATATTACTTGCTCCTGAAGAGCATAAATTATATTTTTCAATATGTCAGAAGAATATTGATACAATGCTCTTGAAAAAGGTAATAGTAAAATATGTGTTCCTGAAGTAGAACGTGTTTCAAAGAACATATTATTTTAAATTAATGTTTATCCCTGAAAGAAAACACGCAACTTATATCTTCATTAACTATTATGTGATGCCTAATCATATTCTTTGAAAATAATTATATTTTCGTTTTACTTTACTATGTAGTTAATCAAATAGCAAACATCACAAAACTTGAATTTGCTACACTTGACATCTCTAGCAAAAACTATCTATCATGGGTACTTGACTTTGATATTCATCTTGTCTCAAAAGGTTTGGGAGAGACAATAAAAGAATGAAACAAATAATCCTTACAGGATCATGCAAAAGCACTCATATTCCTTCGTCATCATCTTCACGATGGACTAAAAATTGAATATCTCATTGAGAAAAATCCACACGTTCTTTGGAAAAAATTAATTGAAAGATTTGATCATCAAAGGACTATAGTCCTTCCCAAAACTCGCTATGAGTGGATGCACCTTCGTTTGCAAGACTTCAAAACTGTTAATGAGTAAAATTCTAAATTGTTCCGAATATGTTCAAAATTGACATTATGTGGAGAAAAAACTACCGATGAAAACATGTTGGAGAAAACTTTTTCCACTTTTCACGCCTCGAATGTGTTCCTGTAGCAGCAATATCGCGAGTGTGGTTTCAAAAAATACACAGAACTTATATCTTGCCTGCTTGTTGTTGAACATAATAACGAACTGTTGATGAAAAATCATGAGTTACGTCCAACTGGTTCTGTACCACTGTCTGAAACAAATGGTACTGTATTGCCTGAAGCAAATGCAAAATCAAGACGTGGACGTGGACGTGGACGTGCATGCGGAATAAACTATGGACGAAATAATCAACAAAGTTATCAACAATAAGGCAACAATTTCAAAAGGCACAAAACAAACGAAAGTAGCATATCCAAAAAGGTACACGAAGAAAGTTGCTTTAAATGTGGAATGAAGGGCATTGGACACTTACCTGTCGTACAGAAAAATACCTCATGGATCTCTATCAAAATTCAATCAAGGGGAAGGGAAAAGTGGAAACAAATTTTGCTGACTATGATGGTTCAATTCATGTGACCCATTTGGATATCTCCAATTTCTTTGCTAATCCAAATGAAAATATTGACCATTTGATTGGGGGTGGTGCGATGGAAGAAATACATTAGTTTTTTTTTCTAGTATTTCCTTTTATTTTAGATATTTAGTTTGAAATATGTTTTTTACTTTCGCAAAATATTTTGAACTTTATTATGCATCGTTAATTTCACAAGTATTCATTACGTTATCATTTTGAACTTAAATTCAATTTTTTTTAAATATATCTATTTTGATATATTGATAGATTCATGATGAATTGTTGAAACACTTGCTTGATTGATAATGTAACTACACATGCTATTTTTCAAGAAAAAAATATTTCCTATACTTAACATTGAAAGAAAATAATGTCAATACAATATCAGGTGCATCGAATATCATTGAAGGTTTCGGAAGAGTTTGTATTAATTTACGAAATAATACAAAATTATATATTGACGATACTCTTTATTCTAGCAAATCCAGAAAAAATTTGCTTCGCTATAAAGATATCCACTGTAATGAATATCATATTGAGACGACGCAAGAAGATAATGTCGAATATCCTTGCATAACTTCTTTTATATCTAGTCAAAAGCAGATAAAAGAAAAATTTTATTCACTCCCATCTGGTATGTCTTATACATTTATAAAAATTGTTGAATCAAATAATGTCATAAACCAGAAGTTCGTTGACCCAAAAAGCTTTATTCTTTGGCATGACTGGCTTGGACATCCAAAAGCTATAATGATGCATCGAATAATAAACAGTTCACATTGACATCCTTTAAAGAAACAGAAGATTTTTTTACCTAATGATTATCCATGTGTAGCTTGTTCGGAAGACAAGTTAGTCATTAGACCTTCAACTACAAAGGTTAATATTGCCTCTCCAACTTTCTTGGAAAGAATTCATGGAGATATATGTGGGCCAATACACTCACTATATGGACTATTTCGTTATTTTATGTTATTAATTGATCTTCTACTAGATAGTAACATGTTTGCCTACTTTCCGCTAGGAATGTAGTTTTTGCTAGACTACTTGCTCAAATTATAAAATTACGAGCACAATTTTCCGATTACTTAATTAAAACTATTTGCCTTGACCATGCTGGTGAATTTAGCTCACAAGGATTCGATGATTGTCAATCGGGATTGTAATTGAACATTCAGTTGCGCATGTCCATACACAAAATGGTTTGGTAGAGTTGTTTATTAAACGCCTACAACTTATTGCTAGATCATTACTTATGAAAACAGAACTCCCAACTTCTGTTTGGGTCATGCTTATTAAATGCTGAATCATTGGTTCGTATTAGACCAACTGCCTATTATCAATATTCATTTTTGCAACTGACATTTGGTTATGAACATGATATTTCTCACCTATGAGTCTTTAGTTGTGCTGTCCAAGTCCCTATTTCACCTCCCACAACGTACCAAAATGGGTCCCCAACAAAGACTTGGGATTTTGTGGGTTTTATTTACCATCAATTATTAGGTATCTTGAGCATTTAATGGATAACTTATTTACTACACGTTTTCCAGATTGTCATTTTGATGAAATGACTTTCCCAACTTTGGGAGGGAAAAAACTACATCCTGAAAATCAAGTAAAATTACTTGGAATGAAACAACTCTATCTCATTTTGATCCCCGTAGCAATCAATGTGAGCAAGAGATTGAAAAAAGCATTCATTTGCAAAGAGTTGCAAATCAATTATCTGATATATTTGTTGACACAAGAAAAGTGACAAAGTCATATGTTCCAGTAGAAAATATTTCAACAAAAATTGATGTCCTTGTAGGACAATCTACTATAGCAATGAATCTTAAATACGCCAGAAGCGTGGTCGACCAGTTGGTTCAAAAGACTCTGTGCCTCCAAAAAGAAAGGTACATGAGGAAAACCAACAAAAAACTTCGAAAGAAATCACGTTAGAAAAGATCGATCAATCATATATTGAAAATACAATTCCTAAAGAACCACAAGTGTCTGAAAATAATGAGATTTCAATAAATTATATGTTATCTCATAAATTATGGGAACGAAATAATGTTGTTATAGACAATATTTTCGCTTTTAATATTGTGCTTGATATTATGCAAAATGAGGATCCTGAACCACAGTCGGTTAAAGACTGTCAAAATAGAAATGATTGGCCCAAATGGAAAGAAACCATACAGGCGGAATTAAATTCATTGGAGAAACGAAAAGTGTTTGGACTTGTAGTTCAAACACCTGAAAATATAATCCCCTGTTAGATACAAATGAATTTTTATACGAAAGAGAAATGAAAATAATGAAATTACAAGGTACAAAGCCCGATTAATAGCTCAAGGTTTCTCACAAAAACTAGGAATTGATTATGAAGAAATATATTCTCCTGTAATGGATACCATCACTTTTAGATTTTTAATTAATTTGATTGTATCACAAAAGCTTGCTATGCGTCTTATGGATGTAGTAACTGTATATTTGTATGGTTCACTTGATAGTGACATATATATAAGTCTCTGCAGGACTTAAGGTGTCAAGAACAAATGATATATGCTCGAGAACCATGTTTTTAATTAAATTGTAAATATCATTATATGGATTAAAACAATCCCGACGTATGTGGTATAATCGACATAGCGAATATTTGTTAAATGAGGGTTATAAAAATGATAATGTCTGCCCATGTATTTTCATAAAGAAAACAAACAGTGGATTTGCAATTGTGGCAATTTATGTTGATGATTTAAAATTAATTGGAACTCCTGAAGAGCTCAACAAAACTGCTGATTATTTGAAAAAAGAATTTGAGATGAAGGATTTAGGAAAAATCAAATTTTGTCTTGGATTGCAAATTGAACATTTCGCAAATGGATTATTTGTTCACCAATCTGCGTATACAGAAAAGTTTTAAAATGTTTTTACATAGATAATGCACATCCATTGGCATCACTTATGGTTGTTCGATCACTTAATGTGGAAAAAGATCGATTTCGTCCACTTGAAAATGGAAAAATGTTTTTGGTCCTGAAGTACCATATCTTAGTGCAATTGGAGCATTAACTTATCTTGCAAATTGCACTCGACTAGACATAACTTTTTCTATAAATCTTTTTACAAGATATAGCTCTACACCAACTCAAAGACATTGGAATGATGTTAAACATATTTTTCGTTACTTAAAGGATATCATTGATTTGTGATTATTTTATTCTCAAAAGTCGGAATCTGCAGATGCAGGTTATCTATCTGACCCACATAAAGTTAAATCACAAACATGATATGTATTTACACATGGAGGAATAGTTATATCATGGAGATCTGTGAAGCAATCATTGACAGTTACATCCTCAAATCATTCTGAAATTATTGCAATCCAAGAAGTAGGCCGAGAATGTGTATGGTTGAGAAACATGACCCATCATATCCAAGATGCGGATTAACTTCAACAAATGATAGTCTAATAATTTTGTATGAAGATAATGCGGCTTGTATTGCACAACTCAGAGGAGGTTATATCAAAGGTGACAAAACGAAGCACATTTCTCCAAAATTCTTTCATACACATGAGTTTCAAAAGAATGGTAACATCGATATCCAACAAATTCGCTCTCAAGTGACAATGTGGCCGATTTATTCACAAAAGCGCTGTCAACATTTACATTCAAGAAATTAGTTCAATCAAAAGATTGAAATGCATCGACTCAAATATTTTCAGTGATCACATCAAGGGGAGTAGCTGTACTCTTTTTCCTTCGCTTAGGTTTTGTCCCACTAGGTTTTCCTTATAAGGTTTTGATTTTTTTTCATTGAATTTTTATCAAATAAGGTTTTAATGAGATAAATATTTTGTAATGTGTCATTTAAAGGAGAGTGTTATAAAAGAAAAGTTTATTAGGATTTAGAGGTTAATGACAATTATACCCCTACAACCCTAGAAATAATTACTGTTGTATCCTTGATTCTGCCCTATAAATACAGTGCTTTGGTTCATAATAAAACACACAAAAATCTATTAATTTCTCTCCGTTCTCCTCTCTTTTCTTCACTTTTATAACAACCCTACATTTTTAATTTTTAATCAATTAAAAAATCATTAAATAATTAAAAATAATACATACCACACATCTAAAACAAATTTATGGAAAATTTATACATTTTTCCAAAGTTTTTAACAAAAACATAAGTTTCATATGTAAATATTAAATAGTAAATAAATAGAATGGAAAATTTTATTTGTTCAAGGTTTCAAGCGACTGTTTTGAATTTAGGATCGACGAAGTGAAGAAATCAATATTTAAGTTTTAAATTGGAAGAATTGAAGAAATAAATTAATTAATTAATTAATTAAAATTAAGATAAAAAAGATAATTATGTGCGCTTAGGTTAGAATAGCCATACCTGGTGTGCATTAATATTCAATAATTGTTGTTGACTATTAAATAAGGCGTCAAGCCACTTAGATTGGCGTTTCCATCGCACATCTTGGTGGCCTTTCTAATGTGATCCAGGAGCCGCAAGCGTCAATGTCAAGTCCAACGTCAAGCTCGAAGAAAGATCTGTTGATAGTCGAGGGTGGTCCAATGACTCGAGCGAGGACGAAGCGAGTAAAAGAGGCGATGTGATTGCTAGTTCAAGAAACCATTGATGGAACGATGTTCAAAACGCAAAATGAGGCAACTTTCATGTTCGGGTCAAGAGTCGGATCAAATTGGATCAACTCAATACAAGTTGACGAAAACGAAGGCAAATTGGTCTACCATGCGACCGCATAGTAGAACGGGGCTTGTGGTCGCAAAGGGTGTGGTAGAGCCAATGTGGTCATAGTTCAAGTGAACTATGCAACTGCATAGGTTTACACTATGCGGTCGCATAGTGTTATTTCGAGGACAAAATTTCCTTTTTTCGCGTTTTTTTCCATATTTTGTTAGAATTTTATTCCTAGTCAAATTCTTTTGATATTGGATGGTTATTTTCGAGATTCAACTAGATTATTAGTATTTTATTCCTTTTTGACTTCTATTCTAGGATTTAGCATAAAATAGAAGTTTATTTCTTCATTGTAAATGAACCTTTGAAATATTGATTAACTGAAAGACTTTAATTGTTTTCTCTTTGTTCTTTCAATTGAACAACTTTCGAACTTATCAATATCTATTTTTTGTGGCGTTCAAATTAATCAGGTGAGATTCCATAATTTTGTGTAATCAAGAGGTCTGCACATCGTCGGCTATTCAGGTTGCTTGGTTCCAGATTTATTGAATTTGAATCCAAAACCTTGCTTTGGCTTTCTTGGGAAGATTTTCATTTTATTTGTGGGTTTCATCGCATTTGCCTACGCGAGTTCACATCAGTTGGTATCAGATTTTGGCTCCAATCCAATGTTATATCTCTTTTTAATTCTTGTTGAATCAGTTATTCCTTTTATTTACTGTTTTTCGAGTCAGTTAGTATTTTAGAGTTTTTAATCTAAAAAAGTTATAAAAAAAACTTCAAAAGTTGTTTTTGGATTTAATTTGCATCCAAATCAACTTCCGTTTGTTGTGTCAGTTTTGTTTTTGATTTTTCTATCCCAAGAGTTAAAAAAAATACTGTTCACCCATATGGTACTGTTCATCAGTACAGTAAAAAAAATTCCAAAAAAATTCTGATTTTAAAAAAAATTGTTATTATTATTGTTAATCTTGAGAATTATCGATTTCTTGAGTAAATTTATTATTTTGTGCCTAGTTTAAATTTTCAGTCAGTAATTTTCTTTCTTGTTTTGCGTTTTTGAGTCAATTTCTTTACTTGTCTAGTTTGAATTGCCAGTCAAATTGTTCTAAATTTCTTGATCTTGTAATCTCACTCACACCGGTTTGAATTTCACGTGATTAAATTTTTGATTGAGTTTCAAAATTGTTCTTTTGGAGACTTGGTGAAGCAACGAGTGGTAAAAGGCAGAGCGGTGAGAACAATCGAGGGAAAAATCCATATTGAGTGAAATTCCGAGTGAACAATTGTGAGGCAGAAAAATAACTTAGATTTAGGATGTCTGACAGGGAAGGATCGAGTTCAGGTAGAATTGATGATCGGGTTTCCATGCTAGAGGACTCGGTACGAAGGATTGAGCGGATATGTGTAGATATGAGGGATCAGATGGATAGGTAGGATGCATGGGGGGAAAGGCAAAATCTATTGACTGGCAATACACGAAGGGAAGGTCTTAATGCACGGAGACATGGTAGACGGGAACCTAGGATGGAGGAGCTTAGTGAATTTGAGGTGATAGTGGGATGGATGAAGATGCGATTGTGGATGCAAATATTGGAAGGGGTAGAAATAGAGGAGTTAGGCAAGAAAAGAGAGGCACGAATCTTGGTGGAGATGAGGTGGATGGGAATTTAAGTAACATTAAAATGATCACTCCTTTGTTCAAAGGTAGGAGTGATCCGAAGGCCTACTTGGACTGAGAGAAGAAAATTGAGTTAGTCTTTGGTTGCTACAATTACTCAAGAGAGAAGAAGGTGAAAACTGCAGTTCTTAAATTCACGGACTATGCAATCACTTTGTGGGATCAGGTGGTGACTTTGAGGCGGAGACCTATCAATACATGGGAGGAATTGAAAACTATAACACGGAAGAGGTTTGTACCTACTCACTACTACCGGGAGCTTCATCAAAGATTACAAAATTTATATCAAGGCTCCAGGAGTGTGGAAGATTACCATAAAGAGATGGAGATACTAATGATTAGGGCAAATGTGGAGGAAGATTTCTGCGTGGATTGAACAGGGGCATTGCAAATATAGTGGAATTACAACACTATGTGAAAATTGAAGACATGTTACATGTGGCAGTGAAGGTCGAGAGGCAGTTGAAGCGAAAGGGGACAGCAAGGTACCAATCGGGATCTTCGGGTTCTAATTCTTCTGGGAAACCGAAGTAGGACAATAACAAAGGAGAAGGAACTGTTGCAAGAGGAAGAATTGAGGTACCAAGAGGGAAGGAGGAGAATGCTGGCAAGGCCGTGCCAAAGGAGGAGTCAGAGTCATCAAGAAATAGAGACATCAAATGTTTTCGTTGCTTGGGAGTGGGCACATTGCTTCTCAATGCCCAAATAAGAAAACCGTGATTCTGCAGGACAGCGGGGAAGTGGAACTAAAAGTGGAAAGTGATTATGTAGACATGTCAGAATTGGAGGATGTTGATGAAGAATATACAATGGAGTATGCAGTTAACAGGAAGTTGTTTGTCACGAGACGAGCTCTGAATGCTCAAATCAAAGTGGATGACTTGGAGCAGTAGCGAGAAAACATATTCCACACGCGATGTCACGTCAATAGCGAAGGTATGTAGTGTGATAATAGATGGCGGTAGTTGTACTAATGTGGCTAACACTAACATGGTGGAAAAATTAGATTTGAAACTGTTAAAATATCGTAGGCCTTATAAATCACAATGGCTAAATGAATGTGGGGAAGTTAAGGTGACAAAAAAGGCGTTGATTAATTTTTCCATTGGTAAATATCAGGATGAGGTAATGTGCGATATTGTACCTTTGCATGCGGCGCATATTTTATTAGGGAGACCATGACAGTACAATGCATGATAGGTAAAAACATAAGTATAGCTTTTTAAAAAATGGAAGGTCTATCACTCTTGCGCCATTAACACCGACACAAGTATATGATGATCAAATGCAATTGAAAAATGAAGAAGAAGCGAGAGTGAGGGAGTTAGGGAAAAAGAGAGAAAATAGTGATGTGGCCAATAGAGAGGAAAAGAGAGTAGAGTCATATGAGAGAAAAGAAAGAGTCTTTCGAGAGAAAAGAAAAGTCGAAACAAAATTTCTTTGTGAGAGGGAGTGAATTGAAAAAGGTAATAGTTGAGAGGCAACAAATGATACTGTTGGTTTACAAGGAATCACTCCTCAACTTTGAGGAGCATAACACATCCCTCCCTAGTTTGGCTATTTCTTTGTTGCAGAAATTTGAAGACGTGTTTTTGGAGGACGTGCCTAGTGGGCTACCACTCATTAGAGGAATTGAGCAACAAATTGATTTCATACCTGTCGCTGTCAATCCGAATCGACCGGCTTATCGAAGTAATCCAGAGGAGACAAAGGAGCTTCAAAGGCAAAGGATTTGTAAGGGAAAACATGAGTCCATGTGCAGTACCAATATTGCTGGTGTCAAAGAAAGATGAAACTTTGAGAATGTGCATAGATTGCAGAGCCATCAACAACATTACGGTAAAGTATCGTCATCTAATTCCTAGGCTAGATGTTATGCTAAATGAGCTACATGGTGCATGTATTTTCAGTAAAATTAATCTTAAAAGTGGGTATCATCAAATTCGCATGAGGGAGGGTGATGAATGGAGAACGGCTTTTAAAACTAAATATGGATTGTATGAATGGTTAGTCATGCCGTTTAGACTCACAAATGCACCAAACACTTTTATGCGGTTAATGAACCATGTTTTGTGTGCTTTCATTGAAAAATTTGTTGTAGTTTATTTTGATGAAATTTTAATATATAGCAAGACTCTTGATGAGCATGTAGAACATTTGAGGTGTGTGCATGTGGTTTTGAGGAAAGAACAATTTTATGCTAATCTTAAAAAGTGCACATTTTGCATGGATATGGTTGTATTTCTAGGTTTTGTAGTTAGTGCTAATGGTGTAGAGGTAGATGAAGAGAAAATAAAGGCTATTAAGGATTGTCCAACACCTAAAAACATAACTGAAGTTAGAAGTTTTCATGGATTGGCAAGTTTTTACAGGCGTTTTGTTAGAAACTTCAGCACGATTACCATGCCACTAAATGAAATTGTCAAGAAAAATATGGGGTTTCAATGGGGGGTAGAACAAGAACATGCATTCAACACCATCAAAGATTGTTTGTGTAAAGCACTGATTTTAGCACTTCCTAACTTTGACAATACTTTCGAGAATGAGTGTGATGCATCAGGAATAGGTATTGGAGCAGTCTTAATACAGGATAAGAGACCTATAGCCTACTTTAGCGAGAAGCTAAGTGGTGCAACTCTCAACTATCCTACGTATGACAAAGAGCTATATTCACTTGTTCGACCCTTGGAGACAAGGCAGCATTACCTGTGGCCAAAATAGTTTGTAATTCATTCTGATCATGAATTACTGAAACATTTGCAGGGTCAAGGTAAGTTAAACAAACGACATGCACGCTAGATGGAATTCATAGAAACTTTTTCATATGTCATTCGTTACAAACAAGGTAATGAAAATGTAGTAGCAGATGCATTGTTGCGAAGGTATGTTCTTTTAACTACTTTAAGTGCAAAATTGTTTGGTTTTGAGTATATTAAGGACATGTATGCTAATGATTCTGAATTTTCTAACATTTACAATCCATGTCATAAAGGGGTTGTAGATAAGATCTTTAAGCATGAGGAGTACTTGTTTCGGGAAAATAAATTATGTGTTCGTAATTGCTCTATGCGTGAATTATTGGTTAGAGAAGCACATAATGGGGGTCTAATGGATCACTTTGGGGGTAGCAAAGACTTTAGAAATATTAACTGGGCATTTTTATTGGCTTAAAATGAAAGTTGATGTGGAACGAATTTGTAGTCGATGCATAACTTGTAAACAAGCTAAATCTAGGGTCTTACCTCATGGACTTTATACACCTTTGTCAGTACCTAGTGAACCTTGGATAGATATCCCAATGGATTTTGTGTTAGGTTTGCCTATGACTAAAAGGGGTCGGGATTCGTTTTTTGTAATGGTGGATAGGTTTAGGAAGATGACACATTTCATTCCATGTCACAGAACTGATGACGCTACTAACATTGCAGACTTGTTCTAAATTGTGCGCTTGTATGGAGTACCTAAAAGTATTGTGTCAGATAGGGATTTCAAATTTCTTAGTCCCTTTTGGAGGGTCTTATGCAATAAGTTAGGCACGAAATTACTATTTTCTACAACTTGTCACCCACAAACCGATGGACAAACTGAAGTAGTGAATAGGACCATGACGCAACTATTGTGCACCGTGGTTAATAAGAATTGGGAAGAGTGCTTACCTTTCATAGAGTTTGCATATAATAGGGCCACACACTCTACTACTTCGTTTTCTCCATTTGAAATTGTTTATGATTTTAATCCTATAACACCTATGAATTTAATACCTTACCTTTGAATGAACAAGGTAGCTCGGATGGGAAGAGGAAGGCCGAGCTAGTGAAGTCACTCCATGAAAAGGTGCGAGAGCAAATTGAGAAGAAGAGTAAACACTATGCAGAGCAAGCAAACAAGGGCAAGAAGATTATTACATTCGAACCATGAGATTGGGTTTGAGTGCATTTTAGGAAAGAGCGGTTTCCAGAACAAAGAAAATCAAAGTTGTTGCCACGGGGAGATGGACCGTTTCAAGTGCTTGAGATGATCAATGATAACACATACAAATTAGATCTTCTAGGTGAATATAACGTTTCAGCAACTTTTAATGTGTCTGATCTTTCTCTCTTTGATGCAGGTACAGATTTGAGGACGAATTCTTTCGAAGAGAGAGGGGATGATGTGATCCAGGAGCCACAAGCGTCAAGGTCAAGTCCAACGTCAAGCCCGAAGAAAGATCCGTTGATAGTCGAGGGAGGTCCGATGACTCGAGCGAGGACGAAGCGACTAAAAGAGGTGATAAGATTGCTCGTTCAAGAAATCATTGATGGAACAATGTTCGAGACGCAAAACGAGGTTACTTTCATGTTTGGGTCAAGAGCCGAATCAAATTGGATCAACTCAATACAAGCCGACGAAAACGGAGGCAAACTAGTCTACCATGCGACTGCATAGTAGAACATGGCTTGCGGTCGCATAGGGTGTGGCAAGGCCAATGTGGTCATAGTTCAAGTGAACTATGTTAGTTCAAGTGAACTATGTGACCGCATAGTGTTTACACTCACATAGTGTTATTTCGGGGACAAAATTTCCTTTTTCCGCGTTTTTTTCCACATTTTGTTAGAATTTTATTCTTAGTCAAATTCTTATGATAGTGGATGGTTATTTTCGAGATTCTACTAGATTGTTAGTATTTTATTCCTTTTTTTTCTTCTATTCTAGGATTTAGTATGAAATAGAAGTTTATTTCTTCATTGTAAATGAACCTTTGACATATTGATTAATTGAAAGGATTTAATTGCTTTCTCTTTGTTCTTCCAATTGAACAACTTTCGAACTTATCAAGATCTAATTTTTGTGGCGTTCAAATCAATCGGGTGAGATTCCATAATTTTGCGTAATCAAGAGGTTCGCACATCGTCGGCGATTTGGGTTGCTTGGTTCCAAATTTATTGAATTCGAATCCAAAATCTTGCTTTGGCTTTCTTGAGAAGATTTTCATCTTGTTCGCGGGTTCCGTAGCGTTTGCCTACGTGGGTTCACATCACTTTTATATATATATATAAAAACTTAAATAGAGCATAGACCAATATTGGTTCGAGTGCCCGAGGACTTCTGCCATGTTGTCATCCATGGTCAAAGATTTGAAATATTAAGGGACCCCTGGCCATAAAAGTTGATTTTTTAAATACAAATTGATTAGCTTAAAAGTCCAATGCATAAAATAAATGTCGGCCATTAATCATTAATTAATGAAGTTTATGATTGAGATTGAATTCATTGTGTCCATCTGTAGTTGAGTTGGTATATAAAGAAGATTTCATATATTACAAGAATATTCTCTAGAAATTATAAAATTCATACCAAAACTGGGAAAGGACAAGAAAAGAATAATATTGAACCGTCATTTGTTAAATAAAATTGAAAAATGTATACTATTTTATTGGTCCTAATCAAAGGTATCTAATGGCGGTATAAATGATTTTTTTTTAAGAATAATGGGAGACAAAAAGTTAATAAAAAGCAAAGACTGTCATTCAGCTACAATAGGATCACATGTGTCACGTGTTGGGCTAAGTTCAAAGTTCACTAATTATGTAAATGATTAAGTTTCAAAATATATAATTTTTTTAGGAATAATTGTAGCGGCGATCTTAATCTTTGATTGATAAGAGCATTGCTCTCAAACTTTTTAAACTAGTGCTGCAAAAGAGTATCTAGACGGTTTTACTTCAAAACTTCGTTAGCTGATCAAAAGTCAATATATGACTATAATTTGATCAATTTTAATGTATTTTTAATGTTTTATTTATTAAAAATAATAATTTGCCTCGAAGTCCCAAATCTTCAAAAATATGCAATGAAAATTCCAAACATTTATAAAATTTGTACTAGAAGGAACTCCAAGGATCCACACAACCATCCAACCACAATGCTTAATCCTTATTCCACCTAACCCCACCCATTGATAGGTGAATGAACCTCTGCCGTTGCCTTACATTCTCTTTATTTATTTATTTTCAGTTATTTAAATGTTCTTATTAGGAGGAAATGAAGTTGATCTTTGGGGAAAATGGGGTAGGCGGAGGTGACAATGTTGTATCTATAGCTTTGGCAGCAACGATTGTTTTGATGCTTACCAGTCAAGATGTGGGATATTTGTTCCATGGTTAGGTTATGGCTTATGGGTAAGGGAGAATATATTTTATAGACCTCAACCTCATAGCAACGATGATCCCATTTTTGGTCAACCATCTTGGCTTGGCCTCGCATCGCAGTGGTTGCGAACTACTGTTGTTTTATACTCAACTTTTCTCTTTACATTAATCCATTGATTGATTTACCTGAAACATTAAATTAAAATTTAAGGCAAGATCAACAATTAATTTTAACTACACATTTCATTTAATATACAACTTTAAAACAAACATGGGCCAAGTTTATTTAATCATTCAATACGAAGTTACAAACGACGGGGTCGTTGTAACTTTCCATATATATATATATATATTAATGAATTACGTTACATATTGACGTTAATAAATGATAGTATTATTATATATATTCCACGTTTGGCGATAAAAATTGATAAAAGCTTTGAATCCATAAAATTTGTTTTGGCATTTTGTCCACCAAATTAAAGAGGTCACTGCCCTTCACACCAACTTCTGACAGCACAGAAATTCTGTTGGAGTTTCTTCTCAATTCTAGAGAAAGGAAAAATTTCTAGCAAAATGTTTGATGTTATAGTGATTGGAGCAGGGGTTATTGGAAGTTCCGCGGCTTATCATACCGCGAAACGAGGCTTCAAAACCATTCTTCTCGAGCAGTTTGACTTCTTGCACCACCGTGGCTCGTCCCACGGTGAGTCAAGAACAATCCGTGCAACCTATCCCGAAGACTACTATTCGAGCATGGTGCTTGAATCCTCCCGTCTTTGGGAAGAAGCAGAAGCTGAAATCGGATACAAGGTCTACTTCAAGACGATTCAATTGGATATGGGGCCATCAGATAACAAATCTCTACAAGCTGTCATTAGCAGTTGCAAGAAAAACTCGATTCCGGTTAGGGTTCTTGATCATTCCCAGGTTTATGAGGAATTTTCGGGCATTTTTGAGTTGCCTGAGGATTGGATTGGTTTTGTAACCGAGCACGGGGGAGTACTTAAGCCGACAAAAGCTGTGTCCATGTTTCAAACACTTGCACTCAAGAATGGGGCAATGCTCAGGGACAACATGGAAGTGACAAAAATTAAGAAAGATGGAGTACAAGGAGGGGTTTTGGTGCGTACGAGGAATGGTCAGGAATTTTATGGTAAGAAATGTGTTGTGACAGTTGGGGCATGGATGAAAAATTTGGTCCGAGAAATTACAAGCCAAATGCTGCCTATACAGCCATTGGAAACTTCTGTACATTATTGGAAGATTAAACAAGGGTTTGAGGATAAATTCACAATCCAAAATGGTGGTTTTCCTACATTTGCAAGCTATGGCGAGCCTTATGTATATGGCACGCCATCGTTGGAGTTCCCGGGATTGATCAAAATCGGGGTGCACGGAGGACGGCCGTGTGAGCCTAACGAACGGACATGGGTGGCGGCCAGCCCTACAGTGGTGGATTCTTTAAAGAAATGGATTGAAGCAAGATTTCAAGGACTTGTTGATCCAAGTGGACCAGTTATGTCACAGTCTTGCATGTACTCAATGACCCCGGACGAGGATTTTGTTATTGATTTTTTAGGCGGCGATTTTGGGAAGGAAGTGGTGGTCGCAGGGGGATTTTCAGGGCATGGATTCAAGATGGCACCTTTGGTAGGGCGGATACTGGCAGAGCTGGTGGCGGATGGAGTGGCACAGGGTGTTGACTTGAAGTACTTCGGAATAGGAAGATTCGAGGGTAATCTACAGGGAAATGTGAAGGATTTTGATGATCAGGTTAATCACATTAGCGGATTCTCCATATGACTAATGTTCATGCCATAAATTTTGGGAAGTTTTCTATCCATTGGAATCTTATCTTGTATTTGTCAATGTGCTAATGAAATCACTTTGTTTCGACTCTTTAACAAGTGGGAAGCAAAGTACGAAAAAGAAAGATCGTGGAAATTTCTTGGGGAGTTAAACGTGCTAGTTGATTTTTAACATCAAGCAAAGCCATATCATCTAGAAAAGTTTAAACAGTACTAATTGGAGTGAAGAGATGTAAAGTTTTGCTTGAACATACCCTCAAGTATACGTCTAAAATATTAGTCGGAATCTTGTGCATGCTTGCCTTATCTGCGTCGATCCAATTTGATCACTTGATAGGGGAAAAAAATGATTACAAGAAAATTAAACGATAAGTTCATATATGTTGTCATTAGTGAGCTTGTTCTTCACTTGAAGATTTTTTACTGTAGAAAATAGCATGGTTACTTTCATCACAGTAGTTAAATACTTCAATTATGCGACAAAAGTGTAGCAGAATGTTCGATGTTTTAGAGAAGAAAGAAAGATTAATCTTAACTTTCTCAACTAGTAGTATCTACTCTCCATTATTATCAAGGTTTAACTTTCATCTGTTCAATTTTATTAAAGCTTCAAAAAATTGTTTCAATTTTCGCAGTTTTGTCACGGAAGTAGGGCAGGCTTTTTTGACACCTCTAGACAGTCGTCCCACCTTCGTTACTTTTTTTTTTTATAAAGTTTGGGGGTCTTTTCCTAAACCTACTTTCCTTCTCTAATTTCAAGAATTGGGCTTTAAGCCCTTCTCCAGCTCAACATGGGGCAGACAGACAATACTTTCCAACTCAACTTGTTATTTTTTTTTTATGTGGGAATTGATCTAGAAGTGCAGAATGAATCTAAATCATCAGAATTAGAATAAAAAATGTACTGTTGGTTTTGTCAGCAATGATGCCATTAATTTCATCTTATTACTTGTCTTTCTGTAACCTAATCTATTTGATTAGGTAATATAATTCCTGTCCTAATTCGTGAATATGACATAGACGGCTCGTTTACTAAGGAACAATGTATAGTACTAAACACTATTAAAGAAAAAATATAAGTTTTAAACATAACTGATGAATACAGAAAAGAAAATGACATACAGAAGAGTGCAGAATACTATTGTGCAACATTTTTGGTATAAATAAGTACTTGATAAACTAATACAGTAGAAGAACTGGAGATTTAACTTGCGACTTAATTTATAGGCCAGAGATGGAGAAAGGAAAAGGAGATTATAATGCTCATTGTCTGATCTTACCATATCCAATCCAAGGTCACATAAATCCCATGCTCCAATTCGCAAAGCGTTTGAGGCACAGACGAGTTAAAATCACGCTTGCAGTAACGAAGTTTCTGTACAGCACAATGCAAGAATTTCCGGAATTTGTTTCTATAGAAACAATCTCCGATGGATTTGACGAGGGAGGGAGGGCTCATGCAGGGAGCTTTGAAGAATACTTTGAAACATTCAGTCGAGTTGGCGCAGAAACTTTGATGAAACTTCTTGAAAGGCTTAAAAACTTGGATTGTGCTGTTGATTGCATAATTTTTGATCCATTTCTTTCATGGGGCTTTGATGTTGCAAAAAAATCCGGGCTATTAGCCGCGTTGTTTTTCACTCAATCGTGTGCTGTCGACAATATTTACTACCATGTATACAAAGGGGAAATTAAGCTTCCTCTTTCAGATGACGAAATTATCATTCATGGATTGCCACCACTAGAGCCTAAAGACACTCCTTCTCTCATTTACATTCCTGGATCGCACCCCACGGCTCTTAAAATGCTCGTGAATCAGGTCGAGCACTTCGGGGAAGCAGACTGGACATTTGTCAACTCATTTTACGAGTTGGAACAAGAGGTATGTAACTAGATCCTTAATTACAAGAATAGTCTGAACGTCTGGTTAACAGTTACAATGGCAGGTAATCGACTCTATGGCAAAGTTTTCGCATGTAAAGACAATTGGACCAACCATACCATCAATGTTTATAGATAAGCAACTACAAGATGACAAAGAATATGGTCTCAGTATCTTCAAGCCTAACACTGATGCTTGCAAGAAATGGCTCGAACAACAAGCACCTTGTTCGGTCATTTACGTATCGTTTGGAAGCTTGTCCGAGGTAGGACCTGAGCAAATGGAGGAATTGGCAAAGGGCTTAAAAGCTAGCAACAAGTATTTCCTGTGGGTTGTTAGAGCATCAGAAGAATCGAAACTTCCCAAAAATTATGCAGAAGAATTGTCAGAAAAGGGACTAATAGTTTCATGGTGTCCTCAATTAGAGGTTTTGGCACACGAAGCATTAGGTTGTTTCATCACACATTGTGGGTGGAATTCGACTCTGGAGGCCTTGAGTTTGGGAGTTCCTATGGTTGCAATGCCATGTTGGACTGATCAAAGCACAAATGCTAAATTTGTGAGTGACGTATGGAAAACCGGGATCAGGACTTGGCCTGATGAGAAAGGAATAGTTCGAGATACAGAGATTGTTCGTTGCTTGGAACTTGTGATGGACAGGGAGAAAGGGAAAGAAATTCAAACAAATGCAATCAAATGGAAGAAAATGGCACGAGAAGCAGTTGATAAAGGGGGAAGCTCGGATACAAACATCGACGAATTTGTTTCTGCATTGATGAATCCTCCCATCTGATTAATTTGATTGACATTAATTACAGAATTGTATTTCACTGTGTTCAGTCGATCTATTAATGTACAACCTCCCCATCAAGAATAAATAAAATTGTCCTATCTTATCTAATATAAATCAAGCTTTTAGACTGATGAGAAGGTTCAACATGATACCAAAACAAGCAAATATCATGTACTAAAATCTTGTCTCCATCAATTTATGAAAACAGGTGCACGTTTTAGGCCTTTGAACATAAAGAGGCATTACAGATGAGATTGTGTGATTTAAAGCATAAGAGTCAATATAAAAATTAAGAGACGATATACTGCTGAATAATCCTTCGTTGCACAAACTCACAAAGTACGTCCGCCAAAAACATCATTTTATTAATGTAATGTCAAGATGAACAAATAGGAATATGAAGCACAAAACGCCAGCTTTTGCGCATTGATTAATTCAAACAAAACAAGAATTTGAATCCATACAAGAAGAAAAGAAAACTGCATATAGTTCTTGTCCTACATGTTTGTAAAATAGCACAATGGACGCCACATGACCATTGCAAGGCACACCATCCTGCCGGGCAGGGGTTGTCATGATCCATCCATAAAGAGAAGTGCCATCACCTTGATATGTCCAGCCGCAATTGTATTTCCTTCAGTCGCCATTTTGATTCGTTTATGAAAAAGAATTGCAGCCATTGTTGACAGCCATAATTTAGTCATTTACTTAATGAAGAAGTCTATAAAACATGAAAGAAAAAAAAACTCAACCACCCAAGAAGGAAGGCAGCCACCGAAGATGACCTTTGACTTCATCAAATTAACACCCTCTGCACCACACTTACTTCCAATACCTCCATCTACTGGTCCATTGCCTGCTCAACAAGTTGTTTCCACTTCACTCTCTCCTAAAGCTGCTTCTGTACACACTCAATCGCAGGTAAGTAGTTCCTCTTCTCCCTCTAACACTCATACAGATCCTAACATTCCAGAATCATATTCCTCATGCCATGACATCAACCAAACTGCCCAGCAATTTGAAACTGTTCATTCCCCTTCACATCAACCAAACATACCATCTCGCATGGTCACTCGTGCTCAAAATAATGTCTACAAACCAAAACAACCATTCAACCTACATACCACTACCTCTTCGATTCTTTCCCAAATAGAACCATCATCATTTACCCAAACAAACAACCACTCTAATTGGCGTGATGCCATGAAAGATGAATTTCTTGCTTTTCAGAACAAGAAGACTCGGTCCCTTGTTCCACCCTCATCTACACAAAACGTTGTCGGGTGTAAATGGGTCTATCAAATCAAAAGGAACCTAAATGGCTCTGTTGCTCGTTATAAAGCTCGTCTTGTGGCAAAAGGGTTTCATCAACGACTCAAAATTGACTTTACAGAAACTTTTAGCCTAGTGATTAAACCAGCCACAATTCACATTCTTCTAACTATTGCCATAACTCGTGGTTGGGTTTTGAATCAATTGGATGTTAATAATGCATTCCTACAAGGCACTCTATCTGAATGTGTTTACATGCAACAACCTCAAGGATTTGTTGACCCTCAATATCCTTCTCATGTTTGCAAATTACATAAAGCAATCACTCCTCGGGCATGGTACAATGAACTTCACTCCTTTCTTCTTGCATATGGATTTATCAATTCAAAGAGTGATACCTCTCTCTTTATCTACAATTCGGGAACTATCATTATGTGCTTGCTTGCGTATGTGGACGACATTATACTTACCAGTAATCATCCTCCAACTCTTCAATATTTCACTAGTGAGCTATCTAACAGGTTCTCTCTCAAAGATCTCGACAAACTTAGCTACTTCTTAGGTGTTGAAACAGCTCGGACCTCCAATGGTTTGTTCCTATCTCAAAGAAAGTATATTCTAGAGCTTTTTCAACGAACTAATATGCAAAAGGCCAAGGAAGTTAGTATCCAACGGTCCATTTTAGAAACGCTCAAACTTGATGATGGTTCCCATGACATGATCCAACTGATTATCGTCAGGTGCTTGGCTCACTTCAGTATCTTTCTCTTACACGGCCTGATGTTAGCTATGTCGTTAACAAGTTGGCTCAATTCATGTACAAACCAACCTCCAATCGTTGGCTTTGCTATTAAATGAGTTCTTCGCTATCTCAAAAGAACCCCTCATTATGGTGTCTTCATTTCAGCTCAATCCCCTCGCACTTCATGCCTTTGCCGATGCCAACTCGAGTGGTGATGTTGATACACATCACTCTACATCTACTTATGTTGTATTTCTTGGCTCCAATCCTATTAGTTGGAGCTCTAAGAAACAATCTACTATAGCCCGCTCTTCAATCGAGGCCGAATATTGTGCTATTGCTGCTGCTACTGTTGAGGTGAATTGGCTCACTAACTTGCTACGAGAACTAGTTGTATCAATCCCAGCTCCTCCAACAATTTACCATGACAATGTTGGTGCCACTTACTTATGCTCCAACCCTATTTTTCACTCGTGTATGAAACACATTGTCATTGACTTTCATTTTGTGCATGATCAAGTTTCTCACAAGTTACTTCACATTTCACATGTCCGTAATACAGATCAACTTGCTGACTCTCTCACTAAACCTTTAGCTTGGAAGCAGTTCCAAACTTATTGGTCCAAGCTTAGTGTCCTTCTGGGACCCTTACGCTTGCGGGGGTATGATAGAGCACAAAATTATCAGAGTATTTTATTCTTTGCACAAAATTATCAGAGTATTTTATTCTTTGCACAAAATTATCAGAGTATTTTATTCTTTGCACAAAATTATCAGAGTATTTTATTCTTTGCACAAAATTATCAGAGTATTTTATTGTTTCTTTAATTGTAATCCTATTATAATTCTCTCCTTATTTAGTTGATTTTATTTCCTACTGTATAGACTAGACTAATGGACTGACTCTACTAGATTAGTGGAACTGATTTCCCTTGCCAGTATTTTATTCTTTCTTTAATTGTAATCCTATTATATAGACTTGTAATCATCCCTATCAACACATATTGGAATATTCAATCTCTTTAGATAATATTAAATATTAATGTTTCTATAGGTTTGATCATTACTGTTCAGCACTTTGGCATTAACACGATGGATGAAAGCAAAAATCGTTTGCCAAAACTGTTATATTTGTTGGGAATATTACAACAATAAACGTGCAAATTCACAAAACGTAACTTATACATTCACAAATTCAAATCAAAGTTTCGACTTACCGACTCTGGATTTGAGAAGATAAATAATAATTACCGAATCTGATTTTGAACACATGAATATGGATTCATCCATTTCCATTCTTGAATTTCAACCTTACATGAAATCAAAGAGTAATAGTTAATTTCTGAAATCAAATATGATGAAAGAAATCTGAAATAAGGAAAATTATATGTAAGTGATGCGATTGGCCGAGGCAAGTGTTTGATACTCTTTCCTTAAGATGAATTTGCCCTGCATCGGTGTTAACGGTTTTCGACGACCATCTTTCAAGATACAACAACCACGTTAAGTCATAGGAGCACTCCAAATGACTTCAACTAACGAACTCGAACGGAATTCCCTCCCTATCATAACTATGATTTGAATGTAAGATATAATCACTTCTACAAAGTATTTGATGCAACATGACATAAAATGAATAATATGAAATTTCAAATGAACGTCCAAAGGGGGAAGGGACACAGGGTGAAGGAATATATAAAAGTTGAAAGGATGTGGGTGAAGGGACACCCCAAATTCAGCATTTTCATAAAAAGTTGCAACACTTTATTTCGAATCTGTACCATTTCGAAAAGTTGCAACACTTCGTTCTTTTAATTTTGGATTGCAATTTCTCATTCATCGGAATTGATTTCGGGATTCCAAATATACCATGACGATCTGCTTGACGAGTAGAATAAGTTGATCTATTTACTTTTATAATTTGACCATCAAATCAAGTCTGAATATTCGACCAAAATTGGCGTGAAGTCATTTTTTTCATTTTGGTTTTAATACTTAACCGACTTTTCAATTACTTTTGAACCAATTCCAACGACTTTTCCACTTCCTGATTTTGGGTCTTTGTTGCTTAACACACTCTGAATCATCATCACATTTCCAGTTCCTGATTTTGGGTCTTTGCTCACTGTATTTCATTTGAATTCTGTGTAAGTTTTTTCTTCTCTCTGTAACACCGGCACGCACAATGCAGAAAAGGGCTGTATTTCTTCGTTAGGATTTGGTGAAGGAAGTAATGGAAGCGATTTTTTATAAGAAGCCAGATTGATGTCTATGTTCTATATAAAAATTCGTAGAGAAGGAGCAAAATTAAGAACAGGTGGTTTAAAAGATTCTCTTTTGCCTACCTGTGTTTGTTAAAAGTTTTGTGGGGGGGTTTTTGTTAAAAATAGGAAGTGGAGTCGAGTTGATTTTATGTTTTACTTAGGTGAAATGGTTGAAGGCAATTAAAATTTGATATCTGCTCGAAAGTTGTTAAAAGCAAGTGTCGAGAAATCAAAGGCTTTGGGATTGTCTTTAGAGAAAGCTGGCCTAGATTAGATGAGATTAATCATAGATTAGTATCTTTGGAAGTTGCAATTTTCCCTATTCGGGCCCTCGGTGCTTTTGGGGGTCACATAGATCGAGCTGGTGTCCCCGCGGCTGCAGTTCTTAAGGTTTTTGATGTCATTCATGGGCTTGAGAATCATTATCTGATCCTCAGTCTGATCTTCCATGGTATCTCGGCATGCTTAAACGGCTTGAGGAGGTGCTGAGGTTCTTGGGGGAGAATTGTTGGATGGCGATTCAATGGTTGGCTGATATTATGGAGTATTTTAAGCACCGTAATGTGGCAGATGGCAGGTTTATTTCAGGTTTGAAAATGGCAGTGAAGCATCTTCAGGAATTGGAGGTGGCTGAGGAAAAGGGTCGCGTAGATGGAGGTCTTCTTGAGATTTCTTTGGAGAGGTTGAGGAATGAGTTTCGCTGGCTTTTGACTGAAAACAGTGCTCCATTGCAAATGTCCTTGCCAACATTGGGCGAGCAAGCCTCCATTGCTTCATCACCTTTATTAGTGGCTGTGATACAGAAGCTACAGGCTATACTCAGGAGATCAATTGCAAACTGTAAGAAAAAAATGGTGCAGGGAGTCAGGCGCCATGGCGCCCAAATTGAAAGTAAGATGCAGTGAGGCGGGCACCATGGCGCCCATGTTTCTACACGAAACTTGGCTCCATGGCGCCACTCATGGGCGCCATGGCGCCCGACTCAGCTATTTATATAGCTGTTTTTCCCCCTTCATGAAGACCCCATTTTGAGAGCAAAATAGAAGAGAAAGCTTGGATAGAATTTTACAAAATTGAGGTTGTTCATCTTGGGTATAAATTCAAAGCTATTTATATTCTTGGGGATTAACTTGAGGCTTGTTCAAGTAATCCAAATACATTGTTCTTTCAATATACATTGAAAATCATTTCTTCCCCATTTTCTTGTTCTTGAAGTGGTTTGGGATTTTTTCACATTGTCAAGCTTTATTTCTTGGGCAATCTTGGGAGGTCGTTTTCCCAACAATTTGGTATCAGAGCTTCTTCTTAAATCAAGGTGGTTAAGCTTCGATTTTTGGTGAGTTGCTTGAACTTTGTTGTGCACACAAGGTGGCATTTTGTCCACCAAATTAAAGAGGTCACTGCCCTTCACACCAACTTCTGACAGTACAGAAATTCTGTTGGAGTTTCTTCTCAATTCTAGAGAGAGGAAAAATTTCTAGCAAAATGTTTGATGTTATAGTGATTGGAGCAGGGGTTATTGGAAGTTCAGCGGCTTATCATACCGCGAAACGAGGCTTCAAAACCATTCTTCTCGAGCAGTTTGACTTCTTGCACCACCGTGGCTCGTCCCACGGTGAGTCAAGAACAATCCGTGCAACCTATCCCGAAGACTACTATTCGAGCATGGTGCTTGAATCCTCCCGTCTTTGGGAAGAAGCAGAAGCTGAAATCGGATACAAGGTCTACTTCAAGACGATTCAATTGGATATGGGGCCATCAGATAACAAATCTCTACAAGCTGTCATTAGCAGTTGCAAGAAAAACTCGATTCCGGTTAGGGTTCTTGATCATTCCCAGGTTTATGAGGAATTTTCGGGCATTTTTGAGTTGCCTGAGGATTGGATTGGTTTTGTAACCGAGCACGGGGGAGTACTTAAGCCGACAAAAGCTGTGTCCATGTTTCAAACACTTGCACTCAAGAATGGGGCAATGCTCAGGGACAACATGGAAGTGACAAAAATTAAGAAAGATGGAGTACAAGGAGGGGTTTTGGTGCGTACGAGGAATGGTCAGGAATTTTATGGTAAGAAATGTGTTGTGACAGTTGGGGCATGGATGAAAAATTTGGTCCGAGAAATTACAAGCCAAATGCTGCCTATACAGCCATTGGAAACTTCTGTACATTATTGGAAGATTAAACAAGGGTTTGAGGATAAATTCACAATCCAAAATGGTGGTTTTCCTACATTTGCAAGCTATGGCGAGCCTTATGTATATGGCACGCCATCGTTGGAGTTCCCGGGATTGATCAAAATCGGGGTGCACGGAGGACGGCCGTGTGAGCCTAACGAACGGACATGGGTGGCGGCCAGCCCTACAGTGGTGGATTCTTTAAAGAAATGGATTGAAGCAAGATTTCAAGGACTTGTTGATCCAAGTGGACCAGTTATGTCACAGTCTTGCATGTACTCAATGACCCCGGACGAGGATTTTGTTATTGATTTTTTAGGCGGCGATTTTGGGAAGGAAGTGGTGGTCGCAGGGGGATTTTCAGGGCATGGATTCAAGATGGCACCTTTGGTAGGGCGGATACTGGCAGAGCTGGTGGCGGATGGAGTGGCACAGGGTGTTGACTTGAAGTACTTCGGAATAGGAAGATTCGAGGGTAATCTACAGGGAAATGTGAAGGATTTTGATGATCAGGTTAATCACATTAGCGGATTCTCCATATGACTAATGTTCATGCCATAAATTTTGGGAAGTTTTCTATCCATTGGAATCTTATCTTGTATTTGTCAATGTGCTAATGAAATCACTTTGTTTCGACTCTTTAACAAGTGGGAAGCAAAGTACGAAAAAGAAAGATCGTGGAAATTTCTTGGGGAGTTAAACGTGCTAGTTGATTTTTAACATCAAGCAAAGCCATATCATCTAGAAAAGTTTAAACAGTACTAATTGGAGTGAAGAGATGTAAAGTTTTGCTTGAACATACCCTCAAGTATACGTCTAAAATATTAGTCGGAATCTTGTGCATGCTTGCCTTATCTGCGTCGATCCAATTTGATTACTTGATAGGGGAAAAAAAATGATTACAAGAAAATTAAACGATAAGTTCATATATGTTGTCATTATTGAGCTTGTTCTTCACTTGAAGATTTTTTACTGTAGAAAATAGCATGGTTACTTTCATCACAGTAGTTAAATACTTCAATTATGCGACAAAAGTGTAGCAGAATGTTCGATGTTTTAGAGAAGAAAGAAAGATTAATCTTAACTTTCTCAACTAGTAGTATCTACTCTCCATTATTATCAAGGTTTAACTTTCATCTGTTCAATTTTATTAAAGCTTCAAAAAATTGTTTCAATTTTCGCAGTTTTGTCACGGAAGTAGGGCAGGCTTTTTTGACACCACTAGACAGTCGTCCCACCTTCGTTACTTTTTTTTTTTATAAAGTTTGGGGGTCTTTTCCTAAACCTACTTTCCTTCTCTAATTTCAAGAATTGGGCTTTAAGCCCTTCTCCAGCTCAACATGGGGCAGACAGACAATACTTTCCAACTCAACTTGTTATTTTTTTTTATGTGGGAATTGATCTAGAAGGTGCAGAATGAATCTAAATCATCAGAATTAGAATAAAAAATGTACTGTTGGTTTTGTCAGCAATGATGCCATTAATTTCATCTTATTACTTGTCTTTCTGTAACCTAATCTATTTGATTAGGTAATATAATTCCTGTCCTAATTCGTGAATATGACATAGACGGCTCGTTTACTAAGGAACAATGTATAGTACTAAACACTATTAAAGAAAAAATATAAGTTTTAAACATAACTGATGAATACAGAAAAGAAAATGACATACAGAAGAGTGCAGAATACTATTGTGCAACATTTTTGGTATAAATAAGTACTTGATAAACTAATACAGTAGAAGAACTGGAGATTTAACTTGCGACTTAATTTATAGGCCAGAGATGGAGAAAGGAAAAGGAGATTATAATGCTCATTGTCTGATCTTACCATATCCAATCCAAGGTCACATAAATCCCATGCTCCAATTCGCAAAGCGTTTGAGGCACAGACGAGTTAAAATCACGCTTGCAGTAACGAAGTTTCTGTACAGCACAATGCAAGAATTTCCGGAATTTGTTTCTATAGAAACAATCTCCGATGGATTTGACGAGGGAGGGAGGGCTCATGCAGGGAGCTTTGAAGAATACTTTGAAACATTCAGTCGAGTTGGCGCAGAAACTTTGATGAAACTTCTTGAAAGGCTTAAAAACTTGGATTGTGCTGTTGATTGCATAATTTTTGATCCATTTCTTTCATGGGGCTTTGATGTTGCAAAAAAATCCGGGCTATTAGCCGCGTTGTTTTTCACTCAATCGTGTGCTGTCGACAATATTTACTACCATGTATACAAAGGGGAAATTAAGCTTCCTCTTTCAGATGACGAAATTATCATTCATGGATTGCCACCACTAGAGCCTAAAGACACTCCTTCTCTCATTTACATTCCTGGATCACACCCCACGGCTCTTAAAATGCTCGTGAATCAGGTCGAGCACCTCGGGGAAGCAGACTGGACATTTGTCAACTCATTTTACGAGTTGGAACAAGAGGTATGTAACTAGATTCTTAATTACACGGATAGTCTGAACATCTGGTTAACAGTTACAATGGCAGGTAATCGACTCTATGGCAAAGTTTTCGCATGTAAAGACAATTGGACCAACCATACCATCAATGTTTATAGATAAGCAACTACAAGATGACAAAGAATATGGTCTCAGTATCTTCAAGCCTAACACTGATGCTTGCAAGAAATGGCTCGAACAACAAGCACCTTGTTCGGTCATTTACGTATCGTTTGGAAGCTTGTCCGAGGTAGGACCTGAGCAAATGGAGGAATTGGCAAAGGGCTTAAAAGCTAGCAACAAGTATTTCCTGTGGGTTGTTAGAGCATCAGAAGAATCGAAACTTCCCAAAAATTATGCAGAAGAATTGTCAGAAAAGGGACTAATAGTTTCATGGTGTCCTCAATTAGAGGTTTTGGCACACGAAGCATTAGGTTGTTTCATCACACATTGTGGGTGGAATTCGACTCTGGAGGCCTTGAGTTTGGGAGTTCCTATGGTTGCAATGCCATGTTGGACTGATCAAAGCACAAATGCTAAATTTGTGAGTGACGTATGGAAAACCGGGATCAGGACTTGGCCTGATGAGAAAGGAATAGTTCGAGATACAGAGATTGTTCGTTGCTTGGAACTTGTGATGGACAGGGAGAAAGGGAAAGAAATTCAAACAAATGCAATCAAATGGAAGAAAATGGCACGAGAAGCAGTTGATAAAGGGGGAAGCTCGGATACAAACATCGACGAATTTGTTTCTGCATTGATGAATCCTCCCATCTGATTAATTTGATTGACATTAATTACAGAATTGTATTTCACTGTGTTCAGTCGATCTATTAATGTACAACCTCCCCATCAAGAATAAATAAAATTGTCCTATCTTATCTAATATAAATCAAGCTTTTAGACTGATGAGAAGATTCAACATGATACCAAAACAAGCAAATATCATGTACTAAAATCTTGTCTCCATCAATTTATGAAAACAGGTGCACGTTTTAGGCCTTTGAACATAAAGAGGCATTACAGATGAGATTGTGTGATTTAAAGCATAAGAGTCAATATAAAAATTAAGAGACGATATACTGCTGAATAATCCTTCGTTGCACAAACTCACAAAGTACGTCCGCCAAAAACATCATTTTATTAATGTAATGTCAAGATGAACAAATAGGAATATGAAGCACAAAACGCCAGCTTTTGCGCATTGATTAATTCAAACAAAACAAGAATTTGAATCCATACAAGAAGAAAAGAAAACTGCATATAGTTCTTGTCCTACATGTTTGTAAAATAGCACAATGGACGCCACATGACCATTGCAAGGCACACCATCCTGCCGGGCAGGGGTTGTCATGATCCATCCATAAAGAGAAGTGCCATCACCTTGATATGTCCAGCCGCAATTGTATTTCCTTCAGTCGCCATTTTGATTCGTTTATGAAAAAGAATTGCAGCCATTGTTGACAGCCATAATTTAGTCATTTACTTAATGAAGAAGTCTCTTTAACATGCAAGAAAAAAAAACTCAACCACCCAAGAAGGAAGGCAGCCACCGAAGATGACCTTTGACTTCATCAAATTAACACCCTCTGCACCACACTTACTTCCAATACCTCCATCTACTGGTCCATTGCCTGCTCAACAAGTTGTTTCCACTTCACTCTCTCCTAAAGCTGCTTCTGTACACACTCAATCGCAGGTAAGTAGTTCCTCTTCTCCCTCTAACACTCATACAGATCCTAACATTCCAGAATCATATTCCTCATGCCATGACATCAACCAAACTGCCCAGCAATTTGAAACTGTTCATTCCCCTTCACATCAACCAAACATACCATCTCGCATGGTCACTCGTGCTCAAAATAATGTCTACAAACCAAAACAACCATTCAACCTACATACCACTACCTCTTCGATTCTTTCCCAAATAGAACCATCATCATTTACCCAAACAAACAACCACTCTAATTGGCGTGATGCCATGAAAGATGAATTTCTTGCTTTTCAGAACAAGAAGACTCGGTCCCTTGTTCCACCCTCATCTACACAAAACGTTGTCGGGTGTAAATGGGTCTATCAAATCAAAAGGAACCTAAATGGCTCTGTTGCTCGTTATAAAGCTCGTCTTGTGGCAAAAGGGTTTCATCAACGACTCAAAATTGACTTTACAGAAACTTTTAGCCTAGTGATTAAACCAGCCACAATTCACATTCTTCTAACTATTGCCATAACTCGTGGTTGGGTTTTGAATCAATTGGATGTTAATAATGCATTCCTACAAGGCACTCTATCTGAATGTGTTTACATGCAACAACCTCAAGGATTTGTTGACCCTCAATATCCTTCTCATGTTTGCAAATTACATAAAGCAATCACTCCTCGGGCATGGTACAATGAACTTCACTCCTTTCTTCTTGCATATGGATTTATCAATTCAAAGAGTGATACCTCTCTCTTTATCTACAATTCGGGAACTATCATTATGTGCTTGCTTGCGTATGTGGACGACATTATACTTACCAGTAATCATCCTCCAACTCTTCAATATTTCACTAGTGAGCTATCTAACAGGTTCTCTCTCAAAGATCTCGACAAACTTAGCTACTTCTTAGGTGTTGAAACAGCTCGGACCTCCAATGGTTTGTTCCTATCTCAAAGAAAGTATATTCTAGAGCTTTTTCAACGAACTAATATGCAAAAGGCCAAGGAAGTTAGTATCCAACGGTCCATTTTAGAAACGCTCAAACTTGATGATGGTTCCCATGACATGATCCAACTGATTATCGTCAGGTGCTTGGCTCACTTCAGTATCTTTCTCTTACACGGCCTGATGTTAGCTATGTCGTTAACAAGTTGGCTCAATTCATGTACAAACCAACCTCCAATCGTTGGCTTTGCTATTAAATGAGTTCTTCGCTATCTCAAAAGAACCCCTCATTATGGTGTCTTCATTTCAGCTCAATCCCCTCGCACTTCATGCCTTTGCCGATGCCAACTCGAGTGGTGATGTTGATACACATCACTCTACATCTACTTATGTTGTATTTCTTGGCTCCAATCCTATTAGTTGGAGCTCTAAGAAACAATCTACTATAGCCCGCTCTTCAATCGAGGCCGAATATTGTGCTATTGCTGCTGCTACTGTTGAGGTGAATTGGCTCACTAACTTGCTACGAGAACTAGTTGTATCAATCCCAGCTCCTCCAACAATTTACCATGACAATGTTGGTGCCACTTACTTATGCTCCAACCCTATTTTTCACTCGTGTATGAAACACATTGTCATTGACTTTCATTTTGTGCATGATCAAGTTTCTCACAAGTTACTTCACATTTCACATGTCCGTAATACAGATCAACTTGCTGACTCTCTCACTAAACCTTTAGCTTGGAAGCAGTTCCAAACTTATTGGTCCAAGCTTAGTGTCCTTCTGGGACCCTTACGCTTGCGGGGGTATGATAGAGCACAAAATTATCAGAGTATTTTATTCTTTGCACAAAATTATCAGAGTATTTTATTCTTTGCACAAAATTATCAGAGTATTTTATTCTTTGCACAAAATTATCAGAGTATTTTATTCTTTGCACAAAATTATCAGAGTATTTTATTGTTTCTTTAATTGTAATCCTATTATAATTCTCTCCTTATTTAGTTGATTTTATTTCCTACTGTATAGACTAGACTAATGGACTGACTCTACTAGATTAGTGGAACTGATTTCCCTTGCCAGTATTTTATTCTTTCTTTAATTGTAATCCTATTATATAGACTTGTAATCATCCCTATCAACACATATTGGAATATTCAATCTCTTTAGATAATATTAAATATTAATGTTTCTATAGGTTTGATCATTACTGTTCAGCACTTTGGCATTAACACGATGGATGAAAGCAAAAATCGTTTGCCAAAACTGTTATATTTGTTGGGAATATTACAACAATAAACGTGCAAATTCACAAAACGTAACTTATACATTCACAAATTCAAATCAAAGTTTCGACTTACCGACTCTGGATTTGAGAAGATAAATAATAATTACCGAATCTGATTTTGAACACATGAATATGGATTCATCCATTTCCATTCTTGAATTTCAACCTTACATGAAATCAAAGAGTAATAGTTAATTTCTGAAATCAAATATGATGAAAGAAATCTGAAATAAGGAAAATTATATGTAAGTGATGCGATTGGCCGAGGCAAGTGTTTGATACTCTTTCCTTAAGATGAATTTGCCCTGCATCGGTGTTAACGGTTTTCGACGACCATCTTTCAAGATACAACAACCACGTTAAGTCATAGGAGCACTCCAAATGACTTCAACTAACGAACTCGAACGGAATTCCCTCCCTATCATAACTATGATTTGAATGTAAGATATAATCACTTCTACAAAGTATTTGATGCAACATGACATAAAATGAATAATATGAAATTTCAAATGAACGTCCAAAGGGGGAAGGGACACAGGGTGAAGGAATATATAAAAGTTGAAAGGATGTGGGTGAAGGGACACCCCAAATTCAGCATTTTCATAAAAAGTTGCAACACTTTATTTCGAATCTGTACCATTTCGAAAAGTTGCAACACTTCGTTCTTTTAATTTTGGATTGCAATTTCTCATTCATCGGAATTGATTTCGGGATTCCAAATATACCATGACGATCTGCTTGACGAGTAGAATAAGTTGATCTATTTACTTTTATAATTTGACCATCAAATCAAGTCTGAATATTCGACCAAAATTGGCGTGAAGTCATTTTTTTCATTTTGGTTTTAATACTTAACCGACTTTTCAATTACTTTTGAACCAATTCCAACGACTTTTCCACTTCCTGATTTTGGGTCTTTGTTGCTTAACACACTCTGAATCATCATCACATTTCCAGTTCCTGATTTTGGGTCTTTGCTCACTGTATTTCATTTGAATTCTGTGTAAGTTTTTTCTTCTCTCTGTAACACCGGCACGCACAATGCAGAAAAGGGCTGTATTTCTTCGTTAGGATTTGGTGAAGGAAGTAATGGAAGCGATTTTTTATAAGAAGCCAGATTGATGTCTATGTTCTATATAAAAATTCGTAGAGAAGGAGCAAAATTAAGAACAGGTGGTTTAAAAGATTCTCTTTTGCCTACCTGTGTTTGTTAAAAGTTTTGTGGGGGGGTTTTTGTTAAAAATAGGAAGTGGAGTCGAGTTGATTTTATGTTTTACTTAGGTGAAATGGTTGAAGGCAATTAAAATTTGATATCTGCTCGAAAGTTGTTAAAAGCAAGTGTCGAGAAATCAAAGGCTTTGGGATTGTCTTTAGAGAAAGCTGGCCTAGATTAGATGAGATTAATCATAGATTAGTATCTTTGGAAGTTGCAATTTTCCCTATTCGGGCCCTCGGTGCTTTTGGGGGTCACATAGATCGAGCTGGTGTCCCCGCGGCTGCAGTTCTTAAGGTTTTTGATGTCATTCATGGGCTTGAGAATCATTATCTGATCCTCAGTCTGATCTTCCATGGTATCTCGGCATGCTTAAACGGCTTGAGGAGGTGCTGAGGTTCTTGGGGGAGAATTGTTGGATGGCGATTCAATGGTTGGCTGATATTATGGAGTATTTTAAGCACCGTAATGTGGCAGATGGCAGGTTTATTTCAGGTTTGAAAATGGCAGTGAAGCATCTTCAGGAATTGGAGGTGGCTGAGGAAAAGGGTCGCGTAGATGGAGGTCTTCTTGAGATTTCTTTGGAGAGGTTGAGGAATGAGTTTCGCTGGCTTTTGACTGAAAACAGTGCTCCATTGCAAATGTCCTTGCCAACATTGGGCGAGCAAGCCTCCATTGCTTCATCACCTTTATTAGTGGCTGTGATACAGAAGCTACAGGCTATACTCAGGAGATCAATTGCAAACTGTAAGAAAAAAATGGTGCAGGGAGTCAGGCGCCATGGCGCCCAAATTGAAAGTAAGATGCAGTGAGGCGGGCACCATGGCGCCCATGTTTCTACACGAAACTTGGCTCCATGGCGCCACTCATGGGCGCCATGGCGCCCGACTCAGCTATTTATATAGCTGTTTTTCCCCCTTCATGAAGACCCCATTTTGAGAGCAAAATAGAAGAGAAAGCTTGGATAGAATTTTACAAAATTGAGGTTGTTCATCTTGGGTATAAATTCAAAGCTATTTATATTCTTGGGGATTAACTTGAGGCTTGTTCAAGTAATCCAAATACATTGTTCTTTCAATATACATTGAAAATCATTTCTTCCCCATTTTCTTGTTCTTGAAGTGGTTTGGGATTTTTTCACATTGTCAAGCTTTATTTCTTGGGCAATCTTGGGAGGTCGTTTTCCCAACAATTTGGTATCAGAGCTTCTTCTTAAATCAAGGTGGTTAAGCTTCGATTTTTGGTGAGTTGCTTGAACTTTGTTGTGCACACAAGGT